>NW_022197544.1:3976282-4036356 GCF_009176525.2 Contarinia nasturtii
ACACACACACACACACACACACACACACACACACACACACCATTCGCCGGTGTTGTCATTGCAGCCGCCGTGTTGAGTGTTTCAATATAAGCTGAGGTTTGTTCGGTAAAATTGATCCCATTTGCACTTGTGAAGTGGCTTATGTTGCAGCTGCACTGAATTATCTGGGAATTTTACGATAAAACATGCAATTAGCGCCAAAGATGAACTCTTGTAATGACAGTTGGTAATAATTTGATTTTGAGTGCAACTTTTTGGTATTCATTTGTAAATGGATTCACTTTATCTCGCCTGTCGGGCTTCTCACTTTCTCTCGCTTTTCCCCCCTCTTTTCTCTATAACCCCGATCTAACTAAATATTATTCGCTCTGTTTGAACGTTTTCAAATTTTATTTCAACATTTAAATGATTATGTCAACGCAACCGCGCACACCCCAAATATTTTTCAACAAATATCAGCATTTATTTGATAACATTGCGCAAAAATGAGAGAAATTTATGGTTTAGTTATAATATTTTTGTCAAGCTCTACCTCCATCTCTTTCATTCTCATTCATTATCATTCATGTAATCACAATTAAATTGCCAACAATCAGTGAACAATAACGGAATGATAACATTTTCCCGATTCGAAATAATGTAATCTCGCAATTTAAATGAAAATGAATAGAATTCCTTCTGCTTCGTGCATGCATCCATGATGTGATCGACTGTGTATGTATAACTGTAACTGTATACAATACATATGATGGTGCTTTTTCCTATGGAAAACTCTATTCCGAAAATAAACTTAATTTATTTTCCAAAAATGGATGTTATAAAAGTTTCATTTAGTTAAGCCATTTTCACATAAAGCCGGAGGAATTTTGCACACAACCAGCAATGCCATCAACGGTAGCAATTGCGCTTAAGCGCAAAAGAGTAGGACTATACATACACATATGCACATTGTGATGTGCAATCGAATCCATTGTTCAGAGTTGGTCACATAAACGAAGTGGTGGCTTTTTACTGGCTATATACTTGAAAATCAGAGAATGAATGACGACGAAAGGACAAAAGTCACTCAAAATCATATAAATTGATGAATGCTTAAGAGAACGATGGGATGCATGGCTAAGAAATGCGAATGAGCAGTAGAGAACATATTATTGGTCATTGAAATCCAAAAAAAATTGGTTCATTTTCTTTGTTCAATGATCAACAATATTATTTTTTTATTATTAAATGGGATAAGATACATTTACATATGTAGCTTTTGGGTAATATCGAAATGTTACATGAAAAACATGTTTGTGTGTTTTTTTAACCAAATTTTACATTCTAACCGATTATATGACCAAATGCCAACAAAATTCATGAAGAAAAACACTCTCACTTGCCACATGCAAAAATTTAAGGAAGAAATGAACAAACAAAATCAGTCAGGAGAGAAATTCGCAAAGGTCCTATTTAACAATTCAGATTTCGAGAGAGGAAAGCATATAAAATGACGAGAAAGAAGTCGACAGAATTTCATGAGCACCGTTCGTGTTTAATTCTGTTTGAATGTGAGTCTTTTTTTTGAAAGTTATACACGGGCCACAATATTTTCATAGCGGTAAGAGAGTATATTTTAGTGTGTTTGCACCACCGTGCACATACATAGTAACAGTAGTATAGTAAGCGCACATGTTCAACATTATATGCCACTCAATGCTGTATTTAATGTACACTTTGTGTGTTGTTTATGTTTGATTAAGTAATTACTACACTATTTTGCTTTCGTTCTGGTTCTCATTTCATCTCCAGTTTATCCATTTCATTTTTGTACGCATCTCCAAAATGTTCATTTGTCGCGCGTATTTTTCGGGAGAACCATTTTTGTTTTGTTAAAAGTATGCTTTTTGTTTTATCCAATTTTAATCTTATTAAATGAACGAATTGCTAAAATGTGTACAATCAGCGCTTGATACTGTATGTCTCATCAGAGCAATTCATGTTCGCTACTGAAAATGGAAAGGGCGAGCGCGCGCGAGAGAGAGAGGAAAATGCATATTTTGTGTACTTTAATGACATTTTGCCTCCCTCGTTCCCTCCATTAGCATCAAAAACTATATAATATGCATAAACAAATCGTTAACTCGTACACATTGGCAACGGCTAATGTCTCGCGCTCATTCGAATAAATTGGCCAAGTGGGGCAGAGTACGCATTAAAAGAGCTATAGCCCCATACTAAGGGCAGAAATCAAACGACAAATTTGTGTATTTGCCATTTATTCGTTTGTTTTCGACAGAGAGAAAAAAAATTCAATAAACAGAAATTAATAATCATCAGCATATTTTCGATATTTTTTTTAACATTTTGTATTTAATAATTAGTGCAATATTTCAATAGAAAATAAAAAAATATATATATTTAAATAATTACACTTTTTATAATCGTTCTGCATATGTTAACCGAATAAATTCGAAAGCTTCTAATTTAAATGTTTCCCCCAAGCGTTCGTAGCGTAATTCATTTTCACTTACATGCATTCATATTTAACGTTCTAACATGAAACGTATTTTCAAGTGTTAATTATACAATTCTCATTCTGAATGAAATATATGAATGAATGTGATACAAATCAACATCCTCTTTAACTCCACCTCTATCGTTTATCTAAGTTTTTGTATCTCCTGTTTCTAGCACTTTGTTTCTCATTTGTTCAACCTTCCTCTTTCAATCTCTTTCGCCTGATCTCTAACTGGTATATATTCCTCTATCTCAGTCAATATGTGTTGCATTGTATTGCTTTGTGAAAACTTTGTGCCCAAGTGGTGTTGTGTTATTTCAGCACATTATGAAATTGTCCAGAAAGTTAGCTGTGCAAAAAGTTAGGCGGAACAAGTTTTGCCATCGTCATTGTTGTTTTTTTTTTCTTCATCAAAATCATTTTGTTGGTTCGTTTTTGCATAAATTCAACTACCGGTAGCTGTAGACCATTTTAAAATGGTCTAATGACAAACAATACTTATTCTCTCTGGCTTGCTAGAAAAAACTTTCTCTCTTTCACATAATCTGTACGATAAGAAGCGGGAATAATGGGCTCCATAATGGTTTGTGTAGTTTTCAATCCAAATCCACGCACACATTTATACAAGAATTAATATGCGTTTCGACAGAATGAAAAAAATAATGTATATTTGTGTGTGTGACAACTGACAAGAAATATTTGCTTACGTGATATCAATAAAAACCACTATTACATTATAAGGAGAGGGTAACCAAGATGAATTTTCATTTTGTACCATTTGTAATATTGAACTTATGTTAAAACATCACATTTTGCTGAGTCAATGGAAAATCCATTTTTCAGCTTCAAACAACTATTTTCGATTTTCGCGTTTTTCTTCTTTCATTCCGCTTGCATCGGTTGGAACGAACTTTAAAATATAAAAAAAATCGCCATACATACAAGCTCATTTGAGCACACAATGCAAAAAAGACTATGAGAAAAAAAAACAAACGCCGAACGCACGCACAGCAAAAAAAAAACGCGAGAAACGAACAACAAATTTTAGGCTTTTAAGGATACTAAAGTTTAACATCATTCTTTCCCATTCCAAATTTACAACAACAACAAAATGGAAATTTTCTATCAATTTGTATTGTTTTCTTCTTACAGAATTTTTCAACTGAACACAAAACGTATGGAAACAAAACTACAGTCAACATTCCACATTGCGATGCTTGTCTAATGGAATTCGTGCTTTCGATGGATCTACCAGCCATACCGCGGTGGTTTCTTTTTTTTTCTCTCACTCGATCAGACATTCAACCACTCTCTTTTTAGTTCGTTTTATTTTTTTACGTTATCGCATGCATCGGAGATGAAAAAAAAACCATGTGAAATGTTTGCAATGTGTGCGCGAGCGCTAAAATCCGTTGATTTAGCTGAAAATAAATAGAATGTTTGTCGTATTTCATCTCGTGTCGAAATCAGCATCAACCGCATTATTCGCACCAGAGAAAAGTCAAAGACAGAGAGCGACAGTGAGTGAATGAACGAGACAGTGAGAACCGAAAAAAGTTTTATGAAAATCTATTTTATCGAATAAAGCTAGCGAATAAATATTGGACAAAAATTACTGTACACCTAACACGCAAACATTCACATTCTGTTTGCACCGTTATTCAGCAGTGCTGGCGCGCTTTTATCGTTTAGCGACACGCTTTGATCTCTCACACATACTGGCTTTTTATTCGTTTCGATTTTGGCACGAAAAAAACACATAATTATTGAATTCATGTGTAACATAGTATAAGTCCATTCGCAGCACATCGATCTTTTGGAGAATTTAACAACAACAAGAAAATGATGGAAAGAAAAACGAGTGACCAGATTAAAATGGTGATGAATTCGCACTTCGATTTTGATTGAAAAACTACTGAAGTGAGCGTGACATGTGAAATGAACGCGACAAACCTAATGCACATTTGCCATCAATGAATGGATCGTTCGATTATTATATTTGCTAGTGTGCAGAGCCCAAAGGAAAAAAACCAAACAAATTAATAAACATTCAAAATTAATGCATCAACAGGCAAACGAAACAAAACCAGCATATTGGATTCATAGAGTGCAACAAACAACATCGTTTTGATAGAATAAATAAATTGAAAAACACTCGAACCGAAATTCAAAGTCGACGAAGAAATTAAATGAAGATTCGCATCGACATGTAAGGTGCCACAAAAAAAGAAGTGAATGGAAAAAAGTTCCATCGAAATTCAGTGAAAAGTAATATAATTATTTCGCTAAAAAAGAATCTATAACGAAGAATAGTCTCGATAAAAAATACAGTTGAATTGAAATAGTGTGTGCGTGTAATATTTTTGTTGGTGTTTTCGTCGTCTCGCGACTTTTCACAATGTTTAGAAAAATCCAATTGATGTTATATGTTTTCATCCTAACGCTACTGATGGTGTTGCTGTCATCAATGCCAATGGCCGCAGCACAATTGGCCTGGTCATCGATAATTGTGGATTCAGAGAGTAAGTATTTTATGCTCATATAATAATAAAACCATATCAGGTTGAGAAAAAAATGTCTGAATATTCATATGTAATTTATGATTTGCGACCATATAGTGTAAACATTGGCGTGCAAAAATATATTCCATGGCATATTGCATATAGGCTTTATTTTGGCGGTGTTGGTCGTTACGATTTTCCTGTTTACTTTTCATGGTTTTTTTTTTCATTGCATTCAGCTTTTTATGTTCCGATATTTTTTTTTGTTATGTGTTTCAGCGCACAATACATTGTGAATCGTTTGCGCGATGCGACAAAATATTGCGCTTTAAATCTTTGTTTTAATTCATGTGTTTTTTTATCATCGATTCTGTTCTATTCTGTTCGTCAATTGAATTTCGAGGTAACTTTTTATCGTCACCGTTGTTGTTGTAATTGTCCTTCAAATTGTGTTGATAATATTTGCTGCGCATCTTTTTCGCTATACAGTTACGTTGAGATGATATATTTATTGGATTTTTTTTCGAGTTATTTTATTGTTAGCAAATTATGATATTTTTCAGGGGATATCTCAAACCAGACACTGTTTTTCAGAGTAATATATGCGAGGAGGAGCGCTCAAAATAGCCAACAGTTTAAAAAATAATTGTGCTCTACATCAGAGAATTTCATACAAATTTTTCAATTCCACTCATGAATTGATCACATACTGTGAATTTTGTTTTCGATTCTTGAAACTGTCAACGAAAAAGATCAAATAACATCTATTGGAAACCAGATAATTTCCCCCAGGATAATTTTTTTAACGGTTGTGGACGGTGTATTGATAATAAAGCATAGAGTGGTCGATTCTTCAACAAAAATGTTCATTTCATGATTGCCTCTGCTTAAAACGTGTCACATTATATACGGGCCATAAAAATCACCCACTCTAACGTATTGTGTGTAAAACTCATCATCATAGACACCACTCAGGATACGAAAAAAAAATACGCTCACGTAAAAGTAAACAGAAAATCATCGACAACAAAAATTGCAATACTGGCATTATTTATAATTAAATTGAGAGTATCCGCGATGAGAGCGCGTGAGCGAGAGAGAGAGAGAAATACACCGAGGAAATATTGACTGGCGTGAATGATTCTCATGGCATCATTTAAAATTGCGTACAAAATGTATGTGCAGAGTACATAGATGCATAACGAAAAATGCATATGCAATTTCAGCTCGATTGGCATTGATTCATTAGCCCGGTTAACAGTTTCAAGATATACATATATATTTATTCAGATTCAGTGATCCATTTTCATCATTGTATGATATTTTGTATTGTTTGAAGCATATCTCATCAGCATCAATTTGCGTTCCAGTAATCCTTTTGTAGCACATTGTTTTATTGATGGCTGTTTGCCATTTTTACATTTAATGAGAGCATACTTGTTCCGCTTGCATGAAGTATGTACAATTTTGTTAAAGAATATAATTGAGTATATCATTTCAATGACTGCCTATCAATTATGGTTTTCTCATTGCAATTAAAAATGTAAATCTCAATCGCATATATGCTGCTGTCAGAAAGAGATCCGTTTGCCCTGAAAAATAAAACATTTAACCGAGAGATGTTTTTTTTTGTTGTTGTGCCGGTAAGGCGAAGAATCATGATGTAAATATTCTATCTATCGTACGTTTGTGTATTATTTGGCCGGTCTTATTGGGAACATTTTTCAATCATGCACAATTGATATTAAGCCGAATATCATCCTAATTTTGCCTCATTTCCATTCAGAAGTGCACTTTTCGAGCAAGAGAAAAACAACCGAACTAAACATTCAAAAACCATGTCTAAACAAAGTGGAAAAAGAGAATTTCTTTTCATTTTCTTTTTACATTATTCAATGCAATTGTAAGATTATATTTATCGCAAAGTGCACACACATGCACACACATAAAGGCAACATCGTTTAGCCAAACAATCCAAACATACAGCAATTCATTGTCAGAAATGAATGTTGCATGGAAACAGTGAGATCGAGAACGAGCGAGAGAATAGTGTGTGGCCCATTGGTGGCGCGCATTCATGAAACACGACTCAGGCTCATGTAAAATCCAACACACAATTCCAAGCTAAATAATTGATGTGGTTATTTATCATTTATTCAGCTTCTTCCTCTGCATCATCTTTTTTTCCTTCATTTCTTCTGTGCATCTCTCTCATTTCTCGCTCTCTGTCTCTTTCAAATTCACCATTTCCCATCTCATTCATTGCATTCCATTCTATTTGATTTGATTGTGTGTGCTTGAGACTGGCTGGTTGAATGGGTCGTTTGCTTGCATGCTTGCTTATTTAGCTGGATGATGCCCTTTCCGTCACATAGGACATGTGCACTTTCATCCTTGCCAAAACATAAATGTAGCCATTTTAGTGTGTAACAGTCTGTCGGATCTAATCTCTTCAACATAGTTCACATTTTACGCTTTTTGCGGTTTAAAACTGAGACATGTCTGTCTCTCTTCTCTCAATTTTTCGATTGTAGCTTTATGCGTTTTGCCATCTTTGTCATGCTCATTCATTCAACCATTCAGCATTCAGTACAACTGCAACGAATGTCATTCAACATATATGCAAACACATTTACTTATCCCATATGGTATTGTATCTCATCTAAGCATGATGTTAAAAGTTTGTACGTTCATTCTAAACGATATGCGAGTGTGTTTGCGGTTTTTATGTATGTGTATTTTGAGGCGATTGCATCAAATTCATAATGCATAATGAAAACATTGACAAATTGAAATAGCCATAGTCAAGTTTCATGCTCTTTCACATTTCAATTGCGTCTTTTTACCCTCTACTTCATGTACAATTATTTGCTCTCATTTCCTTCTGCTTCATCAATCCGATTTGATTTTTGAGGTTGAATCCATTAATAGATGGTGTGACTTATTTGTATTATCTGAATATTTCAATTGCTTAAAAACAACTAATACTTAAATGTATATGTGTTCGATTGATGAGGGTAGCAAATATTCCAAGAGCGCAATTTTCATGATATACAAACACATACCACAAAAAAAACCTCATAAAAAATTATTTATAAACAAAAACACACACCCACACACTCGACGTCATAAACATTTCTGTCACGAACAAAAATGCTCCAAACCATATTCTTACCAATATACTAATTAACCAGTATATGAGTCAATGCATCGAAAATAATAATCAATTATGCCTCAATACACACAATCTCATTAGCGATACATTATGATTTAATAATAACCGAAACTATTAATTGACTGAAGTATTAAATGCATGTTTACCTGAAATATTAGCGTTTTATTTACTCGTTAACCAATTCATATCGTAATGCTGCAAGTTGTGATGGAATCAATATTTGCATTGGAAGTCTAAGTTACTCTACTCCAAATGAAATGTATGTGGCAGTAAATACGATGATGGTGAGTGAGAGTTCATCGGCTCTTATTTTTCTTCTCTTGAAATGGTATTGCGTTTGGGGGTAGAGATGAGTGTGATTCATTTAACGATGCATCCACATTTAGTATTGCATCGGGCACACGATGCACACATTTACATGTTTGCTTGATGATTTCCTTTGAAATTATGATATGATGCAGTTTGCCTTCATTTCGATTAATGTTTATTTTATTTAGCGAGAGAAAACAAACAACAAGCATACCATGAACAATTGATGATAATGGCCATTGGCATGCTGGAAACAAGAGAGAAGATGAGAGTGATAGCAAACCTCCGGTTAAAAAAAAACAACAACAAAACAACAAACACACTATCAATGGTGATGGCAAACAAAATTATAAGGACGATAGAGAGTCACTTACTACTATATCTCACTGCTTCTCTCATTCTATCTCTCATCTTCTTTTTCTCGTTAGCTAAATAAAGTCTGAACCATGAATTGTACAATACATTTGAACAATGTTACTCATCCGAAATTCATTAGCTTCGCTTTTTTTGCACTTGCATAAACGAAGAGCAAAAAAAATCCAATGAAATATGAACTGAATTGAAGACGTTTAAGCGAAAAATAATCTGAATGAAATACGTTGAGTTAAAATTCATTAAATTCCATAAGGCAATGAAGAGTGCAAGAAATAAACAATGAAAAAATCATTTATTTGTTTTACAAATTCATTATGTTTTGTTCTTTTTTTTTTTAAGAAAATATTCCGATTTTTTCTGATTGTTTTCTATTTAGACAATTATCTATTTGGATTGTTTGCATGCGAAAAATCTCAATCTTGATTAGATATTCAAATATAAGAAGTCGCAGATTTTGCACGAATTAATCCTTATTCATGCTAAACACATTTTTCTGATTAAATTAATCGTAATTGTATTTATGACGTCATGATTCTACAAAGTGAAACCAATTTATGCCAAGTGAAGTGCTGTATGTATGTGTGTATTGGTGCGTTGATGTGTTTTCTTTCATCTCTAAGTAGATATGACGCCGACCGTACCGACCGTCACATTTCGTTTAGTGCAAACGCACATTAGAAACGCTATCGCCTAATGTGTTTTTATTTTCCAATGGATGGGTTTTGCTTTCAAGCGTTTGCCTGAATGGTTCAGAAAACGAAAAGAAACTATTGAATCAGTGGACTTCTCTAGAGTGCTCGCGAGTAAAGAAAAAGAGATTTAGCAAGTTTAAAAAACACAGGAAAAGAGAGTAAGAGAAAGAGAAAAAATAATGCAAAAGAAATATGTTGAATTTGATTGCACAAGCGCTTGCTGCTTAATTTACGAGTGCTTGGAGTGTAGGGTAGCAACCAGTTCAGATCACACAGAGAGTTAAAATTATTCATTTAATACGTTTCCGGCATTGAATTACTTAAGATCAACAATTTAAAATAGCATATACACAAACATCTCAATGCAGATGGCATATAAATACACAAAAGCTCTCGCGTCGTCATCATCATCAGCGTTGTCGTCGACTACGATGTTGAAATGAAAGCTATGTACAAATAAATGAGTTGAAGAAGAAGTGAAAAAACATTTTGAGAAAAACAAAATGAAAGTGGAAGAAAAACAAACAGGCACGACGACGAGAAGAAAAAAAAAATGAACAGAAGAAAAGAAGCCGGGAAGAAAACGCTCTCTCGATTGCCATCAGTGCATTTGATTGCGAGTGAAATATTTTTCATTCAAAATTCTGTACGTTCCTTCATTCATTCGCTCCTTCACTCGTCACCTTTCATCACATTCACGGTGAGCGTTTTGTCGTAGCGCCACTTTTTGATTTATTCAAAAAGCAAAGAGGAAAAATGTGTACACCGAAAAAAAAATTGTAGCCATCGTGTGAATATATGTACTCCTTTCCGATCTTTCGCCTCATGCGCTCAAGTTGAGAAAACTCTTTCTTTTCTCTCTCTCTCTCTCTCTCTCTCTCTCTCTCTCTCTCTCTGCTTTTTTCTTTCAGTTTGCATTTTCAAGTATCAAGTATATTTAGGTCTTCTTTTCGACAACTCAGTAACACAATTTCACGTTAATCTTTTATCATGAAAAGAAAAAAAAAACAACAACAAAAAATGAGATGATGAAAGAGTAGCGTTGAGCACGAGAGACAGAGAGAGGGGGGAGATAATGTACGGAAAATACATGTAAAACAAATACGACCTAACCGAAATGTGTGCATCGAAATTGAAAGAAAGTTGTTGCAAATGGAAAACTAAATTCAATATGGTTTCCGATGCCGTCAACCATCACAGGTTCCGAAGGATTTGAAGAGCGATAGAGAGAGAGAGAGAGAGAGAGAGAGAGGAAAACATCGAGAGTCGAAAACACACGGATGCTTTTCAATATTGGCATAAAAGTTTTCTGTTGTTATTTTGTGTATACGCGCTGCTGTGGTGGCTCCTTTGTTCTCAATTTGTGGTGCGGTAAATCGACTGTACATTGTGTGAGAATTTCGTAAATCTATATACATCCAAATTGAATGTTTCGTATTGTTCGTCCTGATTGCCATTTATTTGTTGACTTCAATGATGAAGATTGAAGTATGCTGTCGGCAATGTCATTTTCATTTTTCACTAAAAAAACTTAAAATCTAATTGATTTAGTTGTTGTGCTGTTGATTGCTTTCGTTTGCATTTTAATTTTCTTTCATCCATTTGTTTCAACTAAATTTAAATTTGAAAAAAAAAATGTCTCGAATAATTTCTTTTCCATCTGACATACATACTTATAAATTGATATGAAATCAAAGCAAATATTGCATTAATTATAGTATTTTTGTATTTAGGTCAAACAAAATTGGCAACCATTTTTTTTTTAATCATTTATGTGATAAATTTGATCAATTCAATTTTCAGTGCAATCCATTTGACAGAAACTTTTTACTTAATTTATTAAAAAAGTTTTTAGCATATATTTGCTATACGTGAAACGAATAAATTACATTTTGGTCGAAAAATCAAGAGCAATAAGTCTCTCGTTATGTTACACAAACACACACATTAATTCAGATTTCAACATAAAATAACCAATTATATGAAAGCCATTTGAAATGCTTAAACGGCAATTATTCAATAATTTCTCTCAATTGGCAATAAAACCAATATAAATCTGGACTCAATTGGGAAAAATTAAAGATTTATTTTTCGAGCGTATGTATGAGAATTGCTCCACATCTTGATTTCATTCAATAATGAAATGAACTATATTTTTTAATTGAAATAACGTTCGAAACATTGTCAAGTGGCTGTGGTTCATTCCGTATGAAAAGAGATCGGGGACATGTTCAAATTCAAAAAGTTTTGAAAAACCAATTAATTTTGCATGAAAGTTTTGCGCACATTGTTCACAAAATGTATACCGATCGAATGAAAAACCCACCAATCGACCTGGTAATTCACATTCACTAGCATGGCCAATGGCCATTATTCAACGTTTAAAATTCTCAATACTCTATTGTTTAAAGTTTTAAATATTGAAATTCAATTTGACAAAAATCGTTCAGTTTCCATTCACTTTTTCTTCATTTATTAATTGCCAACCGTATCCATACGGAAATTAAATTCACTGACGACAATACCAGAAATCTGGTCAGATTTTTTTTCTTCACAAATATTTCTGAATCTGTGAATTCAATGAAATTGTTACATATTTCTCTTGCTGTTCATATGGATGTGATAATTTGGCGTAGAAATTACAAAATTGGTAGATATCAAATTTATAAACAATAATCTTTTTATTTTGTTATCTTTTTTTGTTAATAGATTTTTTCCACTTCATCTCACTAATAGATATTTAGTTTATGAAGCACATTGCTTTGACAAGCTTTTCAAGCTAATGAACTTGTCATTCGGCTGGCCGTGTCATTTTATTAAAAACAACATTTGGCCGAATAATCAGGCGAAAATATTGCGATGTAGAAAAGCATATGCATTAATATTAAACATGAATTTTTGCGTTAAAATCATTAAATGCGTTAAGTATACATATTTCATTTTGTAATATTAAATATGTTGAAAGCGTGTGGAACACACAAATAGTAAAAGTGCTGTGATGCCTCATGAATGTTTAATATTTAATGCGTGTTGCGTTAAAATGGATATTCTAGCCCACATATATACACTTTTGTTTTTATGTGAAATGGTGCTGGAAAATTGGCACGCTGAGAGAAGTGAAACAGGGGCGACCGAAATTTGTTTTAACATCAAATATGGTTCGTTCATTTCACTCGAGATTCCGAGCAATTTTATTTCGTAAATGCGTCTATATTCTGACAGAGATAATTCGGCCCGTTTTTCCCCACAATGACACATAGAGCATCAATGACCTTGATTATAATTAGAGTGTCTTGCATCATCCTTTTTCAACGAAATTGACACACATTCGTTCAACACCATTACAAACACATTTTATAACCCTCTCTCGTTGTTTCATTCTCGATCTCTCTATTTCTTTACGTGTATAATATATAAATCATGTTAGTGCAGGCCAACTCATCACAGTCCACACTCGGGCCCGTTCATATAATGAACACCTTTAAATGTTGCCGCTGACTGTGCGTCGATTCAAGGGGGGAACGAAAATGCACAATAAACACTCGGAAAAACACTTAAAAACAAAAGCCAAATAGAAATAATAATTTATGCCATTTAAAAGCTGGAAGCGTGCAAGTTTTCCGAGTTTTTATTAATAATTTAAGCAGCACTTACAAGAAAAACAAGCCCAACATACTTAGTGTATATATCATTTTGTTTTCCTTTCCTCCCGTCACTCATACATACGTGTGTATGTGTGGGTGTGCGCTTCCATCGTTGTTGTTCTTGTTGTTCTTCGCACTATGCACGCACTGATTTCGTCGGACCATGCATGATTTATAAAAGGGACATAAAATCCATTGAAATTTCGTTTGTGCGTTCCATCCATTTGTCCATTTTAAATTCCAAAATGTCACTTCTCCATGCAATATCAGCAAAAGCAGCTTGAATGACAGCAACACTGTTATGCTGTGTGGCAGAGTGAACAAAATACAAAGTCGAAATTTTGTATTTGTCGAAAATTGCTAATTTTTCACTCTCTTGTTTGTCGTCTTGAATTCCATTTTGCTACATAAACTGGTGCAAACGGCCAGAATTTTGGCATTCTCTGCTCTCTTAATTACACCAAATAACAAAGACAATTTTGGGGTCATTCAATGGCTCCGGTGTTTGTATGCATGGTATTGTTTCGCATATTTTTCAGTAGAAAATGCAGCATTGTCGTCTCTTGCCACAATCGTTACGAACCAATACATTGGAACTACTCTGGTTTTTGTATTCTCATTTTTTTTTTGCTTTGTTTCCTTCAGTTGCATATTACTTTTAACAACAACCAAGATTTTTCGTCGTACAATGAAATAATTCTTGAATCCCTTTTTTTCATTTTTATGTCTGTTGTATAATGGAAGCCAACGATACATTGAAATGTTAGAAAATTTTATTCACCCACGAAAAGAAAGAAAGAGAGAGAAGGAAAAAAAAATCAGCGAATCGAGTTTGTAATACCGTTAGGCGGATAACCAACATCACGTGCTTCAAGTAGTGAATCCGATATGAAAATTTAAATTTCAAATTAGCAAATGGTTTTTCCTATTCAGTTCATTGTTCTGAATTTTTGGAACAAAACTCTCGCTCTCTCTCTGACTCATCCATTCCGTGTTCAGTCGGTGCGCTCTCTTCTTCCGCATTCACATCCTTCATCCAGTCTTCGCATATTTTGTACTTGTGTTTTCGTCAGACATTAGGTTCGAGCTATGCATATAGCGGCTGCTATTTTATAGGTGCTATTCATAGGCGCTATTTGATTCGTGTGCTGTATGTAAAACCGAGTAGGAATATCATAGCCTACTATTCTTTTGTACATTTTAATGTGAGTACGAGAGAGATGTAGAAAATAACGCACAATATGCATAAATACATTAAAACGAGATCAATAGCGCCTATGAATAGCGGCTATGAAATAGCAGCCGCTATATCCATAGCTCAAACCTAATGTCTGGTTTTCGTTGTAGTACGTTCTTTTTTTGGATTTGCTTGCAATTTTTTTCTCTCCATTTTTCTTTATTCAAATGTGTATATCTCGCTCGGTGTTTTGGCGGAAGCGCAGTACAGCTTTGATGAAAAACATTACGCTAATTTCCGACCATGTTTCTATTGGTGTTTACGATTGCCGTGCGGTTCTTTGCAATCAAAAAACAAGAATACGATGCCAAATTATTTGGAAAAAAAACCACCCACTTGAAACTAATGTAAAACACTGAGATAATAAAAAAAGGAGAGCGTGAGAGAGAGAGAAAACTGAACGGAACAGAATGGAAAAATGCCTGTAGCCATCAACCTGAATGTTTATTGAAGACACATACACATATACCCAAATCGACCGACAAAAAATAATTGCAAACACGAGCGGAACGCACAAAATTTGTGCATACATTTCATGGCATTGTATTTTTAATGGGGGTTTTGTATTTTGTGCTAATTTTATTTTGCTTTTTCGGGGCTGCATTTTTTCCGAATAGAAGATTTTTGGTTGACGTAATCGGTCGGGCATTTTTTTTTGTAAAACAATAACCACAATAAAAAAAATGAAACAACAAAGAGTAATTATGCGGCATGACTGTGGGCAACTTGAACCCAAAACTAAAATGTTCACTTTATCGCATACAATGAGACCTCATTCGTTCACTCACTCAATTATAAATATGTTGGCAGATCGTTAGTAAAGTGGTAGCTTTTGCCATCTAATTGGTGTTTGTTGTGTGAGTGTGAGTGTGTGATACACCCCAACTTCTTGTTATTCACATAGTACACTAGATCACAATAATGATAGCTATACAGAGTGTAGAAGATTGATGATGAAGCGACAACATTAACACCAAAGCATGTATTTAAAATTAACCCTTTTCGCCGAATTAGCTAACAAAATATTTATATGCAATTCTATATTGGAAATTGTTAGGTACACACATAAACACACTATGTTCGATAAGACATGAGATTTACACTTTCTCTAACACCTTCATTATATGCACACACCGAACACAATTCAGCCATTCAACCGGCAAAAATGTTGTTTGCACACACTATACACCGTCGTCGTCGTCTTTTTTGAGCTGTCCATTGCTAAAACTGGTTTTGGCTGCGAGAATCACATTAAATAAGAGTAATACTGTTGATTTTCGCTTGTATTTTTAAAGAGAATGTTAAGCAATTCAGCGATGGTTCACCTTCACAATATGATAGAAATGAAGTGAGCTTCAAATTTTGTTAAATGTTGTGTATGAATGACATTTAATACGAGCAATGTGATAAGCGAACAACATCTTTTTGTATGGTATTGTCTGCATGTGTGTTTGTGAGGTGAAAACTTGAATTAAACATGAGCATGAGTGCATGAATCATTCTGGATGGAATAAAATATCATACAAAGTCGATGTAATTAATGAAATTCAGTGAAAACAATTTATCAAGAATATATATGTCATCATCGTTCAATCGTTGATTAAAAGTAATTCACCTCCGAACAATTGAAATCAAAATGAGTGTTCGCGCGCGCCTCTTCTTGCCTCAATCTATGTATGTTGCCATTCTGCTCGTCGAGCACATTTATTAATAAGACGAAAGAAGGAAAAAAGGAAATAGGACCGAGTTGTAAGTCGTGCGGTTTCTTTTCCAATTGCCAGTGTCAATGAAGTGAACGGAAATGTTTAATGAAATCTCACCATTGAATTGGGAACACAAAATGCAAAAGAGTGAGCAAGTATTATTTGCGAAACAGAGAAAGAGCATACAACAGCACACAATATGGACGATATTTGCTGTAAATAAATACCATAGATTTAGAAACAATTCACCCGGAATAACGATTATGTTTGATTCAAGGCAAGGTGTGCGTGATTTTTTTCATTTCTTTTATTATACATGTTTCTCGCGCCTTTTTATACTACACTTGCGATAAACATTGCGAAACCACAAACGTCGACAAGAAAAATCGGAAACGAGTAAATGAAACAAAAAAATGCGGGGGAAAGAAGTAAAAAAATTTAATTGGTAATAAAAGAATGTGAATCATTTCGGTTTTAAACAATTGCGTATTTGCACGCAATCAACTCATGGGTGCGCGCTCGTTTGATCGCAACCTAGCTAGCTAAATGAAAACGTTTTATTTTACTCAGGCAGATAGAGATATAGAGAGAGAAAGAGAGAGAGAGAAAAAGAGCGCGCGAATAATAAAGAATATAGAAAGTAAATGAACACCAATCACGGCAGCCAATGTCAGCACCTCATAATCACAGCTAATGAAAAAGATTCTATCATAGAGTTTGAGAACTTTTATTGCTCTCTGGTCGACATCCGGTTGTAAGACCTTTTATTTTCTTCTTTATTTCTCGTCTTCTTCTTCTTTTCTATCAGCTCTCTACCATCACCGCCTGGAATCATCCAGACCATGTGAATGGTGTTGTTTTATATTAAACAAAGTAACACGGGGTATATACGATTGGGTGTGAAAATGAAATGAAAATTAAGTTTTCGATGTTAAATGCGATGATAACGATATGGCAATGGTAAAGAAATTGGAAATGCATCCGACTTCATGTATATGTTTCACGTATGTGAAAAAAGAATATATAATACGAACCCAAAATGAAACTAATCATAGAATAAATTCGGTGGCCAAAAGCATTGCAATGTGTAAACTGTTAGTATTTGTTTTACACACACTCACACACAGAGAGAGAGAGGGGGGGAGGTAGAAAGAGAGCACACCAACCATGAAAATGATATCGAAAATCTATTTTGTTACGAACGTGCCGATTGCCAGATATGAATGAAGGCAATAAAACTAATGACGATGATTGCCCATAATGAAGATTATCACGAATTAAATCCTATATGAAAAGCGTCGAATTCACCCACAGCGAACCATTCGCATCGAATATATTTATTGGCAGAGCACAGAAATGATAGCAAGTAACGATGGCATCTACGATGATAAAGTTGGCGATGGTAGCGCTGGCATCACATAATCGCTTCATTGGAATTATGAATTCGGGGCGCTGAAGCCAATCTGAAATCACATTCATAAAAATAAATTATTGTATTGATCATAAAAGTTAATTTTTTCGAATTGCATTTATTTTCGCTGTCTTTACAGCGACAGAGGAATATCGAGAGATGGGCAAAGTCAATATGATTGTATTGTGACGTCACATATCTTACAGAAAAACGCCATCTGTGTAAAACAGGCTTACTACAATGTAAAAGTATAGCGGGGGGGGAGGAGATGAAGAAGAAGGAGAAACAGATATACGTTTGACTTACATTGTAGTCAGCGCGTTTTACGTAGATGGTGTTATAAGTAGATGTCCAAATTGCGCTTTCCCTTTGAGAAATATAGAAAAGGACGCGGAGTTTCTCTATATTCATATTGTTTGTAGAATTCATGGACACGTTGAGCGTTCTTAACTTAATGCATATTCAGATTGGTTTGAATTCATTTAAATTGTCGATTAATTGTTCAACGTTTATGTTATGTAGATGCATTGTTTTCGCAACGTAAATGAAAAAAGAAAACTTTAGCACGTAATTTTATAGAAAATGAAGAAAAACTCGTTAAGAAATCAAAAGGATAATGCTAACAATGACCTGAAAGGAATTTCGTTGGAAAAAAAAACAAGATTCAGACATGTGAGTGATGAAAATGTGTATTTTCGCATTTTCCCTATTAATGTAGGAGATCTACATGTAAACATTGTGCAAATTCATTATTCATCTGAAGAATTTAGTGATTTGGATATTCTTTAATGGGAAATTGGCGAACGGAAGCAATGGATTCAATTTCTTAAATGATTTATCGTACATGGCAACGGTATTAAATTCGATAAGCGCGAGATAAACGATTGAATATGAATGGTATACGTGTGACATGTACGTGTAAGACGTGTAATTGATACCTTTTTTAAGCGAAATGTGACAAAGCGTTGAACAATGGATATAACCAGATCTTATGTAAATCCATTTTACGCTACGAGGGTTGCTCCATAATTTTTTTTAAAAACATATATAACACAGTTGTTTTTTGTCGAAAATGGTTTTATTGTTTTTCAAAATATTCCCCGAGATGATCGATACACTTTTGCATTCGATGAAACCATTTGTCATAGCATTCGTGCCACTCCGAAACTGATATCTCCAAAACGTGTGTTTTGAACGCTTCAACTGCTTCTTCTGGTGTCGAAAATCGTTGACCACGTAGTTTTTTCTTCACGCTTGGGAACAAAAAAAAGTCATTGGGTGCCAGGTCAGGACTGTACGGTGGATGACCCATCAGTTCGATGTTTTGACCGGTCAAAAATCGAGTAGTTTGAAAAGATGTGTGAGAGCTCGCATTATCGTGATGAAGAATTATTTTGCGACGGTGGTTGTTTTTTCTTATTTCACCAAACACTTCGGGCAAACAAATGGTGGTATACCAATCAGAATTGACGGTCTTACGATCCTCTAGTGGAACGGTTGCCACATGACCACTTCTCCCGAAAAAACAGGCGACCATTCGCTTCGCAACACTTCGAGCTCGAACAACTTTCGTTGGGTTATCTTCATTTTGGAAGACCCATACAGTCGACTGCTGTTTCGTTTCGGGCTCATAGGCATATATCCACGATTCGTCACCAGTGACGATTTTATTAACGTCTTTTGAAGCACCACGATTGAATTTCTTGAGCATTTCTTTACACCAACTCACACGAGCCATTTTTTGTTCATCGGTCAATTTATGTGGGATCCAACGAGAGCAAATCTTTTTTACGGCTAAATGTTCATGCAAAATTGTATGTATGCTGTGGGATGAAATGCCCAAAGATGCCTCAATCTCACGGTAGGTCACATGACGATCTTCCATAATCAGTTTTCTGACAGCATCGATGTTTTGTGGCACAACAGCCGATTTTGGACGACCTGTATGAAACTCGTCTTTGAGCGAACTACGACCGCAACGGAATTCTCGGTACCAGTTATAAATTGTCTGAAGGGTTGGTGCTTCATTGCCAAAGGCCAAATGAAGTCGATCGAAACACTGTTGTTGAGATAATTTACTTCGAAAATCGTAGTAAATCATTTTACGAAAATCTTCACGTGTAAAATTCATTTTTTTGTTGAGTCGCAGTTTACCAGTCACTGTAAACAATACAAATAGCGTTCGTACGACAAAAGGTTCAGGGCACGAATACATACCAAAACATCAAACTTTACGAATATGACAATGGTTTACATCGGGCAACACTATAAGTACCATTTTAAAAAAAATTATGGAGCAACCTACGTATTCGTTCGGAAATACATGCAAAACATTCGTCTAGTCGCAAATGCGACAAATTTAATTTCGTTATCGTTTATTTGGCATTCGTTTGCGCGCCATACCGTTATTCCAACCCACACCGTCGAAAACTTTCTGCATATTCGAATATCAATTGCTTCAAAGTTGCGTCAATCGTTTTTCTTCATTTCGTTTGAATAAACGATATTCGATTCTTCAACATTGTCAACGACGAGACGACGTTGATGAGGATGACGATTGGGGCATCATTCTCGTTGTCCTCCTTCTCGTTTTCGTTGACGATATCCATGTTTTGTTTTGTCTTTGGTACAATTTCAATTTTCGATTTGGGTGAAGCCTCGTGAGAATCAAATTACCAAAATGATGTGGTTTTCGAAGCGTTGGCATGTGCTCATTGTGCGCATTTTGTTTCAATTAACTGTCGCCACACCACAGACACATACGCGCGCGTATAGCCCACACACAGCAAATAATCAATTGTGAATTGGAATATTATTTAAAATAATTTCGTCTGTAGCATTCCATTGTGGCTTTGTTCATCATCATCAATTAACTAGAGTTCCATATTGTGGCTGCGCATTGAAATAAAAATAAAAACTATGAACCAACCAACTATATCATTCTATTTCTCGATTTGACGTTTATGAATACATTTAGCGTATGGCTGCTTTGAAATAATGTTTTCGTCTCTCCCTTCATTTCAACGAATGAATCAGCCTTATTCCTTATGCATTGCCATGGTCTATTGATGGGAATATTGATACATTTACATTTCACATCACGTTGTCGCTCTAAAGAGCCGCCATCGCAAAAAAAAAAACAACGCACAAATCCGAAAAAAAGAAAGAAAAATCGAAATCAAAGGAGGCGGAGAACGCATCTCTTACGGCGAGAAACGCACATTTGATACGAAAAACGAGCTTGTTCACGTCTTGTGATGAGATGTGTAGCACAAATATGTAATAAATGTTGTTTACAACAAAACTTCTGACATTCTTAAAGAGCGTAAGCTTTAATTTATGGTGTGTTTTTCCTATTAGCAAAAGCGGCCGGGCGCACAAAACGTACAAGTAACTGTGAGACAGCCGACGCATGAATGAGCAAGCGAGCACGTGTTCTTCCATCCCTTTTGCGTTCGGCTTTTAGCAAACCATCGTCGTTCATAACGCATTCAATTCCCATTGTCAGAATAACAAACACACAACACACCATTGTTAGAACATTTTGAATTATTTATCTTTTTGTATATTGTCTTTGCTTTTTATTTGAGCAACCAGCGAAGTTTTTATACTCTTCCATAGCACATATATATGATTTTTTTCTCTCTTTGTTGATTATTTCGCATTGTTTTCGGCGCATATTCATGGCGGGTATATTTTTTTCGACTCTTCGAAGAAAAAATTGAGAAGCAAAACAAATGAGAAAAAAAATAATATGCGCCGCCTAACGGAAAACGCGAGAAACGGGAAACATAATAATAAAACATCACCCCTGGCGTTGAGCCACTTTTTCCATATCCCATCAATTTATATTGAGATGCTGAAAATGTCTAATATGACTTTTGTAACTGAATCTAAATGCAAGTGAAAACGCCAGATACGAAAAATCCAAAATTATCCACTCAGAAAAAATGAAATTGATAAAACCAAACCCCTTTGCCATTCGTGTTTGTTTCTACTTCACAGATTGTGCATATAATTTGTGACACAAGCAGAGAAATTCCTCTGCGGAGTAAAAAAAAATGTTTTTCGGCCACTACAAAGCATTTTCAAATGCATTCCAGTTCGAATTGCTTATGAATGCAAAACAGTTGAAATGAAATATAGAGTAATTTTCCTTGTGATTGGGTTGTGTCAGTCAGTGTATGTTGGAATGATGAACGAGTGAGCATCTGAAGATCTTTGCTTGATGAAGCAACGCAACCGAACACAATAAAACAACACATCTCTACAATTATATCCAATAGAATGGAAAATGCTTGCAATAACAATCGAGTTGAATATATTAACAACACGTTGAATCAGAGCGTAAAATAAGGATATTTCTTGACTACTGAAATTAATAAGACCTGAGGCAGCTTTCATACCCAGTAGAATGGCACAATTGATTTTGCTTCGAGTCGATGCAATTTCAAGTCGTTTTTTTTTAATTCGACGCAAAAAATGTTGTTTTTTGGGTGACATTTGGCAACAGTCTATTTTCCATCAGCATCTTTTTCGCATTTAATTTGCAAATATAGTAAATAAAAAAGAAAACATTTTAGTGCCACCCTAGTTTTTATCCTAGTTCTTACCTGAAAAGTATTATTTTTTCAAAATGCAAATAAATTCAAATTTGTTTTTCCTTATTTTTGATTTTGTTTTCAATCGAAATTTTGGACTACAGAAATAAAATCCTGAATACCGGTTTTCTACACGAAAAACGGCTTATTTTATGCTCTGCATGTTGAATATAATATTCTGACCGAGCTGTGGCAAAACAATGCATACACACAATGTGCCTGTGCATATTTGAGAAAGAATATGCATATCAATCAAAAACAAATTGAACTGGTTCATTCAACACAATTGAATGAGTGAGTGTGTTGCTGAGCAAGAGATATCCATACCATGGCATTTCATTCCAATTTCATTTGCCACCCCATGCCGATTGCCCATTCTTTCCGCCAATTCCGTTGTCGACCCGCATCCCCAATTCAATTCAATTCGTATGCAAAATAATTCATCTTACTGAAAATGATGATGAACGAAACACCGTAACAAACACAGAAATTATATCAAGTGGCAGAACAACAGAATATAATAAACGGGAAGGAAGTGCGTGAGGTAGCGAGAATGAGAATTATAAAATAAGACGAGAAATTCATTCCAATAGGAAACTGAACAAATCCATTATGAAACTTCGAATTGGCAGTCAAGTGAGTATGAGTTTAAATTGCAAAGACGCCAATTTGATATCTCTCGTTTTCTCTCTCTCTCTCTCTCTCTCTCTCTCTCTCTCTCTCTCTCTCTCTATCAATCACTCTTGTTATCCTTCTGGTTATGTTTCCACTTGCTTGCACATTATCTAATATAGATTATACTCATAAACATGATAAATACTTTTTCGCTATGTATAACCCAACGCTGCATATTCTTGATCTATTCAGGTTATTAATATCAATTCATTTCAATATTGTGGCAGAGAGCAGTCCAGACGAATACATATCCAGACATTAATGAAGAGGCAGCGATAACAAGATGAAGAGAAAAAAAAATCACCGAATCAGAACATAATTTCGATCGAAATGATGGCGGTTTGTCTATCATGATAAGCACTTTAAAGCTTGTAAATTAGATGTTGCATGGACAATATAGTCATGTTACTTGTGTATTTGAGTGTGATTTCGAAAATCGGATTCAAACTACTAACATACAATAAAATGGTGAACGATTGATTCATTATCGATTCAACGAAGATGTCAAAATGGAATTCCAATGATGCAAAACATCAAAAGCACACTTGCACACACAGACACTATCGACACATGTTTTTGTCGCAGTCTTCGTCGGTCATTTTTCAATTCAATTGAAATCGTGTTACACCAACATTTCTTTGTCGGCCTTCTATTTTATGGCAAATTCTATTGAAAGAGCAACAGTTTAACATTTAAAACGGATATCAAAAAGTTGGCGTTTCAACATCGACTTGACCGAAGTTATGATTTCATCCCGCTCTCTCTCTTTCTCTCCATTTTTTTCTTATTCAATGCAGGATAAGCATTTCTCAAACAAAAAGAAGATGAATAGTGTGCGCGCATTTTATCACGATCTCAACAGGGGCGACAACAACGATGATTGTGACGATGTCGGAAGCGTTTGTATGCACAATGAAGAGATCCTTTTAAAATTGGATTTTACAGTTTTAACCGCACAATCCAAAGAAAATCGTTGATTAGATAAAGTACGAAAAGTGATGAATGTTATTTTGAAGTATTTTGACGGATGTCGTCATTCATTCATTACTATTATTGTCGAGTCGAAGTGCATTCAAGTACTTCAAAGTTTGATTTGAAAAAGAGAAAACTTTTCAATTGCTCTTTCTCTCTTTATATCGCACACAATCATTCGATATCTTCCACTCATTTCTATATGCTATCTCATTTTGGTAAAAGTGTGTGTGTGAGAGAGTGTGTTGTTGATTTCAACTAAAACATCGTCATCGTTTTTGTTTTGTTTGCTAACCAAGTCATTTCATTAAAATAAACTTTGCCAAGTATTTATTAGCCACGAATCGAAAGCGAGAGGATATAAGAGGAAAAAGTGACTCCCGCTGCTTGCTGCTCAATAGCGCTTGTGAATCTTTTATATATATTAAACCATGAGATCAGCCCTCGGTTCTTACTAGTAGATAAACATACCAGAAATTTTCAATTCAAACGGAATGGATGAGATTTCATGTTTGTGTTTTGCTCTTTCATTTTTTTTTTCGTTCAGTCGTTCATAGTATTCGGCTACCTGCGGCTTTGTAGACTGCAACTTGTCTCTGTTGGGAATTGAATCAGGGGAAAAAACAGCAATATTTTGCTAATGTTGTTAGCTTTTGTTTTTTTTTTTTTCATCTGCAATAATAAATTGGATCAACAAAACGATTATTCGCTTTCAATACGAACGAGAAAGAATGAGACACACATATTAAATGATGCTATTGATTGCATTGAATCCGCTTTGAGCCAATAATTCAAATATTAAATAAAATATAACATCTATATAATTTATTTAATTTATGTGGGATGTTATTGAAGTTGAATTAAATCTAAAAATGTGCGTTTAAAAAAATCTCGACGACATGATTTCTTCGAAATAGATTCAATGAAAATGTGCGATTTTGTAGCGCGGTCACATTTTCGTGTCTCACATTTTTCGACAAAAATGTTCGCCAAAATATATGAGTCTCTGTCATCTGTATCGCATAATCTATCTCATTCATTTTTTAGGTTACTCGCCCTTTATATCTCAGCACCGATTCGCTGCATATAATTGTGCGCCGCTCATATTTGTTCACAGATTCGTGTTGCGTGTTCATCCAACTGTAGTACCTCATTAAATTTGAACCGTTTTAAATAAAATCCCGGCAAAACTTTATAATTACATTTGATTTATATGCGCTTCATATTGAAAAATTTCGTTCTCATTCAATGCGCCACCGACAGAGAGCCCATGAGACAAAATCAGAACAAGAAACAGAGAATCGGAACGAAAGTGTGTATGCGTGAGATAGGGTATTCATACTAATATACTAGCAAATATGCGGCTACAAAACGTGCACTCTCATCGATAACATTTCAAAAGAATTAGCCATTTTTGTTTTGTTTGTTTGTTTGTTTGTTTATATTAGTTCCATTTCAAACTTTCTCTGCGATATTTTGCCTGTCTGTCAAAAAAACATTTTCCAATTATATGCATTTAATATATTATAACAAATCGAGTTTGGCGCGAACGAATGTGCTCGGATGGATGGGTAAGAGAGCAGGGTGAAAATCCGTTTTCCTTTTCATCCCATTCAACCATAAATAAAAAGCAATTTAGCACACATTTTGGACGTTCAATTCATTATGTATCGAACACAAAAGCACAGCGACATCAGCAGGATGTTTTTTTTTAAATTCTCTTTTCACAGATTTATTGAGCACACAACAATCTCCATTTGAAATCCCCTTATACACACATTTACAATGAGGCTTAAAAAAGCTCACAGTCAATAATTGTAAATTAAAATTGATTCAAAAAATGACGAAATAAAAATATTTATTTAAATTTGGAATAAAAAAAAAGTTTCCATCCATTTCACAGCCTAAAGCAATAAAACACGAACATTATATCAACAATACATTTATTTTATTGGATTTTAATAAAAATTCTATTAGTATTTCCTTTTTAACAAAAACTCAAGGTGTATTGAAATTGCTTGCAATTCCTTCTGATTACATTCCAAAAATTATCCAATAAACTTGATTTTTTTCAGCATACGAATTACACATATCTAAGGAAAAGCTTCAAACGAATAGTATGTGTTCGGAAAATATCTTCAACATTTTTTCCACTTGAAGAAGTGGAAATAAAAGCAATTCTAATTACATTTCCAGTAGACAGTATTCTACAATTTGAACATATCAATGCTTTAGAATGTTCTGTGCCAATCCTTAGCCTTCAAAATATACCAGATAGAGAGGTTCATCCAGAGAATTTGTTAATTATTCTACATCGACAAAACGAAGTGCAGAACTCTATTTTGCTCCGACATACTGCTTTCAAGACAGTTTCATGACTAATGATTGCACTTACTTCAACATCATGGTCAAAGAGTAAGAGCAAACCATTTAAACCAGTGGTATTTGTGTTTTGATAGCCATTAGAAGGTGCAAATGTTATTTCTAGCAATTATACTATTTCGTTTTGCTTGTTTATATAAATAGATATTTGAAAATGATTTGTAATTGCCCACAGACAAAACCATTCTTCTAATTTTATCTAATGAGGTGTTTAACCATGCGCTTTTAACTTTGAGGCTTCTTATTTCAAGTACACTTAAATTTCATTTTATTTCATATGCTATTCCGATAAACGGAAAATTAAAAAGTTGAAGAAAAAAAATTGAAATGGAATAAATTTATTGGAAATGGAACGGATGTTAACGGAACATCAGTTTTACACAAAACGATAGACGGAGGATGGTCGTAAAGCTCCATTAGAGAGTAATGAAATGAATTGCGGCGACCGAAAACTATCTGCAAAATAAATAAAGAATCGATGCAATTTTCAACGCTTGTATTTCCATATCTTATGATAAAAAGAGCATTTATATATGTACAACAAATTCTCCTTTTCCAAATGGGATTCAAAATGAGCGTCTAAAGCGAAAACGAGTGAGTGGTTGAGAATAAAGTGAGAATAGTTAATGGCGCACTTTCAAAACAAAACAACTTGATAAGAGGCAGTTGAGGAGGTGTATCTGTCAAAATCTCTAGTTTTCATGAAACTTTGAAAATTTCCCACATTTATTCTCAATCATTTTCATGTGTGTGTATCTGTATTGCACACAAACCAAGCATCGTTTTAGTTTATCGATGGCAAATGTATTTTGAAAACACACACGTATACCTTACAACCTCAACGAGCTTAAATCGTTCATCTCGTTCTTTTATGCATGCATTTGATGGTTCGTTTCAAGTTGGTTAGAGATGTTGCCAACAACGCTCAACGCATGCACAAATCATAATTACATTTTGCACATCATCCAAACCATTTTTGCATATTGGATATAAGAATACGCACATACCACTGAAAAGTGCACACGACGCGCATCACTATCGGGTATTTAAACCACACACACGATTTGGGAATTCGCTGAAACTCAACGGATGATGATGCTGATGATGTAATACGCATTTTATATTACGGCGGGCCCAAAGTTTTGATAAAAGCGCGCGCATTGTGGTATAGTAAAATGGATTCATGGTAAAACGCGCATGAGAATGCAAAAATAGCACAAGAAAAAAATCACCTAAATTGTATGGAACAATCAATGTGAGTAAAATACATATACCATATACACAAATACATCCAAACGCAATTCGTCTGTTCGTTGTGTGTCATGGTTCAAAAGTACAGCAAAAAAAAAAGAGCGTTCCAAATTATGGTGTTTCGTTCGTGTTCCTTCCTCCCAATTGAGACTCCTATATGCATCAATGTTTTTTTTATTGGTGTATTTGTCATTTTCCAAAGGCATCCGAGTAAATCCTTCATAGCAGTACTTTGATTGTGGTTCGTTCTTATGTATAGCAACAAACTACCAAAAATTACTGCAACAAGATCGCTCTGTCATCAGAAAAAACGGCGAAAAAGAATTTGAATCTATTCGATTGCAATTTCCGAACTCGGGAGAGGGAGGGAGAAGAGAAGAAGGGTGAACGAGCAGAGTAAAGGAATACGGCGGAATAAAATTACATAATTTTCTTTGGAGTGGCGCTCAAATATACACTCTCGCCGATTTTCTCTCCATACCTCTTGTCCTTCTTCTACCTCGTTTTGTTCATCTCCTGAATCTATCTCGAACTGGTTGACTCTTCTCTCTCTTTTTTTTTGTTTCGGTTGTCGTTGGCGCGAATGTAGTCAAATCATCGAATCGAAAGACATAATATGTAGAACAAAAACATGAAGACAGATTGAGCACCACAAATGGAAAGACAAATCGAACGAATGTGGAAGCTTGTGCATGGATTTCGACAACATGATTCAATCTCAACGTACATACCATCATATTATGCCAATGCATAAAAAGAAACTTTTTCCATTTTAGATTTTATTCCGTTTCGGTTCGTTTATGTGCCGATGCTGATGCGCTGCTTTTGCATCTACTTCTGGTAAATTCATTGCTGCTTTTTTTTTTGCTACTGTTGCTGTTGTTGTTCGTCTTCTTCGTCTTCATCTCTTCGGTATTTTACACATTTCGATTCTGTCTGATTATATTTGATATAACGAACGAGATAGATGTGAAACGCATGACACACGGAGGGCAACATTCAGTCAGTTAAAATGAATTGAAATGACGGAACACAAAAATAATAAACTGAATCACAACTTTTATATGGTATACGGATATATGTATGGCACATATCCATGATGTATGTTCATCAAAAGTTTCGACAAATGTCTAAATTTCATTTTAAGTTGAAGAAATGCTATTGCAATAATCATTTTAAAAGGGGAAAAAAAGATTTTCTTGATCTATTTACTTATGATTACGGCAATCGAAATAAGGAACACGTTGGGATTATCGTTGAAGCACACATACGCACACACGTTCTTCTGTGAAAGTGTATATATCGTCGCGCCTGCTGCTTCCACCGGTAATCATATATTTAAATTCACGTGTATGGCTTGAGTCAAATCAAGCGCACAAAAGTATATGTGTGTACACCATTTTACCGTACTGTGTCGATTTGTGTACTTTTCTGGTGTTGAACTATGCAAACATTCCTGTTACTTTTACTGAATGAAGTATTAAAGATGTGAAACGGGGCCTGCACAATTCACCGAAATCGTGTTAGAGAGAAAGGTAGAAAAATGCGTTTGTTATAGTCATCCCTCATGCCATATGAGTCTGATATAACATTTTGCAGGGAGATCATTTTTCTGTGTGCTTTTCCTCAATGTGCTATGTTTGTATAAAACGTCAGAGCGACATAAACCGCGCTTTTCCGTGCACACTGCAATTACCACTGCTTTGGCTAGGTTTTGGTGCATTTTTGAATTCAATTACGCGTTGATATTTTTATCTCCTTTAAATCCTCCTTGTCTTTCGATACAATTTTCTCTTTCTCTCTCATTCACTCACACACGTTCTCTGTGCAATTTTTTCGTTATCATTCGATATTTCAGTTTGCATATAATTTCACTCAATCGAGTCGGTTTTTTTTTCTCTGTTCATTGATGTGTTTTGTATCAATGAACAAATGAACGAAATGTTTGCATAAGCGACATCATTTACTCATTTGTGGGTTCGACATGTTTCAACTGCCATCCGTAACCGAACAGACAAAACCACAGCACAGCTACACACTTCTATGCACACGGAATACACAGAGTTTAATCCCCAAGCTTCAATTTCTTGAAGATATTATTTTACATTTTCATTCACTTTTACCCACCCCCTGGTGCCAATATAAAATATTGCACTCATTTTGCATCGGTTCAGTTCTCAATGTTCGTGCCAACTACACGACACCGATATACACAAACACACACATACACGAATACAAATCTATCGATGAGACGAACAAGAAAGGTTTTTTTTTTATTTTTTTTTTTTTTTTTGTGACAAATTGAGTAAATTGAATGCGCGTTTTTGTTTCACCGAATGTCGCACGTTTAGTTCAAATCTATGAAAAAATACGATTGAAATACATAATCGCTTTTAAGAAACGACAAAATGTACAAAAAAAATGAAGTATTTTAAACATTCGACTCTATTCTGCGTCTCACCGATAGAAATGCACTCTAAAGAGTTTGAGATATTATTTCAACGATGTATATTTTGATGGCGAATGTGTCAATTGGTTTTAAATCGATAGTGGCATGAGTAAATGGTTAAAATTGAATTTTCGAGAAAAAGGCCGATTGAGAGAGAGAGAGAGATTGTCGGCGGTGTGGGTCGAATGAGAGATGAAAACTGCAAAATGAAAATGACGTAGAAACGGATGAACAAGAAACGAATCAAATGAAAATAGATATGTTCCCTCGGTGATATCTGTATAAGAGGCAGCAATGGCTGCGAGTCTGTGAGAAAGTGCTTTTGTTGCTATGTGCAAGATGACGCGCAACGATTGCATCAGTTCATTTGCCATTTTTCCAATACGTAGTGCTGTTTTTTTTTTGTTCCATCTCTTCGCGAACCTCATTCTATCCGATTCTGTGAACTTTAGAGTTTCAACTGTCGGCCTATTCCCATTCTCGGCGCCTCCACCACCGCTTTTCCATCGACGATTTTTCTTTTTCATTAGTTCCATACCGTTTGTTGATTTTGCAACATTACATATTTCACTTCGTTTTGTTGGTTTGGCTGCTGCTTCGCTCATCGACGTTACCTCGCTCCCTCTCTCCATCTTTCTCACTTTCGATTTGTATTTTTTTTTCTTCGTGTTTGCTTCTGTTATCTTCCGGTCTGCTGTGCCGACAAAACGTGAAGAGGAAATTTACCACTCAACTCACTCTCAAACTTGTCTTTCTACTACGAAAACGGTGTGTTTACATCACGATGCATTCCATCATTTCATGTTTTCCGACCGCAAAAACCGATAGCATTATTTTATTTAAGTTGTGTGTGAATTTATGCGCATAGGATTCATTCGGGCAACGATCGGCCACTGTCCGACTATCAAAAACTTTTTTTTTCTCTGTTGCTTTTGGCTCCGAACAAAATTAAAACCCTAATGTTTATTCAGATGACGGCGATAGATACACGCTTTAGCTATTTCTTCCTTACTTGCATAGTATTTTCTCGCTCTATCTCTCTCCATCTCAAATTTACCATGCTTTTATTAAATGTTGTTTATTTTATTCGCGCGCATGTGGTTTTTCTTCCGTTTATAACTATGTATATATTGTGTCTGTTGAAAATTGGCAAAAGTCTGACGTCTATGTTAAATTTATAATATCCTGCATTTATTAATATCCTGTCTCGTTTATATTCCACGTTAAATCATGTTAAAGAGCAATGTTGGTCTGGTGTGTTTGGTTTATGCGCTTGAAGAAAAGTTAAAACTACTTTAAAAAGGACTGCATATTTATGTGTTCAATTATGTTTATTTTTTCACTCTCTATCTCTCCTCCCACTTTCAATTTTTTCCCATACAAATTAACCATTTAAATAGTAAGTCGCAAAGCAACGAGATAACTTGATACCAAATCTATAAGACCACAAAAAATGATGATAGCAAAAAGAAAGCCAAAATAGATGATAGTTTATACCTGTCTGATGAAGATAATCTTAATCTTCATGTATACACACAAATCACATATCGAACTGCAAATAGAAATACATGCGTTTCATTTTTAGCGTTATCTTTGATGAATTCTGTCTAGATGGTCTATATAATTAAGCTCAAACATGTGTACACACTCGAAAACAATTATACAAAGCCACGCCGTTGTTCATTTGTGGGTTTGATGTTATGTGCTATATATCGTTTATAATTATGCTCTGAAAAATTTGACAAAAGATTCGATACAATTTCCATTTTCACCTTGAATGTGCAATTGTGCAAACATACAACAGGCACAATACAAAGCCAATATTTACCTCGAATATATTCCAATGTGTCAACTGTGTTGGCTGCAAATTATTCAAAATACGACAACGTTTTGTGTTAAATTTTCGTGTTTTGCAGAGGAAATAAAACAACTTTCAACTATTTCTGTGATAAGAATGTACCAGAGAACGACAGAGAAAGAGAGAGAGAATGCAATTTCTTTTTTGAATATGTGCTGCTGCAAGACCAATTTCAATTAGGCAGTATTAGTCTGGCGGCACTAAATTTCCAATTAGTTGAAAACAAAAATAGCACAAAAGGGAACTTTGGTTCGGTTGCAATAAAAATGTTCCAATCCGATATATTGTCTAACAATAAAAGCAAATTGCGACAACGATGGCATCGAGAAAATACGGAGAACAAGATAAAAAAAATACGCTTTCTGTCAAAGTTTGTAAAGAACGGTAGAATGCACAATGCACATATACACATACACAGCAGCCATTACTTATTAGACGTTAAGTTTTGTAGAGGCGGCGAACGCATAAACCAATTTAAATTCATTTAACTGGAGAAATGGATAAATGCGAGATGAAAAGAGACTGCAAAAATGAACTGCAGTAGCAGCAACAGCTAACAAAAGCACAAAAAAAGACACCGAACGAGAAAGAATATAGCGTGTAAGTTATTGTATCGGGCCAATTTGGATTTTTACCATGAAAGCAATGAAAAGGAATACTTTTCGCTTTCTGCCTGAATGTAATGATGTTTTTATTTTGTGAGTGTGTATCTGGTCGCCGATACATTGTTTCATTTCTTGTTCTCGTTTGTCATTATTTTTCCTTCGTTGTGTCCATGTTCATTTAATTCGTCAAATTATTTTTATCTCAAATGTTCTAACTGTAAAATGCAAACTTTGGCTGTAACAAACCACACACGACACATTCACACAAAAACCAAATCGAACGCAGAAAAGTAACAAAAAAAAACAAAAACAAAAACAAGTTTGCACAAACAAATCTATACACAAACACAGCCAGAGAGCAAAACAAAAAACAATAAGAAAGAAATGTATTCAAAACATAGAATGCATAGCGCAGAAAATAATTACACATGCAGAGCAAACACTAAAGCTCTCGAAACACATACACTCTATGTGCATGTGTCGGCAAACAAACGGCAAAGCGCAATGGAAAAACCAAATAAATGACTAAAACAGAACAATTTATTGTCATTTCTGGCTGTTGGTAGTGCTGCCGTCCGTTAGTGGCAATGATGCGTTTTGGAAAACATTTTTGTTTGCCAAATCACGTAAATCTTTAAGTAACAAATTAAATCTCCAGCGGTTCATTTTATTTGGCGTGAAATCCATGCCAAACATAACTCATTTGACAAAATGACAATTGCAATGACGAACACAAGAGATTTAATCGGCATTGTTTTTTGTGAAGGGAGATTTCACGGTAAATGGACAAAATGCGAATTGGTACTTCTTCATTAAAAATTTATCATTTATTAATGTTGCAACTCTTCGGAAGTCGACATGGTCATGTTTCGGTGGGTGCTAAAGATATTTTCGGAAAACAAAAGAGCTTTTGTTTTTTTTCTGCCTCACTTTTTTCTCTCTCTCTCTGTTGTGTTTTCGGGGAGTTTTTGTGCAATTCCAATAAAAAGTCTCTTCATTTTTGTTATGGCATTAGCGTTGTGCGCACGGTAAAAGTTGGAGAGTATATGCTGACGACGAATATCTATTACACTTACACTAAAGATGTATACAATTTGAAAACTGTATGCTTTTTTTTGCATGGAGATGCGAAACATGAGCGAAAGAGAATGAGATGGAAAATGGAAGAGAAAAAAATGCATAGAAAAATCACCAAAAATGAAAATGCACATTTGTATGATATTGCAGGTCATCACTAACATTTCTTTTCTAACACATACTCAAACAATAACTTTGCACACAACCATTTCATGCACATGTATAAATGGTGTATAGTTTAAGCGAAAAAGTTTTTTTTATTTCTCCGAATGGACAATGGCAAAAAAAGATGCAAAGAGAACGTAGCACAGTGTAATTGATATAACGTAACGAATACATCAAACACCCAATACAGTTGAAAGAAACTGTAAAGAATATCCCTGAGAAATAAATTGATTTGAATGTTGCAAATGAAAGATGAAAGAAAAACTCACCATTAGTAAAAAAAAATACGTATCATTGTGGAAAGCCGAATCAAATGCCACATATAAATAAACACAGTTTTACTTCAGATAAACAATTGAAACGATCAAAGGATGGAAGCAAACTAATTTCTTTGTTCCAACGTGAGCACCACTAACAATTTTTCTCCGAACCAATAATACACGAGTTTGTATCGTTCACACACAGTTGACAAGATGTGATGTTATGTCAACTGCTCAGTAAATTAGTACCAAAAACATTGATAGAGGGCCAATACCTTAAAAAAAGTTCAGTACTGATTTTGTATAGGAAAGTGACATCGCTTCCACAGTATGGAAACGATGCTCTTCATTACGATTTTCGAATGCAAAAATTTGTGACATATCGCTTGCAAAACTCAACTGAAGAAGAAAAAAAAAACTGGCAGCGTTTAGCGAACGTTCTTCGTTCAGCAACGAAAGCGAATAAGAAAACAATGTAAAAAAACACTGTCATTTATGCGAGGCTACAATGTCTGTGGCACAGACCCTGTGCAATAGTGATGTTTAATGGCGTCGTTGTTTGATGTTCGTTGCCGCAAAAATTTAAATCAAGCTTTCGGCCAACCAGTCTCGATTATTACAGATGGTTTTCCTTTTTCCGCCTCGATAGTTGTAAGCTTAACTACAGCTTGTTTATATTCATCTTTTTTTTTCTGTAGCTCATTTTATTTTCTATCGTTGTTCGTTTGTTGCTCTATTTATTTGCCCATTCGTCCATTCATCTGTATATTTTCATATATTCTGTGCTATGAATTTTCTACTCTATCATTAAGTCTCGGCCTCGGCCTAATGATACACATGATACACATAATTTCGTTTAACATATGATTCCGTAAGGCGGTTAGTTTGGGATATATGTGTGTGTGTACATTTTTATTTTATTTTCTCTTTTTCGATGATATGCCTACGATTTTTTGCCAACCATCACACACTGTTCTATGTGGCATAAATGAAAAATCATGAGAAAGCAAAAAAGAAATGTGCGAATGAACGGTGATTGTGTTGAGCTCAAGCGCAAAAATGCGCACACATCATTCAGGGAATATTGAAACAGGTATCACATTTCTCTAGGTTCTTTTTTCGGTTAATAAGTGTACATAAAGCGTGGTTACCACAGATTCCATTTCTTTAGCATTTGTCGCATTTCCTCCTACTTTCATAATAATACTTGCCTCTTTGTCTATTTATTTACTTAACATGATATAAATATATTGCAAACGTAAATTTTTATTGTAGCCCCAGCTAACCAGATCAATATTAAACATGACTATCTTAGCGATGCGAATGATGTTATGCATACATGGTTTTCACATCAATAAGTTTATTTTTACTACCCGAAAATAGTGCACATTCTAACACACACATATAAATGTATATATTTATATATAGCATTCATTTACAATGTATAAAATAAGTTACCAAGACATAAGTTTGCCATTTGTATGGGTATGCATTTTGAACGAGAGATGTATTATTTAGACGATATTCAGACTGTATGAAATGGTTAAACATCACCTGTCTGCCACTGTTGCTATTGCTGTTGAATATTTACAATAATCTCCGAAATAGACAGCCAAATCAGCAGTGCTGAGGTGAGTGCGAGGTTGGGGGGGAGAAGTGTGCAAGCTAAATGTGAATGTGAGCGAAATGAATGAATGTGAGATGGTATATGGTGTGGCAACATAAATATGAAAATAAAAACGAGAACAGGAGCAAGCAAGAAGCGCACATCAATGAGTGCCAGAGATGGCAATTGTGTCAGAAATTGTGTTTGTCACCGTCATGCCTAGGCCCATAATAAATCCCACTAAAGCAACAAACATCCATTACCATGTTTTACATAAAACAGAACGTCAACAGTCAAACATTTTTGTTAATTGAAGCGTTCACGATAATATCATTGTTTTTCTATTTCAAATGAGAAAAATAGGGAACATTCAACTTGACAATGCAATTTCCGAAGCCTGCGAATAAAATCAATTTATTTTCTATTTCAAAATAAACAAACACATTTTGCAGCAAACGTCTTCGGACGGATGCGCACCGTCGTTCCTTTTTTTCTTTTCTTCTTCTTCTTCTTATCTTCCATGGTACTATAGTGTATATATGGTTTTAAAAGGCAATAAATCAAATGGTGTTGCAAACTCTATGGAACAATATATACATGTAATGTGACGTAATTACATGAATCATTTACTGTTATCGACTACATGGTTTATTTTCAACACAAATACATATGCTTAATAGTGTAAATGCGGTGTGCGCATTACATGCGTTTAAATTGAAATTAATTTTTCGTTATTTCATTCGCTTTACATTCGATCGATGGTTGGTATCCTTTCTCTTCGATGAGATTTTTTTGTTTTATTTTTTATTTCTTAAACGGCAAATGATTCAATTAAAATTTATGTTGATCGCTGTTCTCTCTCTCCTCTCTCTCTGTGTATGCTTTTTTTTTTGTTCAATAAATAAATTCATGTTTTGTTCGTTTGTTCATTTCAGGTCAAGTTGATTTATGGACGAAGAAAACGAGTGGTTGTGCCTGCGAATGGGAGAATAATGCACATGCAAGTAGTACGCATTTGATGACCAATGCGTCACACATTGATGTGAATGCAGTAAATGCGTCCTCACACCCAATACCTGCATCGTTGTCCAGCCACAATTGTGCCTGCTGTGTCAAAGGCGGATGCCAGTGTGGTTCCAGTTCACCAGCAAGATGCGGACAGTGTGGCTTAGAACAATACTGTGTCAACAGTAAGTGTCATTAATCTTTTTATGTAAATTTATTGATTGATTTTCTCTCGGCTCCATTGGTTGTGTATGGCTATGTGAGAGAGAGAGATGAAGAGAGAAACGTAATTTCGATCAGATGAACTGAATGTGTTTCATTTAAATAAATCGATTTGGAAATTCATTTTTCCAATCACCGAATTTCAATGCATTGTAGAGATGCCACTAAATGCTTTTTTTCTCTCTTGTTTGACTTTGATTCTTTTTTGTTTGCAATCTCCTCACTGCCCACCATCATTGCGCCATTTCATCTAAAGTGTGTAACATAACGATTGATTCGCGTGCTTTACAAAATACATCGGGCTGTGCATTTGGCCAAATCAAGTCGCCAACTGTCCAAGGACCAACAGTGTGTAAATATTTGTTGCGACCAGCGCCTGGACAACGTGTCGAATTGCAAGTGTATCGTTTAGTTGAGACGGGACGGTTCAATGGCAAACAATGCGAAGGTGGATCATTACGTTTTGGAATGGATAACAATTTACTGCCACGATCGGTTGATATTGATTCATTGAGTTCGCCGAGTGCTGAATTGTGCGGTTCAAATGAACGATATTCACCGCCAGCCGTTCTCTTTTCGGACGAAGGAGCGACAACGTTGATATTCAAGTGAGTATTTCATTACTGTGTGTGTGTGCGTGTGATTTCATGCTCTGTTTTAATGTAATTTATCAATGACACAAACTGTGCCTCTTTGCCACTGACACTTTTCTGTGTCTTATTTACGTTGTTCGCCTTTTTCGGTGTTATCAATGACATTTGACTAATATTCTTATTTTGAAATGTTTCTGATTTTCATTTCATGGCGTAATTTTTCTTCGTGCTGTACATTCAATGCTCAAATGCTGTCTATCTATGTGTCCTGGTGCAAAATGGTAATTCTGATTGATAGCATCACTGAACAGACAAGTCGTTCGCAATTCTTGGCCTATTTCAGTTTTACAGCACTGAGCAATCCACTGGTTGGCTTTCATCCCAAAGGTAAGTTAAGATGATTTCTTTCACACTCGCAATTTTCTTCTCTGTTTTTTGTTGTTGTTGTTTTCATTCATTCAACATTTATATATTATAACAAAACTTGACTCTTGTTTGGCTGCGTGTCTATGTCTAAGCTTTTCACATCCGGATTATATGAAATGATTGCGATGCTGAAACGACGTAATAAATTTGAATTGAAGTTGTTCTCTTCTTTTTTTGTAGCTGGTGTGTTGTGCATATTCAAATGAAAATACAACTTGAACTTAGAAAAATGAAAACAAATTCCCAAGAAATAACAAATGCATACAAAAAAATAGCATGAAAACTAGAGGCAATTTTATATTCAATTTGTATTCAGATGATTCGCAATTTTTTCTTCTATACCTCATTTGATTTTGATTCATACCGATGGTACTCATGAAAATGAATTAATCTAAAAACATGAATGGAAAGAGAGGTCGAAAAAAATACGATCGAAAACTAAATGATGAATCATCTAGATCGAGATTTCACATGAAATTTAATCTAGGTTTTACTGTTATTGGTTTGAAAGCTTTTCCGGATAGAAAAAAATCCGATAGATATCAGTCAAGAGGAGTCAGGCTTTGAATATAAAAGAGATAACCATCACACAAAAAAAACTAACCGAACAAGCAAATGTGTCACCCATTCTCTCTACCCCCACATACACACACATACAAAAAAACAGGTGGAACACGTGTTACATCGACCGAATGCGATTGGACATACAATGATTATGCATGTCAGGACAATTCGTGCGCTATCGCAAGCCCCGGTTTTCCCGGTATCTTTCCACCAAATATCATTTGTCGATACCTTATAGCCACTTCATCGGCTCATACGCGCGTAAAAATCACATTCACATCACTATTGCTGCCTGAAAGGTGAGTTGTTTGACACACATTATATATACAATCATTTTGTACAGATATCACTGTCATTTGATTTAATTTTGCGTGTTTTGTAACGCCGGATGCAATTATGTTCATCACGCACACACACAAACAGTTCAGCTTTTGATCTATTTTCCAAATCGTTGCTACTGTTGGTGTTGTTGTTGTTGGTGTACATAAAATTGCCGCGGCGATACACACGTTTCTGACCCAAAACCAATTCATGTTTGAAGTGTAAAAATTGCTTTCGGTAATAAAGCCAGATTGTACATAAAATAACGAACCAATAAAGAAGACCACGCAAAACAAATGCTCTGCCGGATAACAAATGAAATACATACAAAAACCTTAATTTATTCAAATCACATTTGTCATTAATTTTCCGTTTGAATTTTCCACTCAATAAAGCGATATATTTGATTTTGTACAATTTTTCAGGCATTGCGATACGCACTACATTGCATTGTATGATGGCACCGTACCGAATGATAAGAAATTAGCAACAATTTGCGGTTCAAAAAAACAGGAATTGTCTTTTCAAGGACCGAATTTATTGCTTGAATTCAATGCTGGCTATCAAGTTCCGCCATTTGATTACAATGGATTTGCAGCCAATTTGGAATTTATTGAAGGGCATGGTACAACAGTGGCACCACACACAATTGCACCACCGACCCGCAATCACAGTGGAAGTCATCATAGACATGCTGCTGCCGCTGCTGCGGCCGCTGCTGCTGGTGCTTCTGCTCCGGGCGTAGCACCACCGCAGCCACCACCACCAGCATTGACTGAAATTGATTGGACACCAGCACCACCAAAATTTTCAGCATGTGATAAAATCATAATCGAAGCAAACGGACGATCAGGCCATTTTGATACACGTGGACGACCATTTGCTCCGAATTGTCGTTTAATTTTTAAAGGACGTCCCACTGATGTTGTTCACATTTCACTTTTTAACTATCGATTGAAAGCACAATCGTGCCGATCAGTCATCGAAATTATAGACGGTACTTTGGAATCACCACCGGCCAGTGTAAATAATCAAAAGAAATCATTACATAAAATGTGCTCACCAGTCATACGACATGCTCGCGATCAAAGTGGTAATTTTGTACCACCACAAACATTCTCCTCGACTGGTTCACAAATTATGATTGCACTAAGACGATTCCATGGCTCCGGTGGCGCTTCATCCAACTACGATCACAACGATGAATTCATTGATGGAGCTTACATGTTTCATGATGGTTTGTATTTGTAATTCATTAAGAGGGACTGTCACATAAAAAAATGGCTAAAAAAATGAAATTTTGTCAAAACTAAAGTGGGTGAAAGAAATCCTAGTCTGTTCACCAAACTTTCGTAATACAAATTGAACGTTATTCAATACACACTCAATAATTTTGATTGCAGAATAATTGTCTGTATTGTGCTCGAGGGAGTAATAACTTAAAATCATTTTGATTTCGTTTTTTTTTTTCAAGCAGAAGAGCAAAGTGGAACGCTTCAACCGTCATCGATGTGCGACACAGACCGTTATGGAATGAGCAGTCCAGCATTTGGTACAATAAATGGACCTGGTTCGGAGCATGTTTTTTGGAATGTTGAAGGCGTTCTCACGTGCACACATAACTTTGTACCAGCTGCCAATCAGAGTGTAACCGTATCGGTAAATATTTGTTTCATTTCGATTTTATTAGATTTTAAATACAAAACTTTTGATCAATGAAGAGTTTCCGAATTTCCGAATCACTCACCATAGTCGTGAAATTGATAGAAACTTTTTGCAAAATTTGAATGTAATCTTCATCTCAGTGGAACATTATTTTATTGATATCACATCTACCTCTATTGATTAATACCGATAGAATCTGATTAGAAAAGTATGAAAGTTATCAAATCACAAAATACAGTTAATCACTTGACTGGCACATATATGGCACGTTGATCTAAGTTGATTCACATAAAACTTATGGAATGATTCCAAAATACTTTTTCAACTATCGTTGAAAGATTTGAGTAATATATATGAAAGTTTTTGAAACAAGTTTCAATACTTCTAATGACTCCTCTGTTCCTCGTCTTCACATAAAGTCAGTCATAATTTTAAGTTGAAATTAACCTATTTTGACATCGATATTTTCCAAGACTCGGAATCGATTCGAAAAAAAATTATATTTTTCTCATCGCATAAGCCATTTTCGAATAAGCGACGTAATCAATAGAAATACGTGATTACAAAATCGATTTTACTCATAAGGGGATTGATATTATTCATAAGAGCCATTACACGAAACGTGACAAACAATAAATGTGTGTTTAGTATGCTCAATCAATGAAATAATGTCACAACATTTGAGAGTAAAATTTAACTCCACAAAATCTACGCATTCTTGAAATAAAATTCTTTGCCTTAAATTTGACTTGAATTTAGATTGATTCATTGGAGCGTTTGGGATCCGAGCCACACTGTGAAACGGTATGCGGTGATGCTGGCTGTCAATGTTTGACTAATATGTATCCATTAGATCAAGTGGATCATTTAACAATGATATCGGAAGATAGTTTATCGATTAACTGTTTTTGTGGTGCATTTCGTTCGGAGTGGTTGCCAGTTTCGTTGCGTACATGGTCACCATTAAAATTGGTTTATTCAATACCTCACTATTCATGGAGTGCAAAAGGATTTTCATTTAAATCGTCGTATAGCTTTAACACCGATGGACTTTGCGGTACCAAAACATTTACAACGCATTCAGGTAAGCATAAAATCGCGTTAAATTCGAAAACAAAATGTGACATATGAATAAAATAAAATGTAGAGAACTGAAGGTGAGAAAGAGCAGAACGAATACACAAAAAATTACCCGGAAAATCTCTTTCAATAAAAATGTTGCTCGTCATCAAAGTTAGCGTCGTACGCTTTGTGCAACTAACATAAAAACGAAAATCTTTTTATGCTCGACAAGAAAAATACATGCAACAATAAAAGAGTGTATAGTGTACGGTGTATTCTACCTTTCGTCTATAAAATATCGTTTTATTTTCGTTTAAGGTGAACTGTCGTCCAACAACTTTTCGAACAATTCGTCGACGGTATTTTCGTTGAATTCATTTTACCATCAGCATTGCACTTGGATTCTGGACTCAAAAGTTGATCGTCAATTATTCATTGAGGTAAAGTGAAATCAAAGCTGAACAGCTTTAAAGTTTTTGTGTGTGTGTGTGCGTTCATTTCTCTTTCTTTTGGTTGAATTTTATTTGACGTAGACGAACTTTTTAAGTCTTGTTCATTGATTAAATTTTCTTCTCAATATTTTATTTCTCGGAATATTAGATTCTATCGGAGCAAAGTCGATCGTGTTCCGCATGGAATATTTCAATTCATGAGTTTTCAGCGGCCGAAGAAAGTGTGGATCATGTTGGACCTCAGATTCATCTCTTTTGTCCACGAGATAAGCACAAAGTTTTCACAATGCCATGGAAATTTAGCACAGTTGTCGTTCGGTAAGAAATTGAAATATGAACATCGATAAAGTAACATGTTACGTATTTTTCGGTTGGAATGGCTTATAAAACTTCGTTCATTGATATTACTATTAATTTTTTTTTTTTCATTTATTTATTTGGATTTGATTTTCTCGTCTTTTTTCGTCTATTGTAGAGTTCAAGGAATGACACGAACGCCGCCGGTCTACACGATTCGATGGTCTTCGCAAATTTCACGGCTAAATAATCGTCTGGGCCCACCGACGCCAGTTCCGAATGCAGTCAGCTCTGCATCGCCAACATCAATAAATATGTTTAAGAATCTTTATTCAAATGTATACCAATACGACGATAATAATAATAATCATTGTTTTAGCACTAGAAATATGAACATTAATAATAATATTGATGAAATTAACAATAACAATATTTATAGTTATCATAACAGTAGTTACGTAATCAGCATAGAGAATTGTAATCAATATAAGTCATTAACAAATCGATTGAATGTTGCCGGCGAGAAGAATGCAATGTCATTTATATCGTTGATCATCGGCAATAAGCTTAGTTGTTTATTCATTGTTTTTTGGATGTATAATTTCCTTACTGTTTAACTATTCACACACAATTAGCATCGTTTTGGCATTTTCCATTGAAATGCGAATTAAGTGCCGACGACTCGTGAAGTTGATTTGGCACACATTGAAAAGGTGCACTCACACGCACACGAACACACATACCCATTTCACCAAAACATTTGATCGAATGTATAGATACATTTTATCCCTGATTACATTAGATTTATTGGCGAAACTATAACATTGGCAACAATGCCAACGAATACAACCCACATTCATTGGGAAATCAATTCATACTAGAGACAGAGATTAATAAACAAAAAAATATATAAAAAATGAAAGCAAATCACTGTTATTTCACATTTAAAATCTATTAAACACACACTCACGCACGATCGTGTAAAATGGAAATTAAATGTGAACTCGACATTTCCATTTATTCAATGAAATAAAAACGAATTATTATATTATGCATCTGTTCTATCCACGTTTTTTGTTGTGCAAAACTATTTTGATAAGTGATAAATTAATCGGCAATCATATTGATACGAACCAAGCGATTTCCGATCGAATTCGAAGAGTAAAAAGCACACACATTTCATTCAACACACACACACACACTTTCACATTTTAAATTTAAAAACAAAAAAAAAACATCGTATGGAGATTATAACATGTGCTTTTTACTGGATACAAAAATATGATAAACAATGAACGACTGAAAGTCAACGATAACGTGCTGTGGTGTTTTGGTTTTACAATCATCAAACAAAACCCGAAAAAAGTTTTGACACGTTTTTTTGTAGTTGTGAACGACCAGTAAAATTAAAATCTAAAAGTCTTAAAAACGTCGATTATGATTTACTAGTGTTATCGATCCCACGGCGAAAATGAAATTGCGACGGAGAAAACAATAAACGTTCAATCTGTGATCCTTTTATAGTGAAAAATAAATCAAGTGAATTTTCTAAGTATCTCAGACAAATCATTTTATTTACTCAAAATATTCACACAAACACACATTCACGCATACAGTCAGACACTCGAAACAATTCAATTGAATAGCACACAATATAATGGCTAATAAATTTTAAAATGTTTCAAGTGCATGCAAGCATTTTTAATTTCAAATTTTATGGTTCTTTATATTTTCCATCGTTTTCAATTCATATCAGAGGTTATATTGAGATATTTTCAGCTAGCCGAATCAGCTCAGGAAGCTAATGTCAGGCGCTCAAATGGAGCGACAATAATAGAAGCGATTGTTATAGCTTTAAAAATGCTTCCATTGTTACAATCACTACAACAATCACTTCTATTGTTTTCACGCCATTTCATCGCCTGACGTTTGGTGCCTAAATTGTTTCAGCTGTCACATTTCATTAAAATTGAGTCAATACGAGCAATAATTTGCCTCAATTTGATTCGAAAGTTAAGTCGTTTTTTAAAACTAATTCTTATTAGCTCAATGTGTTTTGTAAAAGTAATATCACAAATTGTTTCCATGCAGTTAACGAAAGCATACAAAGCTCGGGTTAGTAGACACAAGATTCAAGATTTATCGAGATTTTGAAGTAAAGATTGAAAACGATTCAAAAATATTTTAGTTTTGAATCGTTGTGTCTTCTACCCGTTGATATAAAGGCAACTCTTCAGTACGATAATAAATTGTTGATGAAGATTTCTATTGAAAATCGGCAAGGAAACCATAAGAAAGAAACATGAACACTGTAAAATTAATAATCTGAGTCAGTTGATCTGACGGTGAATAATTTGTTTCTGCATAAAAATACATTTCAAATTGTTAACTTTGATATTTTTCAAATAGATTCAATAGTGTTTGCAATCATATATATTTTTCTTGTTCCCAAATCCCACAGGATCTTAATATCTTATAAGAATTTTTTCCTCTTCTTCAAGAATTTGCTGGTAAATTTTTCGGACCGCTTCTCGGTTACGTTTTTTTGGTTGTTGTTGTTGTTAATATGGAACAAAAAACGATGGCATTAAATCCATAAGATGAATGATTATTAACTTTAGTTGTAGTCTCTGTCGCATCGCAAATTTGAATATATGTATCGCACAAGTGATGAAGGCTATGAAGAGTCAGAATGCGAACCCATCTGATTCACGCCATCTCTCATGCCATCGTTGCAATGGAAGTAAATTGGATTCAAAGATGGAATGAAAGATGGCGCGAACCAAGAAGATTTGCATAAAAATTCTCCAAACTCATATATGTCTACCGCATATGAAAATAATGAATGAAACTTAAAATATCACCCACACCAATTGTCCTAGTGTGTCAGTGGAATTTGAATCGACGCAATGAACATAATATAAATATGATAGTGGAAATGCTAGGAACACGGGCCTTAAGCAACAAAATGAAATAAATATTTAAACAAAAAATACATAGGAAATCCAAAGTATAATAAAACACAAAAGTGTCGCGCAGATACGTGAATTTGACAAAATGCATAAAATATATATAGAGAGAGAATATGAATGTAAAATTGAAATTAGAAAACAATAAAAGCACGAAACGTGAATCGTTTACTATCCCGTTTCACTCATGTATCATATAAATGATAGGTATACAATTTTGAAATTGATTGTTGATAAGAGTAGAGATTTAATATAAAATCTGACAAAAAAAACACAGCACACAGATGAAAAAGAAAATGACGTCGGATGAAAATGTAAATTTTAAGCTAAAATGCTATAAAATGTTTTATTTTCTACACGAAAGCGGTGCTTTTCTCGTGCTCAACATTTCATAAATGCACTTTTAAACGGATCATCCAACTGACAATTTTAACGGCATTGCAACACACACACAAAAGTCAACTAAAATATTTTCGGAAATGGGAGAAATCGGACGGTAATTATTCCCATCTGCTATAATGTGCACAAATTATAAGTGTAAAAAAATGACATGATTTTTTTGTAAAATGTTTAGTTGATTTTTGTTTGTGATCAACAATGGAATAGTAATATTTATTCACTGATATTCACACGAAAAATTACGGCAAACTTTTAGCAAATAACGATTGAATATGTGTACAGTGTTTCGAAAATCACACAATAGCTACGAATTAATATTAAAATAACAACAAAAGCGATACTTATTCAACTCAAGATCAGCACTCAAATAATTCTGGCACGAAAAACAAAAACCAATAATGGAACCACACAGATATTATTCAGACTTATTATTTTATTAACGCATCCCAGTGACAAACATATTACACATGATGAATAAAAGGCACTATGCAATTAATGAATCTGAACATTTTAAATGATGATTAGCGAAATCATTTTTTTTATGAACGCCTTTGTTGAAGGGTCCGGGACAAGTATTTAGTTCTTATCCAATATGAAAATGAAACAAAATACAATGGTCATTTTTTAATAAACACCAGGGATTGTTCCTGTGAGAAGGAGGAATGACGAGGAGGAAAAAGAGGAGGAGAGGATAAAAAATAAAATTTGAATATTAAATGTTCCAATGCAAATTTCAACTCGAAAAATTGATTGCCATTATTGTAGCAGTAGAATTTTCACAGTTTCTTCGATGCTAAACAACAGACAAACAATGATATTTTTTTATATCATTTCAGTGTTACGTATTGATACATCTCGTAAACTATTGTTTCTGCTTAAATCTAAAGTACTTCTACCGACTTCTACATTGCGCTCTCATACCTGCCTTGGCATACATTGTCCGCAACACACTTTTTTCTATGCTTCAACTTCAGAATTATTCTCGTTTTTTTTAGTGCACTTGTTGGTCTATGCTATTGTGCAATTCATGGCTTTTCATTTCCGCGATTTGCTATCATAAGCAGAATGCCCTTTTTCGTCATCGACTATTTCTGCAAGGATTTGTTCCATCGCAAGATTACAAAAGACACATATGAACATTCTTAACGCTGTAGAAGATAACAAGCTTCTGAAGAGAATATTTGTCCAGAAAAGATATCATTTAGATTTTTCCGAAAGGAATTGCAATCAACTGGGATAAATAGAACAAAATATTTTTTGTTTGTTCAATTTCAATTCACACATTGAGATTTGTGTTTTTATTCACAAAAGGACGCATTCAAAGTGTTTGAAATAATATTTCATTGTTATTATCTTGCTGCACAGACACCGCGATCGCAGACTTTATCGCAATAATCGTTATCGCTCGCACACTATATACTTCAAAAAAAAAAGAAACAAGAAGTATTTTTTTAACATTTTCAAATTGGTTTGTTTAAATACATTTACCAAGCCGTCGTTGAACGCGCAAGCTTCCGAAAAAATTGCATAAAAAACAACGGCAAGTCCAATAGCTTGAACGATCAATGCCACTATTTTCGACATCTTATTAATGTTTCGATTCAATTTTTCAAATTAAACTGATATTCGTAATTAAATCATTCGTTATGTGGTTAAAAACATCATAGTTACATTCAGTTTGCATACAAGTTATGCATATTATATTATTAAATTCGCTTGATAATGATTTTATTGTTATTATTGTTGTTTTTTAAATTTCTCGAATCTTTCCTTTCTCTCTGCGTTTCGTGTTCTGTTTGGTGAAGATAATAATATTTGGCGAATTGATGTTGATTTGCAATTCATTATTGTAAACATTTTGGAATTTTTTTTTAAATTATAATTAGAGATCTGGAAATTTAACGTTTTGTCCGTCTTTGGGCGTACAGTGCCAGAGACAGAATTCAACTTCTAATTTATACAACATATCAATAAGTATTTTTTTCCTTAATTCAGCCCGTTTTACATGCATTTCTTGCATGCAGTATATGATCTGAATCGGTCATTGAGTAAGGTGGAAAACATTCACTATCTAATATATAACTCCTCAAGTTAGGAGGAAAAAAGTATTTGGTCAAAAGGCGAATTTCATCATGAAAATATCTTTTTTAGATATAGAGCGCTCACCTCCTCCTCTTTTTCCTCCTCAGTATTTCTACGCCTCAGAGGAATAACGCCTGGTAAATATTGTTTTAAATAAACAACAACCCAAGATGGAATTTGTTACCTTCAAGCAACTTGAAATAAGTGTTCCTATACTTTCGTTGTCTCCTTGCGTTTCATGAATTAAAAAAAGCAAAGAAACCAGAGACAACACATTAGACATATAGGCACTAAATGATAAGTAGAAATCGAATGAAAAGAGAACCAAAGTAACATTTAAATTAAACATTTGTAGAGAGACAAATGAGCGAGATTATTGAAAACCGAAATTGACACTCGCAAAATGATTGCAATCACTCATAGAAACAAACTACTCCAAGTGAAATCTTATATTGTAATCTCACTCACAAACCAAAATATATGGAGAGTAAAAATCGAATACCCTTGAGTCGTCACCAATTTGATAAAATATTTATGTATAATGTGCGTAAAAAAACCAAAACAAATTTGAAAAACATTAAACATGTATTTATGTGAGACGATCGAAATCGAGAAAAAATCGAGAAGAAAATACATTACCGAATTTCCAAATATGCGATCGCATCGAAAATTTGCAAATATAAAAATTAAATACACATAAATGGCACGTAGTGAAATGAAAACGCTTATCAAATGTATTGTTTTGAAATTTGATTTGAAAACAACACAAAATCGTTCATCTTCAATCCATTTCGATTTTCAATGTTGTTGTTTTTTTTTTAAGAATTTCTAACTTCTTTCGTAAACGAAAGAAAGGAAAACAATGTAACATGTGCAAAATAGTATATTCCGTTCCAATGATTTGTCAAGCATTTTGTTTGCAATTACGTTATTCACAGTCGAAATGAATGTGAAACATAAAGAAAAAGAAATGATTTATTTTATTGATAAATATGAGATATTTAAAAAGAAAAACACAAAACCGATTGACGAAAAAAAAAAAAACAATAAAATAAAAACTGTAGTAAATCACAAAATTGCAGTGTTTTATTTTAAAAATGTATTTGGGTACTTTAGGATTTGTGGTTATAATTGTACTAAGTACCATGGTTGTTGACTTTGGTAAAATTGTGTACATGAACCGGCGATTTTGGGTGTTGAAGTCTTGGAATTTGGTATTTTTTTACTCAACATACTTCAGTACTTAACACTTAATATACTTAAGATGATATCAAAAGCTCCTTTACCATGAACTTTTTTCTCTTCCAATTGGAAGCATTGAACTTGGAATCCGAAAAAGTCTTGAATTGATAAAAGTCGTTTGGATAGAAAGAAAGTATAATTGTATACATTAATCAACATAGTGCGGGCGAAAGTAGAACAAAAATTCAGCTTGAGAAATGTTTACCTGACTTGAAGCTATTTTGTCTCACCAAATAAAAATAATTCACTGTCAACTGCTAAAAGAATGGTTTATTTCAATTAAACTATTCTAAATGGCTCAGAAAAGCTATAATATTATATGATTGAAAGTTGTCTTCATTGCATTTTAGTGATGTTACAATCTGTGATTGCGGATAAAAAGATAACATGCAATCAATCGTCGAAAGAGGATTATAGATTGTACAAAGTGATATTGATAATGATGAACGTTGTGAGATGAAGGTAATGTGACAATGCCATCAGATCAAAATCAGATATAAATAGACACTCAATTGGCCTAATTACGAATATGAATGATGAATACGATGAACTTTTGATGAATATGGTCGATAACATTGATTATTTATGTTTTGTGTTTAGTTTTTGGTTTGTTTTTAACAAACTATTTGGTTAGCTATAGATGAAATGTAGAGCTATTATATTTTTTTGTATTTTTTAGTGTATACTATTTTTATAGATTTTAATGATGAGAGAATTTGTCACACATATAATAGAAATAATATTAATCGACAATGGCTGAATCAAAACATACTCTTGTTATATTCAATAGATTTGACTAACAACTACTCGAGCTCGTGGCTGCCACCCCATGCAAATATTATTTTAAAAACAACCAAATTTTTTTTTTCATATTGGAAAATTTATTATGTAGCACTAAAAATGAGTCCATTGTGACCACCTAAATGGTAATTAAATTCAAATATAAAATGGAAACACCATTAAAAATGGTCGATTCAGTCGAAACTTTATCGGATTTAATTGGATTGTTTTGATTGACATGTGGATCAAGTGCGCGAGAGAAAGAAAGACACAAAAATAACGAATATTCGTAACTGAGCATCCACACTTTTATGCACTACACAAATTTATAACGATGTAATGCACATGCCCGAGGTGGTTCACTAGTTGGTGTAAATACGCGCACAGCCGCATGTCAAATGCATTCGCAAAAAAAACACAACGTTTATGACATGCAAAACCAAATCAATCAATTCGATAAGCTTGGTTATACATTCCGAAGAATAAAAAAAACGGCGAGTATTTGTCGTTTTTGACATTTCATTGTTCGTTCAGCCGAGAGTAAGAGAAAAAAAAGGTTTGTGTTCATTTGATCGAATATTTCTTATCGTATATCTATCGGAACACGTAATTCGTTTAATCACAAAGTGACAATCAAAATCGGTTCATTTGATTTTTATTGCCCCTTGTTTACGCGGCCAAGCAAATATCCAACGCAACATTGTATGTTCCAACACGCACCACACAGAGAATGGACATAGAGAAGAAAAAAAATGGTATACACACACATGCTATTGTGATAAAATAATTATGTCGGCCAAGCACATTCACCTTCAATACGCTTCGATTACATATGCAAACAAGCAAACAATTAGTTGGCGTGCCTTTAAATGAACACCTTATAGGTAATCAATCAATACCCTTGTTCCGTTGCGTTCGGCATTCGTATTGCATTCACCCGTTTTTTATTCATTCGGTCGGCTCTCTTTCCAATATCCTTCAATCCTCTCCGCTTTATTATTTGTATGTTTCGTTTATCAGTTTATCTACAGCAAATGCCATTTCATTCGAATGAGTTCGAACAGGGCGAGAGAGAGAGAGAGAGAGAAAAGCATTGGTGGAGGAAGAGAAAAGGATCCGATTGAATCATTGAAAATTCAAATCAATCAAACCTAACTGACAATCATTTGAGCCAATCGACAGAAAGCGTGAAAGAAAGGCTAACAGTTACTGTCTGACCAAATATTTATTTCAATACAAATGATTTGATACGCATATCAAATGCAATGTAATTCCATAGTCTTATGGTCTTTTATTCTTATGTTGTCTTGTTTGCCAGCGATTGGGCATGAATAAATTATGATTTCTTCATTGATATGTTTTATGTTACTTGTGCAATTCAATTGGCATGTGGACAAGGATCAATTTGTTTGGATAGCTTGATTGTTCTTTTGTTTGCTCAATGAGCCAATGTTCATTCAATAAAAAATTCAATTCAACACAATTGCAAACAGAAGCTACGCCATTCAACCATTCGGTAAAATATATCGCGCGGATATCCTCTTTTTTTTAAAAAAGAGAGAAATTTCCAACACATTTGTTCAACAAATTACATAAAATCAATTAGTTTTCCAATTCTGAGTAATTAATTTTGATTTCCCCGTTCAACCGAAAGGAAAAACATCAACCAACAACAGCAGAAGTAGCAACATATAAGAACCTATCACAAAGTTGTTGTTGAGTATGTGTCGTTTATTTTTCTTAAATCATTTTCATGTTGCTTGTAACAATGTTTTTGGAGAAATGCTTAATGCTTATGGAAAAAACATGTATTTTCATTTAATTTCCACATAAAAACTGCAATAATGTAATTCATTAACGAAAGTACTAAAAATTTATCATTTCCGTGAAGAATTTCTATAGACACAGTAGTCACAGTCACATATGCAACCATATTCAACGAACGAGAAAGATAGAGTTGCATGCAATGTTATTTTCAATTTAAATGCGCATCTTGGGACTTTCTATTCCAAAAAAAAAATCTGTCTGTCTGACTGCATATACACAGCACACACACAAACACTTTGCTCATTCTCTCGAGTGCAATCGGAGGAGCAAGCAAGCGTGCGCGCGCGCTCCAATGAGAAAAGATTTAAAGAAGAAATGCAACAAATGTCGCGACATAATCGAGAAACCGAAAGGGAAATTTGTTTTAAATTGAGCGCAGATGATGCAAGCGAAATGAAATAAATTAGGTTCGTTTATTTAATTTTCATGAGTTTTCGAATGAAATTTTTTGTCACACGCATCAAATCCATCGTGTGCTATTATGATTTCTTTCTTTGTAACAAACAGCAGCAAATGTGTGTGTGTGTGTGTGTCTTGCAATTCTCTCGAACATCCTTCTTTGATTATAAGCGCCGACAAAGTAATGAGTGTTAGATGCACACGCATCAAGACAATATACATAGAACAACACCATGCTCAGCGTGAAAACATGACTTTTATTCTCCTTTTTTCCCGCATTTTCTCTCGTTTTTTTATGTGCTTCACAATTTGTCTCTACTTTCTCAGATGTCGTGAGAGAAGAGAAAAAAAACAGAAACAAACGACAACGATTCATTGGAATAAATCACCGACTGAGATCAAAACTAAATCAGCTAATTAAGAGCCTGGACTACCGTATTTTCGGGGGATCAAATGTGAGCAGACACAAAAAAACAGTATATGAATCAACATTAGCCGAAACTTCAAAGAGGCCAGATGAATGATAATTAGTGTGAATTTGCGAGTTTAACTATTAATGAGATGGCCCTCTCTATCTCTATCTCTGTGTGTGTGTTTTTGCTCTACAAATAATATGAACAGTGAGGGATTTTCAATGATGGCGACAACATCAAAAGAACATCGTAATAATAACGAATAATCATTGACAAGTGATTACGAATCGTTTGACAAACTGGCCTCCGACAACGGTGACGATGATGTTGAAGAAGAAGACAAGCGGCGAAAAAGTGATAAATTATCATCACGGTGTGTACAAGTTAGGAAAACGAGGCGGGTGTACAAATGTCGGTCGCACGCACTTAGTTAACAAAAATGTAACACATTTTGAAATCGAAGAATCGTCCATCACTTCCGAATTCCATCGAAAACAAGCTCACATTTGTGCATTCAATTTTTTTTTCTTCAAATATTTGTCTCCTATTCTTTCAGCAATCGGCCGATAAAGAATGAAAAGAGACACCAAAAAAACAACGCAACACAACAAATAAAACCATGTGAAACCGAATCTAATTCTCAGAGAGCCACGAATGTTGGAAAGGCACAAATTTTGTTGATTTTTTTCTTCTCTCGTTTGCATGTAAATTTTCAACGAACAACATACAACAAACATCATACAGTTTTAAGGCCTTGTTACTGTGAATGAGGCAAGAAAGGCGAAACATAGTTTTATTCACAAACCAAATACGATATATTCGGGAGTTGCACCGAGTGAAGAGAAGAACATTTTTTTTTCTTTCAGAGAGAATAAAAATTCCGAATAAAAATAAATTTGAGATGAAAAAGCCAAATGTTGAGTCGGATTGTGTTTAAATGCATAATGGATATACATATATTTTTTTGGAAAAAAAAATACACGAAGTGATAGAAGAAGAAGAAGAGCAGTTGAATTTTGTTTTGACACCGATCTGAAGTGAGAGAACGGGAAAAAATATGTGTGTGCATAAATAGATAAACACGGCAATGCAGTTGAAGAAAACGACAACGATGACAACGAGATTGCTGTGATGTAGTTTTTTGTTGGCTTACAATGTCTCTTAAAATTGGTTGTCGTTGGTTTTTTTCTGTTCATTTCTTGTTAGTTGGCGTTGGTTTTTCGATTAGAATGAGAGACCATGCTTCAAATGGAAATTTGGTTGTTGCTGATGTATGTTTTATTTTTTCGTACATGATATAAACTTGAAAAACAAAATAATATACAAAAGAATGCTGAAAAAATCGGTTCGAATTGATCATCGAGCGGGAGCGGCAACACGATCGAATCGTGTGGAAAAAGGAAACAAAATAACAATAATGATAAACATTAAACACCAAACAACCAAAATTGATGAACATACACACCAAATTTGTTGAGCCCGGGCGTTCAATGTTGTAATAGTTGTAGGAAATGTGCTTATATGCATGAACGAGAGCGACTGAGGAGAAGAAAAAAAAACGCAACAAGAACAAAATGTTGAAATGTTTGTCTGTTTGTATATTTTGATGGTTGCAGCTGCTTTTATTTTTTACTCTACTAATCTGTTGAATAACTAAACGTTGAATATTTATTACCAGCAGTTTGTCGATTTTTAGTCGTTTTTTGTTATTGCCTTTTTCATTGCACTTTATGCCACGTTCATCCATTTTCCACTCTCTTGACTCTCGACGTGTTTTTGGTGTTGGTTGATGTAATTTTTTTTTTATTTCTTCTTTTCGAGGCGCTCCATCATCATTGACAATCATGCAGTCAATATGGACTGAAATTTAAACCAATTTCACAAAAATGAATTGCAGCGAAGGAGGAAAAGGAAGAACGAACAAACCTGAAAACGAAAACAGGCAGTAACGATACAATAAGTATTTAAAGGAAATCACTCGTTGACAAGAACCTCAGTGGTCTTGTTATTTCGTGTGCACGCACTTAAACGACGAGAAGGAAAAAAAAAGTTGAAATAAAAAAATACACACACCCGACTGCCTAAAAAACACTGCTGATACATTGTCGTCATAATGATTATAATAATGATTACTAATTTTATTATTGTTATTATCCTTGTTTCTACCTCTATTTTACAAACAAACAACACACGGGCCGCACACAACAGATTCACTTGCCGTGCTTTTCCTTTTTCCAAATGTAAAAAAGGAATAGCCAAACTGTCTTAGTGTAAGATACACACGAACGCCGTCACCGAACCGAACAGCTAGAATAAAACGAAAGGAGATAGCGAAGAAAAGATTGTATCATGCAAACAAAGTACACAATTTTCGATAATCTAATCTAATAAATGAAAAGTATTACACGATGTATTAGCGAGCGTATGGGTGGTAGTTGCTTCTTGAATTTCGCTGGGTTGTTGTTTGTTGCTACCGTTTCCTCTTCTCTTTTAATCTTGGTCTGCATTCATCCATGGTGTATTCCACTTTCAATTTGGGTTACGTGTGTATATTAACGGAGGGAAAATAATAATAACAACAAGCACAGCACAAAAACAAACAAACACCAACGCTCGCACAAAGCATTTTAAGAAAGATGTCATGATTTAAGACTCTTAAAATGGAAGAGAGGAGCACTGAAAGAATATACATGTGCTGATTTTGGGTTAACGATATGATTGTATGCATTCGATTTACATGGCAAAGCAAAGCATAACAACCAAATTATAGTGATATAAAAGGAAATGAAATTGGATAGAAGGAGCACAACGACCAAGAACGAAACGTTTTGAAAGAGAAAAATGAGTCCGTGCATCGTGCGTTTGGACTACTGTTATGTAAAAAAGTATGAAAACTGACGACAAAATGCTTGGCGTGTGTGTGTGTGTGTGTGCGCAGAAAAAATTTGATTTGCGTAACCATTTTCACATTATCTTAAACAAAATATTTGTTCATCATCACTTTATGTATCAAGTTTTGTAGCATCTTTATCTGTGCTGAATCACACCGACACACGCTCACAAACTATAAAATAAATAAATTCCAATTATGGGATAATATTATCCGACGGAGGATGAAAGCCAACGACAAGCGTTTATTCGAATGAGAAACTCCTTGTATGCCATACATAATAAGAGAAGAAGAGCGAAAGCGATATAGAGAAAGCGAGCATATCGGCAACACGAAGAATATGAGCCAAGTGACAAAATGAAAGCGTTCACTTTTTCGGAAATTTGCTAGCAAATTTCGTGATCGCCATGCAACAACGCATACTCATTTACACACACTCACTCTCTCTCTCGCAGAGCATCGACAGAATTAAAGACAAGCGAAACTGTATATTGCGTGCGGCTGATGAATACACAAAATTTTCACGATGAAAGTGCTTGGGCTTTGCTTGTCGGAGTTTTTTTTCTCGTTCGTTTTGTTGTTTTGGCTGTGATGCTTTGTGGTTGCTCTTTAAATCTGAAATCCCTGTTGGCAAATTCAAGGAATATACAGCATATACACACACACACAGCATGTGTTGTGTGCCATGCATTTCGAATATGGACTCGGATATAGTCAAAGCAAAGAATTGAGAGGCAGCCTCTCAGAGGCTGCAGTCGCCCAAAGAATATGAGATAAAGAAAGAGCATCATAAATGTCGTTTAACATCGTTTTGTGCTAACGAACACGCGAAAAATGATACTTTAATACTCGTTCACTAAATTCTGGTGTCGCTATTATATTTATATTGGATGTGGATGTCAATGCTGCTTTTGCTGTTGTACATTGTTTTGAGTTCGTTGGATTCTTTTTTCGAACGCTTGAGTTTGTTATTTTTTGCGGGCTGTCGAATTTGCTGTTTCTGCCATCAATGCTGCTGCTTCTGCATATGATGTGTATTGTTTTTCCTTTATGCTCTTTGTTGTCCTGAGAGTCAAAACGTTACACATGTTGTTTTCTTTTATGCAAGATCTATCTATGATTCACTTGCACACCCCAAAATCATTTCACATCCCATACACGATACACATATTCTCCACCGTTGTTATTGTTATTTGTGTGAGTGTGAGTGATTCTCTATCGCTCGTTGCGCGATGCGACACGAACACAATGTGTTTGACTCTGGTGTGCTGTGTTTGCTGCTACAAAAACATCAAATAAATGCATAATATGTAACAACAAAATTTAGATTAATGTATGATGTGTGACTTCTTCTTTTGATTGAAGAAGATGGTACATACGATGTCATGCATTTATACGCAGTACGTACCATTTTGGGTGTATTTATATGTGCACATGTACATATATTGCCGAAAAAGTTTTGGACGAAATGAAAAAAAAAAAAGAATCGAGAAGAAGAAGCCGAAAAAGAAGCGCTGGTTTGGTGATATGACACCATCATCTTTTGTGCAAACGGTTCGACAAAGTTTTTCTGTTAAAACGCCAAACTACGATGACGACGACGTTTTTTTTTCTGTTGTTGCGATGTACCTCACTCTCTTTTCCTCCCTGCAATCGTTTTTTATCTTTCTCTGGTCGCATCTTGCCATCTTCCATGTATGTATTTCGCTTAACAATTCAATGTGCAGTGTGCAATATTCACGAGATATCGCCTGATGTTGCGTGCATTACATTTGAAAGCACACAAAACACTGTACACGCTCTCTCATCTTGACTACGATGTCTGAATATAAACCACGTTTTTATGGAATGAAAAAAGCGAAATAAACGGGGAAAAAAGCGGCTCTCTCCGCTGTGTCTGTGTATCTTTTTCTGCCAAACCATTCTTTTTATTCACTATCTCTCTCTTTCTCTCTTTGCAGAACAGGCAATTTTCGCACATTTCTGCAAATCGCGGAAGATACACAATGACAACATTAAGAAATGAAACTGCTATGAACCAACGGTAGATTACTGCATACAAAAAAATAAATATTGTACACCCGATACAGCATACGATACGAAAGTATAATAAAATCATAGCAAATTTGTTGCTAAAAACGTTCATCGTTTTCGGTATATATCGTTTCGTTTTCTTATCAATTTAATGAAATTTCGCTTCTCTCTTCGAGATCAGTTATTTTATGTCTTAATATCTGTCTCCATGCTCTTCATTTTTTTTATCCTTTTCTATCTTCTGTATATATTTCTGGATTGCCAGCTTCTCTATTTCATTTCTTTTTTGTTGCTCTATCCAGATGGTCTCACATCATCTAAAAAGGATGACATTTATTGCAGCTCAACTTAAAACGATCCCACTTATTCTTGTTATTTTTTTTGAGATCCTTTTTTCTTTCGTCTATTTTTTTGCTTCTGCAAACACACGCTATGTACTTTCTCTCAAGAGAAAGAGAAAGATAATGTGTGTGTGTGTGTGTGTTTATTCAGTCAATTTTCAAAAAAGTCATTTTTTAATAAAATGCAGGAAATCGCATTTAAGCCGGATTTTCGGTGGAAAATATTATAAGTTTGTAAAATATTTGTATCGTGTATAATTTCAACATTACGAATTATTAATGCATAAATATATGACAGTAGACATAGAGAGAGAGAGAGAAAGAGAGAGAGAGTGAACCAAGGCGAACAAATCGAACGTTCTCTATTTTCAGATGAGCGCCAAGAAAATGCAGTCCAATGCATAATGTCGTTGCCGAAATTTGATCGCATTTTATATGTATATTGGTAGCAAATTGTTTCAAACTTCCTTCTCATTCCACAATAAATCACAACTTACTTTTCGATTTAAAGCCAATGGGAAACACAAAAACTCACACAAAACGTGCATACAGGTCATTCGATAGATTATGCACCGGTTTTAAGGGTGCTTAGAAACCAATAAGCTGATTTCCAAGCCACTTTTCAATTCCATGAAGTGTGATGTGATCATATTTTGGCGATTTTCGAAAATGTGTTGCATTAATTGTTAACAAGATGTGCGGTGAAACGTGAGCCGATACAGCACATGGTAAAAGGACAACAAGATCAAACATACATGCATTTACTGTGTGAGAACAGCACACAAAATGATGCATCTTTAATCCCGACTAAGTGTAAATTTTTTAGGATCGAAATAAGAAAAAAAAATGTCAACAACAGCAACAACAACAACAAATTATGCCATGTATGAGATGTGAGATTGGTGCATTTCCATCTAGAAACATTTCTACATCTGTTTAGTTTATGCTGTTATTGTGGCTGTTGCCGCTGTTTATGTTGTTGTTGTTCCGATGGGGAATTATTTCAACTAATTTTCGTAGAAGTCAACATTTACAAGCACATCCTTCTGAACATTTTCCGACGAAAACCATTACTGAAGTAACAAATTTCCTCATGAATAAAACAAATAGAATTGCACTCTATCATCTCGATTATTGGTTTGATGGTGTTTTGTTGGGCCGAAGAGTGCAGCAGACACAGCAGCAGCGGCTGCAACAGCGGCAGCACCAACCTCATCTTAAAATCACAGATCATAATTAGTTATGCATTTGAAATATTAATCAAGTTGCCTGTTGCTTATGGTGCTGTGTGTTATGATTCACTTATTGTGTGTGTGTGTATCTGTGTACGAGATAGCCTGTATAATAATCTTATAATTTAGCTCGAGTGAATTCGATTTTCTCTGTGTGGTTCACAATCTTTGCTCTTAAACTCAAAGAGTGACATATGGTAATATTGTTTCAAGCGAATATTATGATAAATTCATTTGTTGCCAATTTCGAGCGTAAATTTGGCGTGGAGAAGACTAAAAGAGAGTGAGTGAGTCAGAAGCAGAGCGAGTGGCTCCACATTGACTTTTCTTAGTAAAGCGTTCACATTTTGCACTGACTGCCACAAGTTCCGGCTGAGCACAAACCATTCGAACCGTTTACTAGGGCAATTAGTTTTCTATGTAAAACGATTAATATGCAATGTTGATGGAATTTCGACTTAATTTGGCTTTGCTTTTGACAATATTTTTCTCTCACTCTTTCTCTCATCTTACCATTTTCAAAGGATATCTAAATATAATATACACGAACATGAACCATTTCTAGCACGCAAATTGTGAATATGTGTTCATTGTTTTTGTGTCACATGTGTGTGTGTGTGTGTGTGTTTGTGTGCTAAAAAAAGGCGGCTGCAGCGACTGCACAAAATGAGCGCACTTGCAAAAATCCAATGGTACACAGTGTGACGATAATGGGCGCCAGTACAGCTTGAGGACGACAGCGACAACGATGAGTTAATTCCAACGATGTAGCAAATTTAATATCGAAATGAAGCGACAAATGGAATCAAATGACTCAAAGCTATGGAATTGATGTCAGCCACATTCAGCACACCGGGTTACGTAAACTCCATCACCAATTTATTTCGGTCGAGTGCAGACTATTGAAGAAACTAAATGAAAATTCCATCAGATTTTTTTTTTCGTTCGCTTTCGTTCTCATACAGAGCTCTCATGCAATTGCGGAGAAACGCCATTTGTGTGTTATGGTACCAAAATATCAAATGTTTTTATTTGCCAAAAATGTGTTTGTGTTCGTGTGTTTTGTATGTGATTTGGAATGGTTTCAATTTTTCGAGTTCGCACTAAAGCAACGTTTTATATGTTTGTAATGCCATTATTCGGTTCGAGAGGAAGAAGAAAAAAAACCATTTTCCACGAAAAATATCTTAATTGTAAGATTAATTAAGACGGTGTGTGTGTATGCGTTTGTGTTTGGCTGTTTTTCACGCTACCATAAATTCGTCTAATTTAATTTGCTGCTTTTTACATTCTTTTCTATATTTATTATATTTCGAGCAAAACCAAATATTGCGATGGAAAAATCTTTAGTATAGTTTTTTTCTCTTCTCTCTCTCTCTCTCTCTCTCTCTCTCTCTCTCTCTCTCTCTCT
>NW_022197544.1:4036366-4352510 GCF_009176525.2 Contarinia nasturtii
TCTCTCTCTCTCTCTCTCTCTCTCTCTCTCTCTCTCTCTGTGTGTGTGTGTGTGTGTGTGTGTGTGTGTGTGTGTGTTTAATTACAAATAAGAAAAGCGTGTAGAACAACAGTTAATAAAATCAAACTTTCGCTCTTCTTGTTGTCTTCAATTTGATCTCTTTCTACCACTATCAATCACAAATCACTTTGTGAATTTCGTCAGTTATAAGATGTACCAGTATTGTTTTATTGCAATGTAATCAACATGTCGAAGACGTGATTTAACGATTAATGTCGCCTTTGATTGTTTACAAACGGATTAAATGCTTATCTTGTGCGTACTGAGTGACGACTATTTGACGGAAATGTGTTTTAGCAATTGAAAAAGCATCTGATCTCATAAAGCATCTGATTGAGTTATCATCGATGTGATATGCGTGTATCAGTAATGCAGCACAAACTGTGTTCATATATCAAGCGAATCAGTTTTGAGCGCATTAAATGTATCGAAAGATTTTCTGACGAATTTAAATTTCAACAATTTGTTAAAATTGTGTTGCGTAACTTTGGTTCGTTAGTCTATACATTGCATCATTAATAATGAAAAAAAATTCATTGAATTGATTGCTCATTATTGTGCTAACGAGCATTCATATTTGAATGAGCTCGAATTTGGTAAACCCAAAAACCAATTCGTGTGCTTTTTCATTCACTTGGATTTAAATTAGAATAGACTGTGATTTCAATTAGAAACGTTTATCCAAAGTAAAAAAATATATTTTTTTTTGGCGAATGTCATTTGATTCTTATCAAATCAATAAATGGAAACGTTGTATACCGAATTTGTTATACGAAAAAAAGTTGCGCCATACAAATTGTGAATAATTTATAAATAAATTCCGTCCAATTGAGAAAGGGAGACACTTGTGACGATGTACATGTGCTGAAATCCTACTTAAATGTGCCAAAACCGCATACATATTAACAATTGGGCTTAAAATTTTCTCTTGTTCTGTAACCAATTCCAAAATGTCAAGCGACTTAGAAGTTCTTGGCGCCTCAAGTTGTAATTAAATCTCTTGATTTACAAAATAAGCCGTTGAAATACTCTCCACTTTCTTGATTGAAACAACCAAACCGATCGAACATTTCGGATTTGCATTTAATCATGCATATAAATTTCAACTCCAAATTAAATTGGTCGATGTGCCAAGAGGATCAACTGTCAAGCAAATGATGATAATTTGCTTCTTTTTTTATCTGTGTGAAAGATCGAAAAGAACGATTCACAAGTCATTAATAAAATGCAAGAACGTTGTCGGAAAGTAAATAGTAGTTTTTAAAATAAAATTAATAACAAAAAAGATAAAATTATTCTTTTTGTAATTGAAAATAGTCCTTAAGTAATTCATAATTCCCATCAATTCATTTATTAGATTGGTTTTCATTATGTTTTCGTCCTCTTTTCCTTGTAATCCAAACAACGAAATCATTGCGAATATAAGTGCATATTTACTCTTTGTCATGCATAAAATGCAGCATATACAGCATAAATGTGACTGTGTACATGAAAGCGCCATAAAATATGTCGAGTTGTTTTTCTTCTCCAATTGATTGATTAGATCAAACGGAGTCTAGTGTATTGAATATGTAAACAATTGGCATAAATTGAGCATTTGAAATGTAATATTAACATCAAATGACACTCGACACACAATTGACATGACAGCTCCATAACACCATAAAGTGAACATCAATTGTGCAATTTAATTACTCTTGATTGTATACAAAAACGAATCAAACAGCAGCAGCAGCGAAAAAAAAGCACGGGATGCCACTTTAAGTATGTGGCACATAAAAACAATGGAAAAAAATCATCTTCAATTCAGTGTATATTATGTAATGAAGTGTTATTTTTATATCATATGAACATGAAAATTGAACTGACAGGACATAGTTGATGAACTGCAATTTTATATAATATACAAAATGCTATGCTTGAATGTCGCTTAAATGCATTCTTCTAATTAATCCTTTGGTTTTATCCAAACAGTGTAGATTTTTTTTGCGCTCGACATTCCTTCAAGCAATAGTTGGTATGGAAAAACCACAATTTTCAAAAGAAACATTGTAATTATCTCGTTTGTTGATGGTTTCTTACTTTATTCCACTCTATTTTAAGCGATTGTTTAAACAAAAACCACTTAAGCAAACAGTATGCTCAACAGTTCGGGAATTTTTTTTTTTTTTTGCACCACCGAGAGTACGACTCAAATGCCAGAACAAGCGAGAGAAGGAAAATTGGCCAAAAACGAGCATATTTTGTGCAAAGCAAATGAAAGTAGAAGCAAAAAGGCGGGTGTATAAACATTAGACCAGAAAAGTGTCCCATTTTGCAATATGATCTCAGGAAATATGTATATATGCTCACATCATACATTTTCTTCCTTTTTTTCTCTCTTTTTCTCGTAAATGCGTTTTTGCACATACACTTGAAGAAGCAAAAAAAGTAAACCATAAAAATGTACCATAAACTAATGAAATGGCACTGTGAAGAGAGAAAAAAACTTTTATAATTCATTCGTTTTCTTTGAAGCGCCTTAATAAACTTAGCCTTCACTTCATTTTATATATTTTCACTTGTTTGAAATGGTCTCGTCTCGTTTTGAAATCAGTTTTATCCAGGTCCAATTCATCCAATTACGCTGTGTGGCGTTGGTAATTTTTCGTTTGTTTGCTTGGCTCGTGGATCGGCCGCAATGGATTTGTCACACAGCTTTCTCTTTTTCTCTCCGTTATAACCAAATTGTGGAAGTTGCTGCGTTGTTTCGAAAAGCAGAACGCGCGAGAGGGAAAGAGAGATGGAAAGAGAGAAGGAAAGAGAAAAAGAATGGGCGAGTTGGGAGGAGTAGAATGCGACAGAAAAAGAATGTTTAATGTTCCGAAAATATAATTTAATGAAAATGGAATTAAAATGAATGCATGTCTTTTTAAAGCGTACATAAAATGTTTTCGTGTGAGTATATAGGTGCCATTGAATGGCCAATCTGCCATTGTTTTTATGGTTTTGAGTACATTTATTTAATAGCCATATAACGCATTGACATTTACAGACACACCGAACAACAGCACCAGCACCAATGGAAGTAGAAATAGACAGTCTTATAAACAAATTTTCAAATAATTTTGCAGTTGAAAGGATACAAATGGGATACAAAATTCAACTTGTTCCGGCTTGCAGAGGCCAAACAATAGAAAATCAACAATGCTAGTAGGTTTTCTTCACTTTGGCCATTCAAGCTTTTTGCCAAAAACACAGTTAAAGTGTGTGTGTGTGAGTGTGTTTTGTTGTGGCCGTGGGGGAAATATAACATGTAGTATTTTTGCTTGCACTTCAACGGCCAGCATTTCATCTCTTTTCAATGAGTGGAATCAAAGCGATGAAAATTTTGTACAATAGATTGTCATCTGCCATGCATCAAAATTCGATTCCATTATGATGGCCAACCTCTAAAAACAAAGAGCCGAGAAACCAAACCAGTTGGAAACGAATGCAAATTCGGCGAAATTCACTGATGGTGTACACACAGTTGCCGTCGCAACCAAACATAACAAATCTTTTGATTTCAATACATGTGCATGGTGGAATGGAGTATGAGTGCTGAGTGACGGTACGATATACAAACACAAAGGGAAATAGACATGGCATACGTCGATGAGGATGAGTTCGAGCACCACACAGAGCCAACAATAAAACACCACTGGAATTAATGTACAAAATGTAACACAACACTGAAAAGAAGCACAATTTTTACGCTTCATACTCGATGCACTGTCACAAAATTTCTTTTGTGAGCTGGTGTTGTCTTGTAATTTTCCTTTCATACAAACAATATTTATAGAGTTTTCTTGGTAATCTTAAGTTTCTCACTAAATTTAATGGTTTTACTTTTTCGACACACACACACAACCGAAAGAGAAAATTACACAAACTGTGTGTACACGTGCAAATTGCCGTGGTATGTGCTATTTACTTGTAGCCAGAACTTGCGTGCCAATAACGAAGGATTGCTTTTTTGAAGTAAATGTACCAAGAGAGAAAAAGAGCGCGATGGCGTGAGGTAACAAGTGAAAACGAAATGAAAGACAGAAGTGACAGAGATAGAAATAGAACCAAAAAAGAATGAAACAAGTCGAATGACAAAACATGCACAAGGAAATGTGCATATAAAATTTTACAACTTCTCAGTTCCATTTTTTTTTTTGCTTGTTCATTCGTTGCTCGTTTACTCATACTTTTTTGCCTTTTGATGTTTTGCATTACGTTTCGTGTCATTCATTTAAGCAATAATAAAGTTTTTTTTTACTGTTCACCATTCTATTTCGAAAATTATTCCACTTCAAAGGAGGAAGGAGAGAATAAAAAAAACACACGGCAGAAGATAAAGTTTTTCTTTTGCTTTCGTGCTGTTGCTGCTCACTTAGAGCAGTATTCGCAAATATGTGGCGTTTTTTTTGTTGTTGTTGTTTTTCTTTGCCATGTAGACCACATAGCATACGGATTGCCATTAATTTACCCATCAGCCGTATTACGTAAATCAAACTTCGTGTGCAATGTGCAATTCTTTTGCTATATCATTTACAAAAATGAGTGGCGCAACTGTACAAAATTCTATTTTTTTCTTTTTTTTTTCTTGCTATCCATAAAATTTATTCAAGCAAAACGATTGCGACTCTATCATCATCTCGTTCACCGTGAATGTGTTTCAGAAGTGTTCATAAAATAAAGTTAAACTATGAAATAAATAGTAACTTATGACCTGGTTTGTGCATTTCGGCTTGGGTTGAAAGTGATGGAAAAAAAAGAGTTTAGAGAAATAAAGATAGCGAGTAAAAAGCGACATGAAGCAAGAGCTAAGTGAGTCTGGTCACTTTGGTTTCTTTCGATTAGCGTTGACACAGCGCGACCTGATAAAATGCGCCCGTTGCTTCAAAGGTATTTTCAGTGAAAATGGCATCGCACTTTGTTTTCTTTCTTTTTTTTTCCTCATTTCGGTGTGTGTTCTATGTCTTTATTTTTCATCCGAAATTCTCTTGCTGAGAAAACGAATGCTTTAAAGTGAAATAACTCATAGCATAACTAGCTGATCTTAATAAATTAAACATAAGCCATCTCTGCACGGTTGCCACTCTCTCAGCTTCACCACAAGATACGTTCGCACATAGCACACCGAGTGAAAGAGAACAAATGAGCCAGCGAGCAAACGAACGGACGAAACGACTGTGGAGCTAAGACTGTTGAGGCTCGTGGAAATGTGTATTTCATCTGGGTGTATATTGGTCGGTGTATATTGCACGCATGGTGTTCTTCACCGCGTGAGTGCTTTCGATAAGCGGCCAAATTAAGCCGTAATTGCTATGGTAACATAGTTACGATTGGTTTGTCGCCTCTGAATTTTTTTTTGTTCTTTTGCTATTTTAACTTCAAAGTTTATCTGTGCACATATACAAATTGGCTTGCATCCTCTGCAGCAGCCTATTCTCTCGCAAAGTCTCTCTTTATCTCGGCTGCCTTTTTCGAACCTTGTTTGTCTCTTGTTTGCTCAATTTCTCTCTCTCTCACTCTCTATCCTATTCGCCCTCGCTGGATACTTGCATTTCAGCGGAAAATGCGAACTCATTTTGTTCAACACTTTTGAGGAAAATTGGTGCCAACAGCGACCAACCTTGCTTCAGGTTTTAACACATAGGTAGTTCCGTGAATCTGATATTGTTACGTTGCTGTTGTGCGGTTGCCCTTTCTATATCTATCTATTTTTCTTTTACATATTTCAATACGTGTGCTGCTGTGTATTTCTCTATTCTCTCTCTCCCTCTCTCTCTGTTTATGTCTGTCGGTGCTAGAGAGTTTCACTCCTTTGTCGTTTGTGGCATTGTCACTATACACTGAATACCATATCGACCGGGGCCAACTTTTGCAACTTAATGAACCATTTAGCTAATATTTTGTCATGCAACACGAAACGTAGCTATTTTCAGAGAGTTTTTCGGAGTTCTTCCCTTTTCTGTTAGATGTTTTCTGTTTTCTGTATGTGTATTATTCCATTTTGCCTTCAAGCATACGGAATGCGATTTTACAATAACTTAACCCCATACAAAATTTGATTTATTGCTCTTTTGTGCCCTTGTCGCTACATGCATATCCATATAAGCATTACTTCTACACACACACAGACACACGGACACACAGCTGAAAGAGGAGAGAGAAAAAATTCTGTCGATCATAAAAAAACCGAATATAAAAAAAAACGCAAACCAAAAATATCCTTGACAAAATGAGCACGCACAATGGCACAAACCAAATTCAAACAATAGCTTAACAATGAGAGTTAAAACCATCGTAACCAAGAACAATAAAAAGGTGCGATTGATTCCTATTTCGACTAAAACACAGTTCGACGTCTTAACCGAATTTGTTGTGCGCTTTTCTTCTGTTTTAATGAAAGCAAAATTGCATTTTCTCAGTTTGTTACGAATTGATTTTCAATTTGTTACAATTGCAAAGGGATGTGTCGTCGTTTCGCAACAGTGACTGGCAAGTATTTTTTTGTTGTTGTTGTTGTTCGGTATAAATGGGATTTGAAAGAATGACAGAACCTGGAACGAATGTAATGTGTTGCTGTTTGGTTGTTTATTTGCACGGCCACATTATTCGAATGCATTCAATGCAAATTTTTAAATAGGCACACAAATTCAATCGAAAAAGACGAACATTTAAGAGTCAGAAGAAGAAAAAAAAACATACAGAACCTTTTGAACAATATGTTTTTGATGATGTCTAACGAGGGAAGAAATCAACTAAATTGAATGCATTAACGCATACAATCATCGTTCTAATGCAAACGAGCTGTAATTTTCATGATTGAAATCAACATTAATTTCTTCTTTTTTTTCGTTATGTTTGGGAACGGAAAAAACGATTACCGTGCGCAAAGAGCAATCATCATTGATCAGAAAACGAATAAGAGAAAAACAGATGATGAGACTTTGTGACACGAAGTTGAGCATACACAAAGAGAATAAATTAGCGCTGAAAAACTTTCTCACTCATCGAAAATTGAAATTGAAAATGAAAACAGAAAATCAATAATAAATGAATAGATATAACATTCCTTAACAAGTGGCAATTTAGATAAATAAGTAAATAATTTTGTGCTGTAATCCGTTGATGATGACGACGTCAACAACACGATGACGATTACGTTGGAATGAAAACAAAATGAAGATGAACCAACATGTATGAGCAATATATTGAAGAAAAAGAATCAACAAGTGAGGAGACGAACACCTTCTTCGACTTCATAATATCGAGCAATGTTCGATTTGAATGTGTGTCGTTATCATTATCGACTGTCCATTTCATTTCTCGATCTTTTTTTCGGTTTATGATTCGTATTCACCGTCACACTCTCGACGATATAATGTATTTATATCAGCATTGACTTCTACAATGTATATTATATTTCCGTTGGTCTCTGTTCCGCCGCACCCATATCTTTAACGCACAAAACTATAGTTACGTGCAAGATAACGCGCAAACGAGAGACAGAGAGTGAGAGAGAGCGAGAGAGAAAAGTTAAAAAACGTAGAAAATTATCTTAACGATTAAAGAGTAGTCGTTTCATTTATCGTTTGCAGGTCGTTCGATTTTTCAATTTATTCTTTAATTTGAAATGTGTATATATATATATATACGTCTGTCACGTCGTTGTCAATTCAACTTATATGCATATGCGTACAAAGTTAAGCTTATCAAATGGCCTGTGGCCCGTTATCCTCCTTGTTTTTATTCTGTAATAACAATTTTATTACGAAAGTCAAGACGATAACTCTTCTAAACCGAAATAAAAGTTTAAGATTTTCGATTCATTTAACTTTGAGCTGAAACGCAAACATGCATGTGATTGATTCACTTGGTTTTTGGGTTTTGCCATGTCACTATCTCTTTCTCTCCGTTCGTGTTTCGCTACGTTGCTTCAAAAATGCCAACCGATCCCGATTAGAAATGTTAACCTCTTAATGAAAGAACATTATTTGTACTTGAGATGCTTGGAATGGTTTGTGGCGCGTTCTCTCGATTCTATTTTAATAAAGAGTGAAATTAAAATCGAGAGTGAACGATGGAGTGGATAGATTGGAAGAGAAAATGAAAAGACATCATGATGCCAAGGCATCGTCACAGCTGAAATGAGCTGTAGAGGCACGAATTCGCAATTACATGTCATTATCGTTAACAACTTACTCAATCAACTTCACGGAATTCCGAAATAGTTTAATAATTTAAGTTGATTATACGCATGCCGTAATTAAGGAATGGTCAAAACCAATCGACTGAAAGTCGGGATTAAGTGCATTACAACACCACCACCATCGCCGCATCATCAGCACCACCACCAACAACAGCAAAAACAACGGCAGCACTAGCAACACAAATGCAAACATATATACAAAGTTGAAGATGTGACTCATCTCTGCGTTGCGGAAAGAAAATGAACGCATTTCGATGGAATTATTATTATTATTTTTATTTGTATCGATTCGATAGGAAAAATGGTTGTTTTCCAATTTCATTTTGGTGCCTTCAACTTTTCCACTTCCACTTCGTAAAAAAGTTATTCAATTTATATTTTCAGTGCAATTATCTCTCAAACGTTCGATTATAGTTAATTGTTTGTTGGTTTTATACCATCTCGCTCATTCAGTATTCTCTTCTTCCACACTGAACAGTGAACACAACACTATTTAGTGGTTCTGTGTCTGCTGTTGTATATGTGTTTATGGTGCAAATGGACTTGTTTCGTTAATTAAAAAGATGGAAAAGAAAATTATGAAAGAAAAATGTTTGCCTCATCGAAGTCGAAAGACGCCGTAAACTTTACACAATTTCAATTTGTTTTAATTGAAACGATTCGGTGTGTGTGAGAGAGAGAGAGAAGGAGGAGGAGAGATAGATAGAGTTGATAGAGATAGAGAGACAATGAGCATCTTCATTCATTTGGCGTTTGTTGTTGGGGTTTTTTTGCGTAAGAATGAAAAATTGTGCATATATTTTGATCGGTGTGGTGAGCGCGCAAACGGTAATGCGCTCTTCTTTTTGTGTTGTGTGTTTATGATGAATTTCATTGGATGTTGAGAGTTTTTGTGCAATTCCATTTACTTTGAAAATTATTCGAAAATACCGCTAGCGTGCGCGCTGAATAAATAAAAGTCAGAAATTAATTCGCAGAATTTTAAATCTTAAATCGAGGGTAAACAAATGTATGCAAGATGCCACAGTCGCGGCAAAAAGCAACAACGAAACCAAATTGAAAGCGAGACAGCGCACAAAAAAGAGTGTATTGCCACGCGTTATAACTCTCCCTCTCGCTTGTTTGGCTCTTTTCTACGGTTTTTCTTCGCTCTTTTTTTTCCTCTCTCTCCCGAAAATGTCGAAGCCACTCACTTTCGATGTGGTTGTCTGTTTCCCATTTTCCTATGGCAAAAATAAATTTCGGTTTTTTGCACAAACATGTAAAGTATTTTGTGGGCTATAAAATATATACGCTCGCGATACTGAAATGAGCGCGACTGAGAGAGCTAGGGAGGCTGAGAAAGAACTAGAGAGAGAGAGTTAGAAGAGGAGTGTGGTGGTATTGCAAGTAAGATACCACAGCAAGCTCCCCATATATATATATGTATATTGCAAGAATGTAAACATTATGGAAATTACGTCGAACAAGAAGCTAGGATATTAGCTCGATGAATGGGAAAAAGTTAAGACAGCATGTACACAATTTTTTTTCTCCGTTGCTTCTTTTCGGTCGTACATGATACATTGTAGAGTGTACAGTACTTCAAGAATCATTTTGTGTCCCCCGCCCGTTCTACCATCATCACCACGATTGCACACGAAAACTTAATCGACAGTGAAAAAAATGCGCCTTTTTTGCCGCTGATTTGCCGAGTTGCTCATTCATTCCAGCATTTATTCATGTTATCGAATGCAAATTTTCGTCGTTTCGACCGAAATTGAGCATCGGATGAGTGAGATAGAGAGAGAGAGAGAGAGAGAGAGAGAGAGAGCGTACAAATGTAATAGAAGAAGGAGGAAAGTCGATGAATTTTTTTCGAGTGGATGTAAAACTTCCGGCGAACTTTTTTGGTGTTATTATTTATTTGTTTGCGAAATGTGAAATGAATTCGATTGTTCAACATTATGCGACACATGGAGATCGAGTGAGAGAGAAAAAGGAAAAAAAACATTGCGCGCATTGATGGGAAAAATACATTTCAAATGAAGCGAACAATTTGTAGCGAAGAAATCGAAACGGAATTGGTGCAAGATATACTCACCGGGAAAATGCAACAAAATATTTTATAAATAAACAATGAATGAATATATATATACTTTGTTTCACTTAAAAACAAAGTTCGAAGTTCAGAGCATAAAGAATCTTGATCGTTTCGGGAGAAAATTGTGAAAAAAAAGAACAAAAGTAAGGGAAATAAAAACAAAACGACAAAATGGAACGCTATGCGCTGAAATCGTATTCATTTCCAATTGTAATTGAATTCATTTTGATGGATATTCTGCCATTGCACGGCACATTGTCATCTCGTCGCACAGATGAACAGCATTTGTCGTTGTTATTGCATTGTATTTGAGCAGTTTATTACGATTGAAAGAATTTTGCTAACTGTATCAATTCAAAGTGGCATTGGTTTCACTTTGTTTATTTTTTACATCTCTTTCTCTCTCTCTCTCGCTCGCTCTCTCTGTCACTGCAAGAGAGCGGATGCATTTCTTGCATTGTTTGTGCAGCCAATTGTCGTCAAACGATTTGCAAGATTGTCGTCATCGTCGAACACCAGGCACCGAACACTTGAAGAATGTTTGTTCCATTTCGCAAGGATATCAAATTGTATCACCATTCACCATTCAACTCAATTTCAAACATTTTGCAAGGAACCATTTAGTTTATTATTATCAATTGATCGACATCAATATATAGTGTTTCAAGTGTGCGTACGTATCATTATTCCGTTTCGCTTGATTTCATAAGTATAACATTTGCTGGATTGTTTTCCTTTCGGTTCATAGAGTTACCTACACACAAAGAGAACGAACGAGCAAACGAACATGAATGGTTAAACAAGAGTGAATGAGCAAACGATTTAAACAAAGGAATGAGAGACCGAAACTTTATTCTATCGAAAAAGAGAAACCAAACGTAGATATTTATCTAGAATGTTTTCCTTTTGGATCAAGATTGCATCATTTAGATTCGGCTAATAGTTTGAATGAAAACGATTGAATGGAAACCATCGAAAACAATTGACGACGAGTAAAATCCGTTGATGCGATAGTTTTTGAGAGTATTATTAGTTAAATAACAGCAGCAGCAGCAACAACAACAACTGTAAAAAGCAAGCGGCGAATAGAAAAAAAAACACACACACACACATAATACCGAAAATGAAACACCGAAATAAAATCAAAAACTATACAAAGGATTAAGTTTCGCATTGTCGACGACGATTACGGGGTTTGTGTTTTTGTTGTGTCGTGTGTGTTTTTTTCGTGTGCTCGTCTTTATTTAATGCGCTTCGCTCGATGGAATGAATGACGCAGTGTAATAAATATTCTTAGGAGCTATGCAAGCACACGCACACCACGTAATCCAGACGGCCATTGTTTCCAAGCTATCTAGAAATTTTCAAACTAAATATAACTGCTGCCATTTGAAACAAAACAAAAAAATAAACTAACAAAAGCTTCGAATATTTACTTACAACCCGAATAAAAAAAAACCGATAGGAGAAAAACCTATAAAAACAAACTAACTGGAACAAAGGGAATGTAAACTAAAATAAAAATTTGTTACTCAGTGGATTTGAGTCACTCTTCAATTCGACATAAAGAAGAGCAAAAAAAACGCAATGCTCTTACCAATTCGCCACCACCGCCGCACCTCATCTAGATAAATAGACAAACACACGTATCATGTTTATTATAGTTCGATATTGACGTTACACAACAACGACGACGACGACGACAGCAGATCAAAAAGAAACAAAATGAATGGAAAGGAATCCAACCAAAAATCATTGCAATAAAAAGTTATTTCGGCAAATTTAAAAACATTTGAAAGAAACGATTGAGAGTGGGAGAAGAAATAAAAAAATAAAATCTTCAGTTTATTTTATGCTGAATTCCAATGGAAATGAATCGATACGGCAAGAGAGAGAAAGAGAAACGTTTTTTTTATCGCCAAAAGCAGAAACAATTTGGCAAACAGACCACAGGCAACTTGTAACCTCTACTATACGATTTATTTGCCGAGTTATCAATATCATGGTTTCGGTGATCTCTGATGGCAGGCGGGTGGCTCTTTCCATATTTCTCTCTCTCTCTATCTCTTTCTCTGTGTGTGAATCTAATGTAGTGTATGGTATCTTTTTTGGCTTACTATTTCGTTCGGGAGAAAAGAGCAAGGCTCCGGCAATTGCACGGGCACACAATCGAAACAGAAAACTGGGAACAAAGAAGAGAATAGATATAGGAAGAGAGAGAGAGAGCAAAGCACACAAAGAATTGAACAACAAACAAAACAGCAATCGCAACACTCACAAAAAATGTCAAATAAGATCGTACAGTACCAATGTAGAATACAATTCGAGTCGGTGAGAACGAGAATATAATCATACACACTATTAATGCTTAAAGATTGTTATCGTACTTAAGTCTTGCAATTGATACCTATTTTATAATGTACACGAGAGAAGGTTTACACAGCAGAAGTAGCAATAGCATCAAGTCAAACGATACTCCCTGCCGGCTACATAAAAACCACACCAAAACCCGAATCAATGGCAAACGGCATAGGCAAGAACAGAGACGAAGATTCCAAACTCAATATAACTGATAGAGAAGAGACTAAACGAGAAAATTTGTGAAAATGCACAAATAAATAAAAGCGCCGAAATTTGTATCAAAACTGTTACGTGAGTGAATTTTTTTTTTCGTGTATGGTTTTGTTACAGATTTTCATTTGTTATTTTTTTATTTCTGGATGTTATTGTCGTCGTTGGTCGGATCTCTTTTATTTGGTGTTTCATTATTGTTATCGGTTTTTTTTCTCGTCTTCTGTATGTTGTCGTTGCCTCTTTTAATGTTAGTATACTCAATTTCGATGTGTGTGTTTTTTTATATTTTATTTCATCTTTTTTTCAGGAGTACAATGGCAAATGCAATGCTGAGCCAAACCAATACGTCGAAATCTACAATTGCGTTTAGATATGTTTTCGTCGCCACTTGTCTTTCTATATCATGTATGGGCGAGCTACTGTTTTCGATTCTACTATTTCGATTTCTCTATATATTCCGACGCAAAATCGATGGTGTACGTTACATAAAAATATATGTGGAAAGAGTCCTATTTACATTCTCTATCTTTCTTTTGCATTTCAATGTGATTTGGTTTTAAAAAAACAATTCCAGCCGATTCGGTAGTGTGTTGCCGTTTTGATCGGGTCTCGGAACCATTGGACAACAATCCTGCCAAGCATAAACATTACACCATATGCCTTGCAGTTGTGCTCATGTTTGTGGACATGTGAAAGAGTGAGATATAGATAGAAAGTCTTCTGGTCTCACAGCCTCACATTATTTTCCACACAATTTAACAATGATTTCGTGAATTTTTGCACAAATATGCAAATTCAAACACAGACACGAACAAAAACGTAAATCGTTCAACGCTAAGCAAATAATGTTTTTTCTCTCTTTCTCTCTCTCTCACACACACACACACACTCATACACTCTCTGCTCGTTTGCACAAGTACTAACGTAAATGCTAGCGTAAATGCATTGTGGAAATGATTTTTCTCTCGATGTGTGCTTGTGGTGAGGTCGTAAATCATACAAATCGCATGTATTTATTGTCCGCTGATAAATGGCATTTTGGAAATTGTGATTCAGGTGGAAACGTCCGATACATGAGACCGATATTCTAATTCATACACGTTTAATTGAAAATGTACAAATGTATATTCATACTTGAAAGTGCAACGATTCAATGTATGCGTGCGGTATGTATGTGCGGTAAATATTCGAGTGGTCATTAGATGCACTTTGTGGAAGGGACATTCCGAGGCTGATTTGCTTACAACTTTCATGTAACTGCATTCATTACATTTTCCGAATTATAAAGCATAAGGAGTACACCACTTAATGTCTTTGTTCTTGCATCTTCGTTTGCTTGTTAAACTGAAGCAGCAACAGCATTTGAAGATGAAAAACCAACGCATCTTGGACATAAAAACTATAGATATACATGTATTCCATGTCCTGAAATGAGAAAACCATGTTTTATATATAGTAAACACAGAAAGAGAAATTGAATAAGTAAAGTGATACTTTTAACGACATCCAGATGCTGTTTTCGTGAGATGTTCGCTTCTCGTTGTATCTATTTCGAATGCGATCTGTGGTAAGTAGAGTCACACAATATGAAAAAGTACATAAAATTCAACAACAAAAACAGCAATGAGAATGGAGAAGAAAAAAAAATAATTTCACATTTCAAATTGAATTTGTGTGCCGTGGTCCATTTTGGTATGATGTTTTATTTCGTTTCGTTTATGTTTCATTCCATATTTTTGTTCAAACGAATTTCTTGGGGCTATTATTTCAACGCAACGACCAATTTTCTGTATTATTTCTATTGTAAAATGCAAAAACGACAACGATACCAACGATCGAAATGCTGAAGTATGCCCGACCCTTTTCCCAAGCTTATCAAGCGTCCTTTTCGCTTCTTCTTTCCAAGATGCACAGTCAAAAGTGCGCGCACGCATACACAAACACACACACACACACATCGACTGCAAAAACACACAGTAATTAATTTTTGTCTCTTTGAATTTGAAAAGCAAGGATAAAACAGTCAAACGAATTTGCTTCAAAATTGTTTTGTTACAAAGAAGATTCACTCTTTTCAAGCGAAGGCGAATCACGAAAATAAGGAGAAGAAGAAAAAACATTTGAAATGACGCTCACACAAAAAATAATGTTTAAAAGTCGCAATTTGAAAGGCGAAACATACACAAACACACACACGTACAAAACGAGCACGAGAGCAAAGTAAAGTAACAAAACAACAAACAAATAATAAATTATACGATTTTACCGTTAAAAATATGTGGTATGTGGCAGTTTAGAGAAAAGCATAATCAGTGAGCCTTCAGGGAATCGTGCGCATTTGCTTGCTTGCTTGCTCTATCGCTCTGTTACTGTGCGTTTTTTATGTCTCCTGTCCAATGCACCAGAGAGAATGAAACTATCTTTATTCTCGGTGTGTCCCGGATTTGCCATTTGATGTTCGCTCTTTCTCTCTCGCTCTCTCATTCTCTCCCTCGCCCTCTCGCTCTCTCTCTCTCACACTTTGTCAACGGCTTGTGTATTTGGCTGTGTGCGAACCGAAGAGAGTACTAAAATCTGAAATCTGAAATCAGCTATTATTTTAATGCGCTCGGATGTCAACTCGAACAGTGTTTATTTATTATCATCAAAGGAAATGCACACAAAGTTAACCGACAACGATCGTGTTATGCCCGGTTATATTGCATTAGTTGTATCGCCCCGGAATTCGAGCAACTTGAAATCTTTTTATGGTGTTCATCCACTGCAATCGCTCACTGTATGTGCCGCCACTGCTGCTGCTTATGTGATTCTATGTGCATCGATGACTCGTAAATTGCCCATCGTTCAAAATAATAATAATACGCCGATAAGAACAACAACAACAACAACAACAGCAACGACAACACACCAAATAAAATACGAAACACGAAGAAGTATACAGAAAAAAAAAGTTCACCAACGAAGGAGTTCGATGCGCGATGCTTTCTATGATAATCAAACTGATTTTTCATGCGACCATTTGATGATGTGATTTATATTCGAAATATTAGCATTAAATTACCGCTCATTTGCTCTAATATATTCATTTCGGAATGGATATGGTGGATAGCTGCAACAACGGCAGCAACAGCAGCAACGGTTGGTGTATGGTGAGTATGTGCTATGCGCTTGGCCAGCCATTTGACTGATATATCGCTTTGGCTTTTATTGTGTATTGGATTTCATGTCAGCATTTGATTCACGTTTTTGCAAGCGCACATATTCGAGAGTCAAGAACTCAAGAGGCCGAGTGAGAAAGATAGAGAGATGCGTAAAACAAAAACAATAATTTCAACTGCTGCATATTTGGCATCAAATGCTCTCGTGAATAACATATATGGCAACAGTGCAGCTTAAATTTCAGTTAATGGTCAATATTTATACATTTCAAATCGTGTATCATATTCATTTGGGGTCCATGGCATACAACCCATGATGCGTGCTCGTTTAGTCACTCGATTCGCATACATGGTACACATGGATATTTCTGATCGTTTTAAGTGGCGCGCAGCCATGCAACGATACACACAAAGATACATCCAACAACAAATTCATTGACAAGAGCCACGTTTTATTGAGGTATTTTATATGCTAATGACATTTTCAACACCTCAATCACAGTGTTACATTGGGTTTACCATTACAGTTCAGAACATGTGTGCACACAGTACATAATACACTCAAACACAACAAAAACAAAATGAAATGCTGAATATTTTCGATTTTTTTTTTTGTTTTATCTTTTTTTGTATTCGCGCATATCAAACCACTCACTCCATTAGAACATCAGAAGATTTCTTTATGTATAAATTGTCATCGTTTTCGAAATATGATTTTATGAAATTATACAACCATCCATGCTAATAAAATAAAAGAAAAATGAGAATAACACGTTTTGGCATGCGACCGAAATGAAGCAAGCGGCAACACTGAAAAAACAATCAAATACATAGTCTTTTGACTAGAGAAACAGGAAAATGAAGAAATTCACCGATCTAGTGACAAAATTCCATTGCATTGAGTAGCAATGGAACGTGTGGCACTTCAGAATTCAATAACGACCGAAATTTTTCGGAACAAAAACGAAAAAGATACAAATGCCATAAACACTACAACAGTTGCACGTAATGTGAGCGAAATGCATTCCATCGAATGTGCTGAGTGAATTCCGCTCGTGCTGGGGGGAAAAATGATGATGATGATGTTGGTGTTGTCGTTGTTGTTGTTGTTTTTGTTGCCATTACCGAACTAGTTTTCTTTCATCCGATCCCTTTTGTCATTTTCGATGAAAACTTTTGAGATCGTAAATATTACGAGAGTGACAATCATCAGCAATTTCATATTGTTAATCTGGTGCATTCAAAAATACATTAAAAATTATGTAATTAGAACTCGAGACACATTCATTTTTCGGGTTTTTATCTTTCATCGCTCTGCTCTGCTCGTGTGCGACTGATTGGGTACGAGTGAGCGAGCGAGCAAGCAAGCGAATGACTAAGTATGCTCGAGAGTACCGCCTGTTGAGATCGAAAAATTGTAATCGTTTATCACCAAAAAAATATTCAAAGTGCCACTGAAATGAATGAACCGAAATGACAGTCACATAAGAAAAGAATAATTCACGCGTGCTCATCGCGTCGTTGTTTGTCGCTCATATCATTTTATTGAGTGTATATATGCAAGTAAATCGTTTCTGCTGTGCTTTGTTCGCGTATTTATTTGTCGCTGTTGTTGTTTACATTTTGTTTTTGTTGTTATTTTTTTCATCTCTCGAATTTTGTGCTTGCGCATGCCAGCCAATTAGTGTCGATTTTGGAATTTTTTATTTATGTGAATTTCTATGGCCAGACACGAATTTCTTGGCGCGTTCAGTTCATACATTCTCATTTTTATAGTGTGCTGTCATGTCAGTTGTGCGGACCATTAAATAAAAAGCCAATCCCAAAACTATATGGCCAAAAACAAAAGTAGGAGTGAGCAAACAACTGAAGAATGCCAGTGGGAATTGATAAATTCAAATCGTATGGAAAACTTGGAAACTTGCAACTGTCTTTCTCTTCTTATTCCTCTTTCGTTTGATCAATACAAGAGTATACACTTCGAACCCATTCTGGTGCTATTAAAAGCGGTTTAAGAAAATGTTTTGAATATTTTATCACTTCGATAGTGTGGTGCTTGGGCTGGCGGCTGGCTGGCTTTGTTGACATTCCCTTTGCAGCCAATATAATTAAAGTGTACAAATTACCCGGTAAATAACAGAGCCATCGAGACGCGAACCGTACATACACACACTCACTGGCACATGCTCATATGCCAAATATATCGTAGTGACGGAAACCAACAGTAAATGAAAATAATATGCACACAAAACGACCCAGATGCCGGATTTTAATGTGAACGGAAAAGCATACAATATTCTAATTTATTTCAATATATCCGTGATTTTCCAGAGAGACAAGACGATGTTGTATATAGTTTAGCTTCAAATACCAACACAACTTCTCTTCGATGAATCAAACAATGAAGCAAGCCAAAAAGAGGAATTCGATGTCGTGTGTCTGTGCCGAAGCAAAAAAAAACATATTCCACTGAAATCCCACTCGATGGCATTTGTTAAGTTAAAGGAAAAACAACCAAATGCAAACTTGACTAAAAGTTTTTCTCGGAAAAATCCCAACGTGAATAGTAATTATTAAAAGGAAAATATAAAGACAAGATATGGCATTTGTGTGTTCTTCACGTCTTGCCACTCTTGTTTTCGCCTGCTTCCAATCTGTAATGCATTTATATTCGTTTATTTGTCGAGTATTTTCAACAAAATCCATTTATTCAATTCAACATTTTTTTTAAATTGTTCCAATGGGATATCTTTTACTCTCGACAAAGTTTTCCGTTTCGGTCCTGTCCTGAATCTCGAATAATCATTTCAGATTTCCTTTTTTTTCCCTCTCGCTCTTCATTTTTTGCCATTCGATATTATTTGACTCACTCTCTCCCTCTTGGTCTCTCTCTCTCTCTCTTCCTTTCTCTCTATCTCGCTCTCTCACGTGGTAAGTGTTTCATATTTCAATCTCTCAATTCATTTACTATGGCATTTGAAATCAACCAGTTGAATGTACTGGTGAATACTGTTCGGGGTTCCTTGTTCCGTTTAGTTTTTCGATAGAACCAAGAGAGATGAAACATTCGTCGCTGAGGTAGTCAAACAAGTCGCACTTATCATATATGAATGGCAAATTATTCCCATGGCACACGTTGTCATTTTTATGTATATGCACTCCCAGTCTCTCATTTAGTTAAAATATATATAAACATATACATAAATGTATGGTGTCAATATGTATTCAACCCGAAAAACCAAAAAAAAAATCGTTCACATTTTCAGTTCGGCATTGTGCCTTGTGTGTAGAGCAAACCCATAAAATTAGTTTACTTGTGCATCGCATTTTACTTTATTATGCATTTGTTTTTGAATCGGGGCATATTTTCACTCTTTAGCGCACAATTTATCGGATTCACGCGTTCGCCAAGCCACAATCGAGCACATTGCCGCTCTCTGTATGTGTATGTGTTATTAACATTTCATAATTTTGTGGCGGTGAACAAAAAATAATTTGTGCACATTATGTGACTGACACGCTCGCGTTCGCGTGGTTTTTCTTTTCTATTCGTTTTTTTTTTATTCAATTTTCAAATGTTGCACCATAAAGTTTTCCGGGTGCGATGCTTCAACTTTCATTTCAGCGCCACAACTCATATTATGAACACGATGTGCACTATACATTTTCCACGTTCGAAAATTTATTTCGCACCGTATTTTTCCGCTGTTTTGATATATGCATACACATATATGATTCAGTACGATATAGTTTAGTGCACATATAATATGCACGGACAGCATAACACACGTTCTTCTGTTCGTTCTGCGAACTTCAAAATTATATATTTATGTTGGCGGAGATCAAAAGGGAAATGTATACACTATATCTTTCACATTCTCACTCCGTCTCTCGCTCTCTCTCGCTCTCTCCCTTTCAGAGTCCTTTTCTTCGTGTATCAAATTTTATGAGGCTTTCCCGTGTGCGGCTAAGCTAATACGCACTACATTACGCTTGCATTTTCGATGTGAATACATAAGTCACAGTGCTGAACCTTTTGTTATAAAACAGTTCTCTCAAATTAATGCGTATCTTGTTATTAATTAAATACCTCCGGATTTAACGGATCTACGTTGGTGGAAACTTTTTTTTTATGTATATGTGTGTGTGGGTTCTAGCTCGACAACAAGAAGGTATTCCTTTAAATTTTTCTCTCTTTCAAATTAAAATAGGCAAAAGGAATTCCTTTGAATTTTGAGAGTTTCAAAGCGCCTCAATGAAATTAAATCAACTTCATCAAATTCCCTGCTTATTTTCTGATTGCAAAATTTGCACTTTCATTTCAGTTTTAAATGTGGAGTGCAGACAATGAAGAGAGGTGAAAAAGCTTATGAAAATGGGATTCATGCGCTTCAAATTTCGAACAGGCGCTGGAAAGATCATCCGGCTCTGACAATTATTAGTTGTCGCTTTCTGCAGCTGAGCGCATAAAATCGGAGTGAATGGGAAAACGAGCAAAAGAGATAGAACGATTATGGGGACAACGAAAAATGCAAATGGAAAACGATAACGAAAAGAGAAAGGAAAAATTAGCACAGCCACCAGCTATTTAACGCAACCGAGATCAGGATAAAACTTATTAAAATAAATTTGACATCATAAGCTGTAATCATCATTCGCCTAGCGAGCGAGCGTGGTTGTTCCATTTTTTTATCGCTCTTTTTCTCTCTCTCTCTCTATCTCTAACACACAAATACAAGCTCGTTCGTTCGAAACGAGCTCAGCGTTAAGAAAATAGAAATAAAAATTATATTCATTCCAGACTCCGGGTCAATTTTGATGTCAGATTCAATTTTCAGTTGAGAGCGAAAGCAATGAGTATATACATGTCTTTTGCATTCCGGCTTCTTTGTTGAATACCATTTATATATGTGTATACAATTTTCAGCGAGAACGAAAGATTCAATACCAAAGCCACTCACTAGCTTAATGCATACACATTTAAATTCATTCACTTGGAAAAATGTCTTCTTGCATAATTTGTGCTCTTGTGTTTTATGTTAAGTTGTTTTTGACACCGAAGTACTTTAATGTGTTCGCCTTGTGTTCATCGTTTTTCACGCCCTTCATACTTCACCTCCGTTGCCGTTGTTACCGCCGTCGTCGTCATTTTCTTCACCGCTACTGATGTACCAAAGAATTGAATATTCTTTCTCTTTCACTCTCTTCCTCTGCCATGTAAACACACACACACATACACAGAATAAAATTGCGAATACCGTTGTTGTTAACTTGCACCGGCTATAGGCAAATGCAAAGGAATGCTTTGTATTGTCTCTTGTTCGCATCAGTTGCTTGTTTGTGCTTAAATGTTCATTGTTGCTTGGCATCAACAGCAACAGCAGCGGCGGCATCATCATCAACAACAACAGCAGAAGCATCCTGAGTAAGTGACAAAGAGAAAACAAACAAAAAAATGTGCATTACTTGGATGTAGCAAAGCAGCTAAAATAATGGGACACATAGCACATTATAACATTCATATTTAATAAAGTACCTCCACTTTGGTCTTATCAATATTCTATAAAAAAAAACCCTTCAACAGAGATTACACTAGCGCGCGCACACACATAACTCTCGGCACAACGGCATTTCATGTACAACATATTTTATTTTCACATTTATGGACTCATGCATTTTAAAATTGTTGCAGAGCACATTATAAAGAGAAAATAAAGGGAAAATGTATACGTGTTTGTGTGTGTGTGTGTTTGAGTGTGTTGGCAGTGTCGTTGCAACGAAACATGAAACTGAAAATATTTGGTGTTGCTGAAATAACGATAATGAAATCTTTGTGTGACATAAACAGACAAAATGAATGTGCTAAAGAGAATTGCGCGCATCGTACATCGTCTTCAAAGAGCAATTCAATGCCACTTTTGCTCCTTGTTATATTAAAATGAAGGCGATAAATGATTTTTTTCGTTTCATTCTTATCTCAACCGTTGTAGTTGAGATAAAATGCACACTACCGTTATTTCAACTTCAAATGTAACATTTCAAGAGGTATTGTATCGTCCAGACATGAGCACACACATACCCACCCACCCAATAACTTGAAACAACAACCGATCAATCGAGAAAATACTTCGATTTTTAATGCATATTCGATGATGCGACAAAGCCGACGACAAAACAAAGTGCATACATAAACATATGTTTTCAATTATCGAGACTCAAAGTTTTACTCCTTTGCAATATACGCAATTATACATGCAATCATATAACACACCATTTGTGTAACGAAAATTGATTTAACGCGACCTTTTTCATTACTGAAAATGTGCGATGGTGCATTCCGCGTATCAACAAAAACACACACACACTCACATACGAGCATCAAGCATAGCACATATATAGCTCTTGACATGCAAACACTGCAATACACTTCACACACCGAATTCCCTGCGATCATGTAAATGCATAACGATGCATAACGGTTATATTACGTAGCATGTCTGGCAGAGACAGATATTTTGGATATCGATTTCGTTTCAGTTTAATAAGTGAAGGCACATTGAGGCAAAATACTGTTACAGTATAGCGGATTGAGGTTGACGAAGTTTGTCTTTTCGGAGATGTATGGGCTCGTAAATCCTGTGATTGACATAGATGGCAAAAGAAACAAAAATTACACCACATATGTATATGCATGATAACAAGAGAATGTGTGACGCAGTAACACACACACACACTCCACTCACCCATCACATATCGGCTTCTAATCAAAAATGCCTACCATACAAGTAACACCAAAAGTTGTCTAACTGGGAGAGAACATTTCTTTTTTTCTTCTTCTTGGCATTCAGAGTGGTGCTGGTGCGACGATGAAATTATCTAAAACTTTTTGCTAAGTGTGTCAACTTCAACATCGAAGTGGAAAACCTTAATTTATGGTATACACAGCAGCATTTTGAAGTTGAATTCCACTGAGCTTTACCCAAACAAAATTCTAATTTGGGCTGTGAAAAACACTTATGCATTCATTACTTCAACTCAAGCGCGTTTCAAGTCCATGCATCCCGAATCTCTGTGAACATCCAACACAAAACGTACATGGCTCAAGAAAATAGATGAAGAAGTGAGCTAGAGAGAGAGAGAGCTGAATGAAAAGGAGAAGAAGACGAGAAAAAAAGAATCACCAGTGAGTGAACACATCACAAGCATTTTTATTGCTTTTTCATGAAATATGTGTATAATGCAGATTTAAAATTTATGCGCCTCTTTTCAACTAGGACACACCACAAAAATAAACCATAGAAACGCTTTTCCTACGTGTTTCATTTCGTTCATTGAAAATGTGAACTTTTTCATCTACTCTCATTTCTTTACTTTTCTCCTTTTTTTATCTCGTTCTCTCTCGCTCTCGCTCTCGCTCTCTAGCAATCTTTCCTTATTTTTGTCTCTGTTTCTCACTTACCTCGGCTCTGCCGTTCTTCTTATACAGTCTTCTTGAGAAAACAAATATGGAAAAAAATTTGCCAAGGCACTCTCACTCGCATTTTGGGTTTATAGCTGCCAAATTATTTCCTTCGTATTGAATACGTAAGACATTTTACGGTGTGCATGTGTTCGTATGAGTCTCAACCTCTCTCTCTCTCCCCGTCGCTCTATGTGACATGCTTTGCCAAATGTGCAAAGGTGTTTGCTGGTGTCCAAAACTCGGTAAAAACACATTCTTCTCGAATCGTTTTAGTTCGGCAAAGATTTTATGATGCAAAAAGATGTGGTTTTTACTTTACGCAATATAGAACATAACGATCTTTGGTTCTTGCCTCAATGTCGTTTACTTGTTTGCTCGTTCGTTTCAGTGAAATGGCTTCTGCTTCGGTTTGCATTTTGTCGCGCCGTTCGCAGGTGATCTAAATTTTTTGTTTGTTTGTTTGTTCGTTTTTCTTCCTTCAACTGATTTCAGTGCAGCATCCAATGAATGCAATGTTAGAATCGTTCATGCATATGATTGGGCAATGAGCGTATTTTCCATGAAATACGATTTCATTTTTCGCTTATTGAATTTTTTTTTGGCCATTTGTTGCACATGAGTGACATAACGAACAAAAAAAAGTTCGCCACTTAAAAGCGCAAATGAATCATATTCAGCAATATCTAACAATTGCCATAGAAATCTCGATGGATAATGGCAATTTAACAAGAGCGAAAAATATGAGGATGAGGAAATGTGATATAGCCATTGCTTATGGAACGTGCGATGGAATAACTCGATTTTCAACTTTGTGATTAATAATTGAGATGTGGAAAATTGATTGAGCTTACCAGATTATGTTGCTCGAATTCAAGGCAAAATGCAAACAAATGTGGCAAATTCATGCATACACATACGCTAGCACAACCCATTAAAAATAACTTAAGGTAATGAATGTACAATAGATCCGTTTAATTAAGTTGATTTCAAGGGGGGTTGACGTATATGAGATTGGAGACTTTTTTTTGCGAATCTCGCTAATGAGCGCCATCTGATTTTAGTGTGAATTAGATGCAAAAATCAAATTTATTTCAATAATTTGGAATGTATTTGAATGTTATAGTTTCAACACAAAAATTGTATTAAAAATCATTCAAGTAAATCAAATTGAAATTAAATCAATTAAAAATCATTGTACACACACATAAAGCATATAAAATAATACAACTAAATTATAAATACTCACACCATTCTATGGGAACCTAACAAAATCGTATTATTTCAAATTAGAATTATTTTTATTTCATATAAATGATTCTATTTATTTTTTCAAATTCATTCTATTAGAATTATAAATAAATAAATTTCTATTTATTACAGAAAATAATGATTCATTATTAATGAAACAGAAAAAATTCTCCACAATGTGAAAATACGAAGTTACGTATATATTATGACAGCTGTGGTTACGTATACGTCGACATTAATAATCTGTCAAAACCGTAAACACATTATTTTCATAACGCAATTTTGCGATAGTTCCTATTAGTTGAAAAAAATTAAATTTTTGTGTGCAAACTGTAAGTTATTTTGTGATTTTATTGTGTTTAGATTGAATACGATTTCATAAATTTTTGAAAAGTGATTTTACAGTAACAAGAAATGTAAAGCAGAGAGAAAAAAAACCAATAAATGAGTTTAGAACGTTTAGAATCATATGCACATTTTCGTGATATTCTAACCTCAATCGCTCTTTACTCTCAGTTTTACATTCTTTATATCAACAATTATTTTATAATTTAAACAGGAAACGCAAAATGGTTTAGTGCGATGTATGCCAGCAGAATATTTCGGGAAACATTTACAAGCACAAAAGAGTTGAGCACAGTTGGGATCGAGGTGGTATTAAATTGATTAAACAGGAAGATAAAACTCTGATCGAAGCTATACAAAACGAAAAAACATTCGTTGGACCTTCGCTGTTATATTTGAAACGTCTCGCAAATTATGCGGTAACACAAAATTTTCAAGCCACATTTTTTGGAGTCGACTCACCAAAACCAGAACTTGTCATTACAACGGGTACAATTGCAGAGAATGAAAATACAATCCCGGAGATGTCTGATGTTGATACACCTGAGCATTAGTTCTCTCGCAAAATATGCGTAAATTACTTACTTTTATGTTTAATTAAATAAATATAAATGATTGGAAAATGTCTCTTAGCTACATATTGATATCAAACAAAAATAAAAACACTATAGTACTAAAACACTGCTGAATTTCAATTTATTCATTTGGATTTATTTATGGTTCTCATATATTTGGCGTTCTTCACAATCCATGCTTGTAAAAATATAAAAAATTGTGAATTCAATGAATATTTCAACCCGCTTGAAAGCGAACAAATGAAAAGAGATTTGTTTCCATTTTTTACATAAAAAATTAATATTTATTCATGGTATTTAATTATAAATGTAATTGGTCGCATTTTGCGTGAAAAAATGAACATATTCATAAACTAAATATTGAATAGCGATCGTAGTTCATTGACCGATTTGGCCATAGAGTTGATCCACAATTTCAGCCAAATTTCTTTCATTCTCTGCAATTGTACCCGTTGTAATGACAAGTTCTGGTTTTGGTGAGTCGACTCCAAAAAATGTGGCTTGAAAATTTTGTGTTACCGCATAATTTGCGAGACGTTTCAAATATAACAGCGAAGGTCCAACGAATGTTTTTTCGTTTTGTATAGCTTCGATCAGAGTTTTATCTTCCTGTTTAATCAATTTAATACCACCTCGATCCCAACTGTGCTCAACTCTTTTGTGCTTGTAAATGTTTCCCGAAATATTCTGCTGGCATACATCGCACTAAACCATTTTGCGTTTCCTGTTTAAATTATAAAATAATTGTTGATATAAAGAATGTAAAACTGAGAGTAAAGAGCGATTGAGGTTAGAATATCACGAAAATGTGCATATGATTCTAAACGTTCTAAACTCATTTATTGGTTTTTTTCTCTCTGCTTTACATTTCTTGTTACTGTAAAATCACTTTTCAAAAATTTATGAAATCGTATTCAATCTAAACACAATAAAATCACAAAATAACTTACAGTTTGCACACAAAAATTTAATTTTTTTCAACTAATAGGAACTCTCGCAAAATTGCGTTATGAAAATAATGTGTTTACGGTTTTGACAGATTATTAATGTCAACGTATACGTATACGTAAACACTTTCTCCACATTGTGGAGAAAAAAACAGATATGTGGCATACCAAGAGATGGTGTTGTATGTTATGAATCTTTTTTCATTGTTTGACATCAGGGGGGGTTGGTTGATTTCAATATGTGCAGAGCCGATTTTGTTTGTTTTTCCCATTCAATGCCTTTTTTGCGATCCGTTTTCTGAATATCGAATGGAGAATGATGACCCAACAAAACCCAGCAGAGACTGGGAAGGGACCGAAAAGAGCATTATACCAGTATGTGTAGCATCCATAAAATTTCTTCACAACGAATCGTCGGTGTTTTTCTTTCTCCGTAATTTTTCGGAAAAGTATATCGATATTGTTGGCGTTGTGTTCTTTTCGGTTTTTCATTGCTTTTAGAAAATTCTGCATTCACTGTACTGGATCGAATTCATTGCAATTTATTCAACTGGCTGTACAGGATGTTGAATATATTGGTTTGATTATTGGATTTCCGTTATGAATACAATCTATAGTTGTGTCTTTCGTGCCACTACTTTTTTTTAGTTATTACTCAAAATCATGAATTTTGTTTTCTACGGAAAATATGTACATCCATCCATCCATCTATCTGAAAATCTTTATTTTTTCGGTTGGCATTTGTTTACACGATTCATCTGTTCAAAAATTGAGAAATCGCATCAAGCTGAATATTTCTGGCTGAATGCATTTTTCCCAGGGTAAATTCTGGTTATTTGAAAAGTTTATTCAGCTTCAAATAAAAGAATAATTACTTTGGAAGATTTGGATTTGAGGTAGAATTGGGTTGTGTTTGTGTATGTTTGGTGGTATGATAAAAGCGATAAAAAAAAGAAAAAGTATCTCGCTCGAGCGAATCATGATATGCAAAATGTATGTCTTTCATAAAAATAAAAATGCGCTTTTTTTCCCTACCATTATTTAAATTCCGATATGGTTTTTATTTTCGTTGCGTTTTTGAATGTGCTGGCTGCTGCCGCCAATCACAAGACGTTTTAATTCCATTTCGGTTGGGAATTATTTTTTCTGGTTTCGTTCCGTTCCATTCCGTTTCATTTCGAACAATGTAACGAACATTTGAAAATTTGCAAATTTCCATTCTGCGTACTTTTCTTCATCATCGAATAACAACGACAACGGGCGACGACTATTGATATTGCCGAGCGCAATGTATAGTTGCAAACTGTTTCCGTAATGCGGTTTATGTTGTCTCGTCTTCCTCAGTTCTACCTATTATTTCCTGTATATGTGCATGTGCACTTTTCCGCAACGGAAGCTTTGCCAAAACATTTAAATATCGATTTTAGTTCTTACTACCATACATAACATTAACTAACAATTTATGCGGATAACATGTGTGTGAGTGAGTGTGTATACGAGTAAATGCAACAAAAGGGCTTTATTCGATACAACTTATAAGACATTCTCAATATGCCACCGTCATGCACACATACTACACACACATCATACAATGTGCACGACATAATATTGCAACAAAATGCACATGGTTTTTAGTGTATCACAATTTCAGTGTTTCTCTTTCACCTTCTCGATTTTGCTCGCGAATTCACTTACTTACTCGCCATCTCTCTCCCTCTCTCTTGCTCGCTTACTCTATCGCCAATGGTGTTGTTGCTGGCACATAGACGAGCCGAAACATTGAAATGACATAAGCCAAAAGCTGAATGTTTTCAGGTCATTTATTTTATTGATTTTTGTGTATTTTATTCGATTTAATTAAATTGTGAACAACCGTTTCGAACCGTATGCACATTTCGGCCGAAATCGCATATAGTTCAGTGCTCAACTCAACTATTTGAACTTATTGCCAATCCATATTCATTCATCCTCCAATGCACGCTAACGGCAATAACGACCGAAATGTTACGACTACTATTGTTGCCTGCTTCCGCGCCGAAATATCTACATTACATTCCAAAACTTCGATCGTTCCGTTCCAGTCTCTGTTTCTCGTTACAATGAAATATATGACGAGCGCGCGCTCGTGTGTGCGTGTGTGTGTAAGTATATATAATTTTTTTTTTCGTTCATGTTCATTTTTTGATAATTTTATTATCCCTTGCAATTTCTTACCGCCATCATGCAATGCATGCAGCAGCGATAACAGGTCTGGGCTTTCGACACCGATAAATTGATGGACAAGTTAATTGAGATTTCATCGTAATACGTAAAATATTCATGTCAAATGCGACACAACATCGTAATCAAATTAAAGCAACTGGAGAGCACAGCAGGAAGCTCATTCGAGCTGAGAAGCTTTGGTTCGTATTCGATTCATCTGCTTGTATGTTTGTGCACATATATCTCGCTCTCCTGTTTTTTTTTTTACTCTCTCGGTGTTTTGAATCAAGTATGCAAGCAATGAAATGAATTGAACGCAACCCACATACATACACAAATACATGTTAAAGCTTGAGTGGTATTACACGTGTCACACAATGTATGCCAAATTCCAGCATAATCCCAATGATACTTAACCACTTTTAAACACACAAGTCGTATGTACTTCAGAGTATACACATTCTCTACCTCTCTCTCTATCTCTGTGTCTCTCTCTCTGACTCTCCCTTTCGATGTCAAATCAATGAAATGCTACTGTAGTACGAGAGCCAGAGCTATCGTCCGAAAATTCATTGCCTCATAGCTATAAATTGTTGAACAAACACACATACAAATGAGAGAAGCACACATCAAACAGAATGAATGACAAAAACCTAGATATAAAACAATCGAGAGAGATGGAGAAAAATATCGAAATCTGCACAATAGTGACTATTAGCACAAAATGCAAAGCAGTCATAAATTCATCGGGTTTTACCAATTTGCCCAGAAAAGTAATCAAATAACAAAGGCGTGAAACCATAAAACAATAAAACTCAGTGAGACATTTCAAATGAATCGCCGACCGAATGAACAAGAAAAACACACACGCACAGAATGAGAACGAAAGTCCGAAGAGGAGAAAAAAAAGACAATTTTAATAAGAAAGTGACGACATTTTCATAGCGACAACGATTTATCAAATGAAGCGATAAATTATCTAATAAAAGTCATAAAATTCATGAATTTCATTTCGTGGCACTTTTTTTTGTTTCATGTCATTTGCTGCATCAGGTGAAAGATCTATGTTATTATATTATTAGATTGATTTTATTTTCTTTTATTCATCATTGATCGTTTGATTTTTCCTGTTCTCCTTTTCTCGACATATTTCTTACACATGTGGAAAGGTAAACGATTCAAAGATACACGAAATTGACATCAGAGCAAAATTGACACAACACATGTACATAGTGTGGATACTGTGGATTGTACCTGTTCGATAAAATCGTCTATTGCAACGACAGAGAGATGACAGCATTTTGGTAGTGGTCAACGTGTTTTGAAATGCAATCGAAAATGTTCTAGAGATAACAATGCACGTACAAATCAAATTGAGCACTGGATACGTTTAGAATAAATAAAATTCGATATTGGTTAACGACTTTACTTGGGCCACCCTGAGCATGGCTTGTTTTATGAGAGACTGTAACATCATTTTTAAATTGTGTATTTGAAGAAGGTGGAATTGACTTGATTTTTAGTCTCTTCTGTTTACTATGTCGCTTGCATGTACGCTGTTGTTAAAGCAACACGCATCAAAACTTTGAATTTTAACATTTTGATTCTCAAAACTGAATATTCCACCCACTTAATCATCATGTACAAATGAAAATGAAACATCGAAAAACCTGCAGTCTCTTTAACCCACTAAAATATATGAGTGCGGATTACGAAAGCAACGTTTGGACCGGTCGTTCATTCGTTTGTTCATTTTGAAAACAAAAAAAAAGGTTTTATCCAGAGCAATTATCGTATATAATGTTTAAAGAAAAAGCCAAGCTCACGCACTTCAAAGGGACACACACACGCTAACACCAACGGGATGAAAATTAAACGGCAAACGTTAAAACACTGAAAATGGTCACAAACTAGCCAAAGGATAGAAATGCGAGAAACGAACAGCTCTTAAAGAAATACAACAGAGATGGAGAAAAAATATGGATTTCGAATATACTAAATTAAACTTGAAATTAGATTTTAATCGGTTGATCCTTTTTTCGAGTGCGGTAATTGTGCTCTGTAGAGAAACACACATCGAACGAATCAGAAAGAGAGAGAGAGAGAGAGAGAGAGAGAGAGAAGAGAGTAAAAAGCAGCGGAGAGTGTGAGTTTTGATTCGAAGAAACACACGGGCATTGAAAAAAGAAGAGACATACCGTGCACGTTCGTTGTTTTTCGAGGAAAAACAATCGGACAGAAATTACGATAAATGCTATTTAATGTGACCGTAAAATGTGAAATGGTAAAACGAAATATACTAAATAGGCATTAAAGTAATAATAACGGGTTGATTGTTTTTGATATTCCTGTGTGCACATTCAATGTGTGTTTTTATGTGACCATTTTAATGGATTTTGAACGTTTATTTGCTTGCTAGGTCGCGCGCCCGCACCCGCTACAATTTCAATTCACCTTCTTTTGTTCGGAATTTGATTCCTTTTTTATATGTTTACTTTCGTTCTCTCCCTCTAACTCTCTCGCTCACTTCACTGATTAAGGTTCGAATTGCATGCACGCCTTGTTGTCCCCTTTTGATTGAGGAGACCTTGTTTTACATTGATTTATTTCTCTTAGAACCAGAAATCACCGATCTTATCATTGTGTGTATTTCTATCTTTTCTTTGTTTCTTTTTTCTTTTGACCGCTTCTAATTTCGATGCATCTAAAGAAATCGGGGAATCGACAATATCTCTCCCATTCTCTATCTCGTTCTTTTTTGGTTTTGGATATGAAATGGACGCGACCAATGACATCAAACACATTTATCAACGTTAATTTATCGATTTCCTCCAATTTATCACATTAGACTTGGATTTTGATGAGGAAGAGAAGGAAGAGCTCAAAATACAGAACAACATCAACGAAAAAAATAACATACAACGTTTCAAAGACATTTAGAATCGAATGACGTGAAAAAAAAGAGAACATCAACGATTGAAATGGAAAAAAGGTGAGCGACACACTAACGATAGATTACAGTGAAAAATCGTAATTATAATTTTTTTTCTCTATCGTTGTTGTTCATGCTAACGACTGCATCTTAGATAGATTTCAAGATTGATTTTTTGTTTTCGACTGGATTGTTAGTTCGTTGGTTTGTTTTCTAAGTTTCGACTAAGTTAGACATTTCGTCGATTTCTCAGGGAAAATTAATTATTTCGTGCATTAAAAGACACAAAATGCATTTTGACCGGATTTTCATTGTGTGTTCGTTTCGTCGACGACATTCACTTGGAAACTTGATTGCTGGCCAAATGCTTTCAACCAAAATGACAAGTGTACAAGTTTTCTGGTGTGTTGCATGTGCTTTCGTTTGTTCGTTCGGTTGATATGTGGCATTGGTCAACGAAACGAAATGAAAATTGGAAAACTTGCAAGCATAGCAATGGATAATGTAATTAAAAAGTTTTGATTAAAGCACATAGAATAAGGAAAAAGGACACCAAACACAATAAAAACATATACGATACAACAGACTTGTGATAATTGTTATCATTTTTTGGGGGCAAATAAGTTGTGCTGTACAGCATAGTACCACCACAACAACCAGTGTCATATTCCCGTTTGTGCCATTCCCGCAGGTGGTATAATTGCGTTGTTCAACACAATTTATTAAATGCAAATGAATAAATTAAAGAGGTAGAGGAAAAAAGACGCACACACACACCAGAGACAGAGAATATGCTGGGTATAAAATTAAAAGCCATTTAAATCAAAAAATTATTTAAAGTCATTTAAAGTATGGAAGATAGATTAAATGCACAATTTTCAACTGTTTGTTGCTATTTTGTTGAAAGGTTGGAATAGAAATCATGGAATAATTGAAGTGAACACGCAAACACACGAACGAAAAATGAACAATTCAAACGAATGAAGGAGAAGACGAAAAATATATATATATGTGTAACAACAACGCAAGAACAACGAACAATTGAAATGGAGCTGTGTGCATTTTCCATTGGGCAAATTGCATTAGAGAGAGATACGAAGGTGAATTACTCCGGAAAGCTAGTCCAAGAGAAGAGAAACAGAACAAGCGCATGAATGAATGAAGAGTTCTCAAGATGAATTGAATTTGTAATAATACAAATGGGAGAACTATAAATGCTAGACCATCAATGTTGTGTATGTTATATTCATATGTGCTTGCTCAATAACAAATTACAAAATACCAATTAAAATGAAATTTTTTTTTCTTCAGTTTTCAAAATTACTAAATCGTATAATTTTACAATGTATATATTTATCTCGAGTTTGTTTTCATTTATTTCATCGTTCATATCGCGATCTCTTGCTCGATATGCCTATTGGCTTCATATTTTTCACATTTGAAGAATTATTTACTTAGCTTAAATGTTTATTAATTTTTTTTTGTTTCGCTCTCCCTCGCTCTGTTTTCGTTCTATTATTCAGTTCAGTGCATGTGCGAACATTGTTTTTTTTGTTCGTACCATTTTTTCGGGTGTTTAAATTGTGTTTAACTAAATATATTCATTCCAATTGCCCGGTTCCGCAAACATTCAACCATTTGTCGAAATAATATCGAAATCTCATGTTGATTGCATGGGAATTTGTCTCTTTTTTTTTCGTTTTCTATCTCACACTCTATCCTTTCGATGTCTCTGTTGTTTGGGATATGCGCAACGCGATGCGACCGGCCACAATTCAAATGTGTGTGGAATTCTATTTGCATTTTAATTACTTCGAGCAATGTGTTAAAAATCATTTGCATTTGTTTGTTCTCTCTCTTGCTCTCGGTCGTTCACAACATACAGTATTTTTTTTCTGTTGTTCTGTTTCAAAGTTGAACTGTGTGCTGCAGAATTTTATACGGGCCATAATATTTGCTTGTTTGTCGCTGTTTTCTCTTGTTGCTGCCAGTCGGTGGGTCGATCGGCGCTTCAGTATGAGCCAAGAACATAAGTTAAGTAAGTACTAAATGGGAGCATTTTGATAATTGCCATAAATGTTGGATTCAAAAACTTCTAATCCCTTGGCGTATACATAAATATATGTATTTGTATGTGTATCACCACAGTCAGTGGTTTTTAGCGTCTCGTCTAATATAACTCCGTATATAAATTTAAATTTAATTACGCCTTATAACCTTTGTAATTACCCGTTTTATTCTTGATTTTTTTTCCTTCCTTCTTCTTTCTCTTGGATTAGAAGTTCATTCATTCTTTCTATTGCCTGGTGTTTTGAGCTCCATTCACATTGCGACTGCTAAAGCAAATACTCACCTATTGTCTGATTCAATATGTTATAATTTTAAAAAAATGTTTAGTTGATATAATAAAAATACTCGTTTAATCGATCAACAACAATCGTTCGCTATCCTGTTCACTCCTTACACATAATGCGAACTAGGTCTTATTCTGGCACGCACAACAAACAATTCAAAGTAGACGCATAAGAGGCGAGTGAACAGAGAAAGAGAGTGAAAAATATTTGTAATAAAAATGTGGAAAAGATGATCAAAACGAATAAACACCAATTGCATGTTATGTGTGTATGGTAAAAAGAATGACGGAATAAATGTACTCTTCGTGCGGTATGCACAATAAACAAACCATAAAAATATTTCTAAATGTATTTTTAATAGCGCAATGTGCATATCAATGAAGTGGATTATTTTTTTCTCGGTCATTCGGTTCGTATTTTACTTTTAGTTTATGTTGTTTGGAGAAAGAGAGGTAAAAAAAATTATTTTGAATTTCGGTTGGTGCTTGCTGTTGCGTTGGATGCTTGAGCCTTTAGCGTTTTTGGCCGTGGTTCATAAACGTGAGGATTTGAAACAGTAAAATCGAATGAATAAGTGTTCAGAGTCGAATTTTTTTTTCTTAAGTAATAATAACAATGGAGAAACAATCCAAATGAGAGGGCAAAACAAAAAATGAAATTCAGCGTCTCGCCAAAATTTCTTCGTTCTTTCGCTCCCCATAAAATATCGCAAACACTTTTTCGGTTAGTTTTGGACGATTTAAATGAATTTTATTTCATCGAAAGGAAGAAGTTAGACAGATTTCATGCTGTGTTCGTGTACACTTTGGCCTTTTCTTTCCCTAGTACAACACAAGGGAACGTCGAAAACGACGACGACGACGATGCAAAAATGTTTCGCAAATCACTGCAAACAAATTTCAAATTCCGTTGTAAATTCCAGTATAATTTTTATGCTTTTTGTTGTTGTTGTTGTTCTTTCATCTGTGTTTGTTTCTCTCTTTAGTTCACTATTATTTGAAATCTCAGCGAAAGAGTGCCAACAACTTTTGACTAAAAGATTTACCAAAGGATGAGTGAATCCTTCTATCCAAGCCATTAAACAATTTCGCCAGCTACAATTTCTTTTAATTGCTACCCCTTTTTTTCTCGCATCCCTTCGTGTATATTAAAATTGTACGCAATTTTCAATGTAAAAACAAAATAAGAAACAAACCAATGCTTTCGTAATGTTCATGCTCTTCATAACACTCAGATTATTCTCGGCGAAACAAAAGAGACCACTCAGCAATGAACGAGAAAAAAAAATATCAACCATTTGATACACATATATCTATTCAAACACACTCAAGATAAAGATGAGCAATGCCAGAGAGATGAAGACGAGAAGAACAAAAAAAAACAGCAACAACAACACATGCAACAAACGTTTGAGAAATTTTGCGATTCGTCTGAAAAAGTTTTGGGTAAAGAAATTCTATGGAAATTGTTGCATGGTTACGGTTGGATCCATCTCTATCTCTTGTCCATTAAACAATGAGAAATAGTTTTGAGATTGCAATGACTGGCCAAAACAATGGGCCGTATAGAAAACCTTACACAGGAACGAATTGTAACTGGAACCATAAAAGTCTCACTGTGCGCTTGCTGACTCGCTGGCTCGCTCCTTTCTATCTGGCAAACCAAATAATAATAGTGCATATTTGAAACAAACAACTAAAAAAATAGAGAACTTTTCCCACCGATGAGTTTCTTTTCAGTATGTTGGATGATGAACAACACACACACACACACCAGCCATAAATGAAACAAAAAAAGAACGAAAAACAAAAAAACAAACCGGCCCAGCACAATTTCGAAATAAAGCGGACGTATGCACATTTTTAGTTTATTCGTAAATCACTTTGTCCCTTCGTACGGCTCATTTTTTCCTGTCTTTTCACTCTTTTGCTTGCTCTTTCTTTCATTTCACATTCAGTTGGTTGTTGTTGTTGGAATTTTTTTTTTCTCTCGTTTTGTTTCGTCATTCATATTGAAATGGATCTTGTTTTAATTGTTTTCTGTTTTCAACTTCTAATTTTCAAAATGTTTCAATACAACAGCATAACATTTCATATATGCATATATGCATTGCTAGGGATATGGTGTTTTTGGGTTCATTTCACTCACGCTCATTTCTTCGTTAACCTTGACACATCGATATGTGGTCTATTCGACAAACATGGCAAAACGCATTTCGTCATTACCCACATATTGGTTTTGGTCATAATCGCTCTCTTTCTTTCTTTCCACACATGTTATATCGTCGTTTGTCTGTCGCCTCAGTTGGCTTTCGTCGAAGGATCGATACTTTTCAAAAGGCATGTAATAAAATTGTTCGAAAAAATTTTCGTGGTGCACACACACACAAAGTCTCATTGTGTGTTGGTTTGCCGAAACCGTTTTGTATTGCATTTGTATAATATTGACTATGGCCAAGCGTGCTATTACGTTCATTTGCCCAAAGTTGCCATGGTCTAGCTCTTTTGGCTTGTCACTCTCTCTATCTCTCTCATTCTATCGCTCTGGTTATGGCATCTGCCTTCAATAGGCAAACGGCAATATTTTACATATTGCATCATTGAATCATTTTCAAGAATGCTATAGTACATTTATTTGAAAATGTTCAACTTTCGAAATATGCGCATATTCCCTTGCAGTCCATTCAGACCAAATCATTAACCAAACGTCGGAACATTTTCTATCTCTAGTGAACATGACTTTCAACTATGTGTAAATGTAAACGCATTTGTACTCTTCTTCATTTTTCTATCAATTCAATACAAGAGTAAGTAATACACATTCCATGTATATATATATATGTGTGTGTGTGTGCGTGTGGAAAGGGTTGCTTTCATGAATAGCAAACAGATTTTAATTCATGCCAGTTCATCCATTTAGGCACTCACTCGTTTCGGTTTTCGATTAAACTGTTATTTGTCCATTAAATAGATTGAAGCGCAAATATAAAAAAAGCCTAGATAGTTGAAAACCTGTTTTGTCCTTGAGCCATTCATTATGAATGAAAACTATGATTTCGAATGTAATTAGGTATAATTTTGTGGCTGGTCTTGCTTTTAAAAGCATTCCATTTTTTTCCAAGTTCTTTCATTTTTATTCTACTGGGTTATTTCAATAAATTTCACGACCGTAAGTACATTAGGGTTGCAATGTATATGATGACACGAACCAACGAACAAGATCGAGTGAAAAAAAAATATGGACACACTCGCTCTGCGTAAACAACTACCAATTTAATAAAAAAATTAACAAGACTTTAAGTAGTTTTTTTTTTTTTCAATTTTTCTTGCTTCGTTTTATTCTCTAGCTCTTATGGATTTTACTGAAATCGAACGAAAATTCGAAGCGCGTTAATTGTTTCCATACGGAATAAATGTTAACTAGCCTTATAATAGATAATAATGGTGGCCGTCAAGAAAATGACGAAAAAGAATGAGAATAAAGGTCTTTTTTTTTGGTTAAAATTTTCTACTTCACCCACTTCAAATTGAATGCATTTTTTGTGTCGTGTTTTTTTTAATTCTCGTCGAGTGTTCATAAATGCATTTCGTTAATGGACGAGCATGCATGTGCATATTTTGACTGACACAAACATCGCAACGAATTTAATCGAATAAAACCACTTGCATTGTGTCATGTACAAGAGAGTGAACGAGAGAGAGAGAAACAAGAGATCACGATTGAGTTTCAGATGTCCAATGCACCTTTTAATGCATTCCATTATCATTTACCGTTTAATTTAAAAAAAAAACCACAGCGATGCCAAATCAAATCATCTCTAATAGTCATTTTCCTCTTTAGTGCCTATTTACAGACACACATTGAAAAAAAAAAAAAACAGAATTGATTCTTTTGACTTAATCTTCCAAATATCATATTTAGACAATATATTAAAAAAGCACCGACCAAAATAACAATAACACAATGAAAGGGAAATTATTGAATTGAATTTGGAGAAATAAGGAGACCAAAATAAATACACGCACATACAAAAATCAAATCCATATTCGACATTAGACACAATGAACTGCATGAAAAAGAAGAAAGAGAAATATAAATATATGGAGAAGTCGCATTTCGAATCGGAATATCAACAACGAAATCAGTATGAATCTTGGGCATTGAAAGGAGATAGAGAGGTAATAAAATGTGCGGCCATAAGCAGAATTCATAGATCAACATAAAGAATGAAGCACACACACATTTATAAAAAAGAAAATATGCTCCGTCATAATCAGAAACGCGCGGTGAACAAGAAATCCATTGAGTGTCTTATTCTCTTTATCGCTTTCATGTTATCTGTTCCCGCAGTCCATTTTCAATGAATCTTCGTGTGCTCGTTTTTCTCTCTATCTATCTATCTATCTCCATATACGTTATTTTTTTCCTACTCGTCTAGTAGTTTTTATTTGCTTAATTCCATCTCTTGCTCGCTCACACTTCCCGGTCGAAGTTCTTTAAAATATGCAATGGGTACCGCAAACAGACATCAAAAATACATCGTATTAAGTATAAATTGATTCTCATCATCATCTTGTAGTCGTTGTAGCCATTGCTGGTTGTCTTTTTTTTCTTCTCTCAAATAGTTGTTCCTTTTGCTCCGATTTTCAGTATTACTCGCCTTCATTAGCATCGAAAATCAACAAAAGAACACAATCGACTTCATCGACAATATCGAAACATCCAGTAAAATAGTTTAAACATGTACTAATCCTTTTGAGCACATTAACGACCCTTTCCATTTCATTGTGAAAGAAGACATATGAGGTTGAGAGAGATACGACTCATATACATGCAGCAAAGAAACAAAATACAACGACAGAAAAGAAGAAGAAGGAAAAAAACAGCGCGCACACAACATAACTGAATACGGCAACAACATTACGAATTGTACGCTGCAACAATTGCTCCAAGTTCGACTTGCGCCATTTGTTCGCAATTCAAGACCATGCTGAGAGCGCATTTATGATGAAAATTGTGCGCATACAAACGAATGAACGAGCGAGCCAGTGTCGATCGACCAATGCTCCACATAAATGAATTCGTTGTCGCAGTCGTCGTCGTCGTCGTCATCGTTATAAAAACAATAAAACAGCATGAAGATAAACCGCGCGCGCGCGGCAACTTCATAACTTGAAACAATAATGCTCTCAATATGATTGAGATGAAAAAGATCAGCCGTTTGCCTCATTCCCCTTTTTGTCGATTACTAAGTAAATTATGACAAATTGTTTGAATTATATATATTTTCTTATGGATACACTCCGTGTATGTTATGCTTATGCATAATCGGAATTCAGTCAGGCTTTTTCTTTACATTTTTCGCTCCTTTCCATTTCGTTTCGTGTCTCTTCTCGTTCGTTATTTACGTTTTGATGTCAATTCCACCATCTACATGTGATCAAGATACCAGAACTGAAACACAAATACACACACACACATAGAGAGAGAGAGAGAGATAATAAAAAAACATTGCGCACGATTGGCATGATGATGCTGATCATGCTTTCAGATTAGCCGGAATGAAACATTGGCAATCACAAAGTGCCAGACATTGTGTTATTGAAAAAAAAAAAATTGTGTGAAAGAGAGCAAAACGAAGATGGTATGAAATGATGAACAACCGAACAACATCAAAATCAACAGACACATACACATTGTTGTTTTATTATTGTAAATAGGAATTTTGATTGAAAATTTCAAACAAATGTGAAGCTATCGATAATTGCATCAATTTCCACATTAGTAAAGAATGCAATAAAAGAAGAAAAAAAAGAAAACGATCAAAAAACCAACCCCGTTTAGATGTCGGGTAACATTGTTTGTTTTCCTTTCTTCGTCTCGTAACCATCATATTTCAATCACACCGTTTTCCTTGTTAAATAAAATGAAATGTAGAAATTTAGTGTGTCATTAATGAATTTATTTTGATTTTTTTTTTAAATGTTTGTTTATCATTGGGGAGAAATCACAATTCCCGAAACGAACAAAAAAATTTATTGCCCTTAAAATCGAAAATCGAATCGTTTTTATGAGTACATTTTACTATCCGCGCTATCCCTTGGTTTCTTTATTTGTTTTATGTATGCGAAAGAGAGCGAGTGAATGAATGATCTTTTTTTATAATTCACGATTTTCATGTAAAAGATCACCGACAATTCTTTTTTATCAATACTTACTGTGATGCATGTATAGTGGATGTGAACATTTTCTCCCATTTCAAGATATATATTTTAATAGGATATTTATACCCATCGGATAATAAGGCACTGTCCACAGACCAATCTCGGCCAAATCGAACATCGAACAAAACATAACAAGAAACCTCATCGCTGTCATGCTAAAGTTTTGCATTAGCAGCAGCAGCAATAAGAAGGAATCAACCGCAAACAAGACACTTGAAGAAAAGGGTCTGTGCAGAAAGATGCGATTTACACACATTTTGTTGGTGGAAGAACTACAGGCAAAATAATCACATAACGATTTAAATCAAGCGATGAATATTCGAACATGCAGAAATCTCGTCCACAGCGGAGCACACACACACATACTCAATAACACACTTACATAGAATCGTGCTTCAAGTGGGCAATCAATATCCGATGGAAAATAATTTCAACGTATGCGCACATGGATCAATTCCTCTAATGAAAATAACACATTTTAAAATAATGTGCCGTGCCTGTTTTCGTGGTGGTGCAATGAGGGAATCGACAAGAAGATGAACATGAAATAGAGAGAGAAAAGAGAGGCAAGGAGCAAGAGCAAATAATCAAACATATCCCAAACTCGAATAGAATGATGTCAAATGATACATAATCAAGATTGTGAATGTTGATTTCTGTTTAAATGTGTCTTTGAATCGGCATTTGATTGAATTATATTTAAAATAGATTTTTTTCTCTCTCTGAATAAATGACTCTGCAGTGTGTGTTTTCGTTGACTGTGGACTTGATGATACTTATTCGTTTACTTCTTCTCGCTCTCACATTTTATTCGATGTTTTGATCATGGTCGTTCTCTTCGGAGAGATTTTTCCACTTTGTCTATGAACAATTTTTCGTGAGAGATAAAGAAGGGAAAAAAAATAAACTGTCGTCCATCGACCATGCCATCGACATGAACAAATCATGAGGCGATCAATGGGCGAGAAAGAAAATCTACAACAGGCGATACATGTCTTAAAGAAACAGAAACACAAAACCGCGACACCATCAAAATCTCGTTTACGCGCTCTCTCGCTCTCAAATTGGGCGATAGCAATAAGAACAGCGCGACACAGAAAAGTCGACACAGAGAAGAACGAAATGAGAAACGAACACACTAAACAAAAAACAACAAACGTCGAATAATGAACGAAAATGTTTATTTATGGATGCATTCAATTTTATTGATAGTTGAGGTGCAATAAAGCAACGTAACGATCTGATAATGCTGATTTGACTTTCTCACTCTCTTTCTCTGTCTTACATCTTGCATCGTCGCAAGATGCGCACAACTGCATGTCAGCAGTCAGTGTTGGATTGCTTTGATTTTATACTCTCAGTATCTTTCGTTCGTTCATTGGTTCCCATTCCCATTGTTATTTGTTTATTTCGCGTTCCGAATTGAACGAAAAAAATTTGAAATTTTTTTTCTCTTCCTCATCGAACATTATTATTTTCCGTAAATGAAATGAAACTGAAACATGAACTAAACATGAAACGATGTGTTGTTACATTGATGGATTCGTGATTTATGTAAAATACATGACGGTTTATATACATATAATATGAAAACGGGAATGATATCGTGCATCGGACCGTTCGATCTTTATTCGTTGTTCGAAATGAAGAAAATAACAAATCAACAAAATCAAATCGTTGGCATTCATTTGAAATGGCCAAAAACGAGCCCGTATATATGGGCTTGCGCGCAAGCGTTCGTGTTCATCTCTCATCATCAAATCTGGACAAAACAAATTATACAATGTTATTTTTGGTATCGCTGTTTACGTTGTCGCTGTGTGTATGTTCATTCCCGCGTCTCATTTTCTCGTTATGTTCGGGTGTGATGCGACCTCCAATTTTTTGGGATGTCATGTCAAAATCAATAGCTCGAACATGCCAAAGAGATCTATATCAATAGCATTTTTTCTTATTTTTTTTTTATTTCGAAATGAAACAGAGAGGGAAAAAAATATTCATTTAACACCTTTGAACACACATAAATGTCATTGCACGTTTTTCGATGAATTTTATCGATTGATCCTTTGATCCACGGAATGTGCACGACCCACGTTCAAATCCATTGGATATGGGAACATGGCATGGCATTGGAGCCTGTACAGTGCACACACACACCGCGAGCGATTGAGTAAAAAGAGTCTATGTTTCTGCTATATGCGTTCGTTTTGTCAGTTATTTTTTCTTCTTGTGTTGCTGCCTGCTGCTTTTGGATAAATTTTCCGTCCTGATTTCAAAAGAGACTGAATCAACGACGAACAGGTGAAGGCGCCGAGGTGTAGAAATAAAAAAAACAATTTTCTCTCACTTTAACAGTGAAAATGCCATTTTAATGGGACTTTTATACACAACACATCCAAATTGAAGACATTTAATAGCGATTTCATCTGCTTGCTGCTGCGTAACACACCAGAACGAGATTCAATATTGAAATATGACCTGCAACAATTGACTTTTTGCCATCGACGCAATAGTCGCCTATTTAACACAGCACATGATATTGAGAGAGAGAGAGAGAGAGAGAGTACAGAGCAAAGCACAAATGTACACCAGACTATGAAGAATTGGAGAATGAGGATGGAAAACGATTTTCATTGAAATTTGTTATTCGTACATCAAGCATCGAATGCGTTTGCAACTACAACACTCTTGCACTCAGCATCAATAATCATAATAACGACGTACGCTTTTTAGCCCATTGTCAAACAGAACACAGTGCGGCAAAAAATGCACTCGATTGAATTTAAAATATATATCAAGTTGTTATATTTTGTTGTTGTTGTTATTGCTGTGTATTGTTGATGAACGCATGTTCATCGTTCGTTTGTGCATTCGTTTATTGGCAATGTGTGGCTGAGCGAACACTGTGTGTTTTACCAGTGACTTATTTGTTGTTGTTTTTTTCTCTGTACTTTCGTCGTCGTTGAGGTCTTGAATAAAATATTAATTGCACGTATCCAAAATTTTGTGAAAATTGAGCGGTGAATCAGTGAATGGACCTTCAGATTCATGTGAGGTGAGGCAACTGCAACAACAACAATTATACCCGATACATATATAGATGAAAAATGAAATGAAAAAAAACGGCAACAACATCATATACACCAAAAACGGCAAAAGGTAACAGATTGCAATTTTCTGTTTGATTGAATCACGGCTACTAATCTGTCCGTAAGTGTACAGTACACCGCACACGTCAACATTAAACGGAAGAGACAAACAATAATGAAATAAACAAACAAAACTAACGACCGTTAACAATAACAATCAATTTGAAATTTTCGAACAGCACATTCGCGCCAACATGTACATTCATCGATGGATGTTGGTTGTTTTTTTTTTTTTGGTTTTCAGTTCGCTTGAGTTTGAGCTTTTCGCTCTCTTCCTCGATGGCACTTGACAATGAGTGAGTGAGAGTTTTCGCGAATCATGATAAATGTATATGTATGTATGATATATATTGGATATATTTCCGAATAAATAAAAACAAAACACGTTTAACCGCGATCAAATAGGATTTCATGTAATTTTGGTATTGATTTGCAGCGTCTCGCAGCACAAAAAGAATGAATCAAACATATTTGTATATTATGGTTACTTTTTTATGCGCTCTCAATCCTTTTTATTCGGTTCATTCAATTCGATCGTTGTTCAATATCCATCACACACACACGCACACACATTTTCAACCAAATATCATTTGGCGAACAACAATTTTTGTTGTTAAAAAATATGTAATCAAAATGCAGAGAAGAACATCACACAACATGACGATAATCCAAATAAAAATCCAGGAATTTAAAAAAAATAACACAGAGATAGACACCAGGGTTCGCAAATCCGACCGAGGTCCGACCGCCGACCGACCGCCGATCCGATCCGAACCGAAAATACTCGGAGTTCGGTCGGCGTCGGAACGAGTTTTCCATCGGATTTTTTTTCGGAATTCGGTTTTCGGATATTGATCGGATGCTCACAAAATTAAAACCAATATTTTTTTTAAATTGAATTAATTTTTCTTTTGTACCCATTTTTATTAATCGTCAATTTATCTCATTCATTCGTTTTTAAAAATTTAGATCATTTTAAATTTCTATTCAAAAATAACAATTGTTCGATGTGCGCTGTATTCAATCGATTTCTTCTTCTTGTCAAAATATTGCCGGCTGTACTGAACATTCGTTCCACTGAAGCGGACGATGCAACGATTGGTGCAATTTTGAGAAATTTTTTGTACAGTCGTGGGAACCGTGAATGATTGACCTCCCACCAGTCAATAACATTAATATTCAATGCATTTGGAACGCCAAGGTTGATGTAATCTTCAATTTCTTGACTCGCATCGTTCTGTGTTATAGGTGGTGAAGAGCAATTGTCTTGAAGTTTTTCAAATATTGATCTAGATGAATTTTCGGTGGACGGTCCGACATCTTCGTGCTCCATTTCAGTGTGAATTAGGATGTTACCTATACTTGTCTTTATTTGATCAACAATTATTCGACGATTGACGGTCTTAAAACTATCCATTCGTTTCCATGCCGGATGGAAGAAAGCCCATTGCTTATAATCTGCAGGCAGATTTGGTATAATATCAGTTTTGATGTAGCTTCTAGCGGTTGTTTTCATTTGACGAACAACGGCTGAGTCATTGGCTTTTGAATTATTGTGATCCAAAATCGTTTCAATCAGCGGTAGAATTTTAACACAAGTTACATCCAAATCACCCTCAGTTTCCTTGCTTACATACTTGTACGGTTCCAAATAGTCACGGATCGAAACGACGGTGTCGTACGGTAGTTCATCTAATAGATTGGCTAAGTCTGGATTGGTTATTTTGTCGACGATTTCCTCATAAACTTCTACGAAACTGTACAGCATATCGTAAATTGTATTCCACCTCGTAGAAGCATAAGACACCAAATTTTTCGTCAATTTCGAGTTCAAGCCATTAACTTTCATATATTTCACAATACGTGACACTTGCGAAATAACATCTTTTGCATGTTCGACGGCATGAGTGATGATGTTATTGCACATATGGTTTATGCAATTAAATCGGGTATAGTCCTTCAAAGATGCAATCATATTTGTACCTCGATCAGTAATGAATACGATTGAATGGAGATTTGAATACAATTCGTATTCGTGAATGATAGACATGATTGCTCTATTTATGTTGTGAGCAGTCTTCCGTTCTTCAGCATCGAATGATTTAAGAGCCATCACTTTAGACTCAAGAATCAATTTATTTTTGGAATCACGGTGCATAAAATGAATATTCATTCCCAAATAGTGAATTTTGTTCACATCATCTTGCCACATATCAACGGTAATACAAATAATTGATATTTCCAAAGCAACTTTAATTTGTAACATTAATTTTTGCTTCTCTTCGATGAACAGTTTTTCGACGTTGTTTTTAATCTGAAATATTGAAAAAATATACCAAAATTAGTTGAATAGAGTTTACTGAAACTGCACGGTGCACAGTACAAGCTACACACTATACACGGTCGGTTAGTGTTGGGAACACTACGGCACAATATGTACAGTACATAGTTTCAGTATTTTTGTATTAATGTTTATGACGTACCGTGTTTGATGCCGGCAACAATTCCATAAACGATTCTTTTGATATTTTTCCGTATTTGCTGGCGACAACTGAAGTTTCAAACAATAATTCGCCCAATCCCAAACCTTGAATGGCATTGAATGGTCTCATATCTCTAGCACAGAAATTAACCGCAGCACGGACTACCGTTGCTTTGTCTGTCTTTGCGAAATTAACTTTTTTCCTCTGGACGAACGATAGCAGAGAATTACCGTTGCTACAAATTTTATAATGTTCTTTCAGATTGCCTGAAAAAGAAATGCGATTTAATTTAAATTAGAAATTATCTTTGAGAAAACAGAGAAAATATAAATATGAATATTGAATACAACACTTACTTGTGCCCCTTTTAGTAATGTACGTGAAAACTTTGTTACAATTGGAGCAGCAGACGAAGTCATTTACGACCTTTTTATCATTTGTAATTATTTCACGGAATATTTTCCAGTACTCTGCAGTGTAGTACCGTCCGGTTTTCTGTCGTGTTTCATATTTTAATTCCCTCAACCCTTTTTGTAATTCGGTTCTTTTTGCAAATTCTGCTTCGCGAGCACTCGAATTTGATTGTGCTATTTCAATAAAAAATCAAACCTAATTTAATTATTCTGAATTCAGGTACATGTACATATTAATAATTTTTTTGTGAAAGTCAGCAAACATTGGTATGAGAAAACTATTTAACGCACCATCATTATCGATTACATTTGAGTTTTGATCACTTTGGTCACTTAACCGATTTTTTTTCCTTGGCTGTGTTTCAATATCCTCTGTATTGAAGTCCCTTAGAGATTGATTCATGATTAATATTAAAATATAAACCGAAACACAAAAATAGACAGTTCGAAAAATATTCTACATGAATGTTCGTGTTTGATGAACGCTCACTTGAAGAATGTTTCGTTGAAGAGTATGGACGGTGATTTTTTTCCATTGCTCTGTGCACAGTGCACTGCATACCAAAAACACCGTTAGGTGTGTTTGCATAAATGACAATAGCACTTTGACGTACAAAAATGGCCACTTTTTCGTAACCAATGAAAACGCACCTTTCGTTATGAATTCGTTTTGGCGGCAATCGGTGCACGGTGAAGCTAATTAGAAACAACAGTATCATCACTTGCAAACGAACAATCTGACGAAACACTCATTGAGCGTGGATTAAACATATAGGTGAATATAGAATATTTTTTTCTCTCGGTCAGTATTTTTGGCTATTTCTGTGCATTATAATGCGATCGAAAAAGAATATTAAATCGGACAAAAAATCGGTCGGTGTCGCTACACGTCGAATGACACATTTAGAAAACGAGAGAAAACAAGCAAAAAAAAAATGTTTGCTGGAAAAATCTAAAAATTTCGAAAACCGTGTCACAACAAGACGAATGGCCAAATTGAAGAAAGAAGAAAGATCGCCAATTATCATTCAAAGTAGTGAGGAAAATCAAAAGAGAGAGAATGTTCTTCCGAAAAAGGCACCAAAAAAAAGAGGGTTAGTTGAATCAACAGTAATCGAATACGACGGTGATTATGAGGTATTTTTGGTTGGAGATATCGTTTGGGCAAAGCTAAAAGGTCACCCGGTATGGCCAGCTAAGGTAATTTTACTTGAAAACGTTGTCAAAAATATGAAAAAAATCTGACCGAATTTTTCGACTATTAATCGATTTGCTATTTTTTATCTTCAACTAGTTAATACGGATAATTTCTTTTGCACCGTTCAAAGTCGAAGTTCGTTTTCATGAGGATGGACGGACCGCTATCGTATTCGAATCACAAATAATACATTTGTTGTCTGGATTTATGATGGTGCATATCGCGAAGAAAGTTCGTGAAAATAAAAAAGTCAACATTGCAGCAAAATCCGCTATGATCGATTATTTTTTTTCACATGATTTGCATCTCAATATTTGACCTACAAATAAATTGAGCATTTAAAAAGTTTTTTTCACTGAAACAACAGTATTCAAATACCTGAGTTAATAAGAGCCTTTCAAATAAACGTTTCAACTATTTCATAAAATACATGCGCTGTGTTTTTTTCATTATTTTCAAAATTTATTGTTTCCGTGAATAAAGTTTGGTTTCAGAACAAACTGTTGACAATAATTCTTCACATTATCAGCCACATGTGTGTCTTCCGATTAGTATGCACCGATCTCGTTCATCCAACTGGTCGGTATGCACCTTTGCGTGACACTTCTCTCTACTTTTCGAGCAGTACCAAATCAATTTTTTTCCCATCAGTGTCGCCTCATGAGCATTTTTGGTGCGCAAATTAAAGGTGTATCCGTACAAATGCAACGATGGTTTGTTGAACTTCGTTCTTCCGTATGAAATAATGCCTTGAAATGTGAATATGAAATTTTTTAGAAATATGTGGAATGTAATTGAATTTGTAGATGTTCTTAACTCACCCTCTTCATTCAAGTGGATTCTTGACGTATTCGATTCGTCGCTTGATTCGTTGACCCAGTCGCTACTTTCATTACCGTCGTGTTCATCGTCGAGATTATCATTTTCTATCTCATCGTCTTTCGACATTGAAAATGACGGTGACCAACTGTCGTTCGAATTTTCATTCCTTATCTTAAAAAATTTTGTAAGCGTTGATAATGCCTCATCAATCTCGCCTGACACAATTCGTCGCTTCGATGGTAGTACACTATCATCAATCGTGCTATATTTCCGTTGAAAGGCACGTTTTGGTGTTTGTTGTTGCACGAATGAAACATTGTCGTCGCTATTGTATTCGGAGTTCATTAGGTAGCTGGTTGGATCAACATTGTGTTGTTGTACGGTGCGCGACGGTTGACTTTGTAGAACATGTGAGTGTGTTGACGCCGCTTTGATTGTTGGGCGAGTTTGTGCGGACTTCGAATGATATAATGGCAGCTGCAAATCATTAGTCTCCATAAAATTCGCGCTTCGTTGTTGCGCAGTGCGCGACCGTTCTTTTTGAACATTTGTTTGTGTTGGTGCATTGGTTTTCACGGAATTTATTTGAGCTTGCATCAACCGTGATTCACTATTTTTCATGGTGGTTTGTTGTTGAACGGTGCACGACTGTTGCTTTTGAGTGTTGTGAGACGTTTGCGATGACAATGGCTGCCAATCATCATTTCCAGCGATACCTTTGATCTGTAGCGCTTCGGCAGTGGCAATGAATTCCGCCAAAATATTTTTAGGCACAGTAACCACTCCGTGGTACATAAATTCAACCAATTTCATGACCACATCAAATGAGACGTCTTTCAAAAATACTTTTTGACATGAAACAAGCAAAGAGAATTTTGGTTGAAGTTGTTAATTTTAAAATGTCCGAACACTAAATACTTACCAAATGCGTGCTGACTAACCGGCATTGATGTAAACATTTCTTGAAAGTATGGCGAACAGACTGACAATACCAAACGATGAACTTTGATCAATTGTCCGTCGACGGCCAATGTCATATCGACAAAATCACCGTTGGCCATAGATTCGTATATGCCGGTTGTGAAATTTTTCATGAAATTATTCCACTGTATCGAATACCATTCGTTGTCACCGTACTCCATGATGGATGAATGAATTTATTGTTTTTGTTGGAGGATGTTGGTTCACTATTTGGTGAAAATAAAAAACTGTGAATGCAAAATCTATGTCTAACTAACAAAATATGTACTCAATTAGTTCTATATTTACCTCGTAAATATTTTCTCCTATTTTCTGCGGTAATTTTTCAATTTCAAATTTGTTTCAGTAGTACTATGTCAAAATGTCTTTCACTAAAAAATGTATCATTGATATTGACAGTTTTGTCAAAGCAAAATTTGAGATTGCAAAGCAAAGTATCGCCATCTATTGCATTTTCGATTAGTTACTACATGGTGATCTTCCGTTCACATTGGTTCACATAATTTTTTAAATAAAAATGAGTTATTATCTAGATAGGATTTTTGGATATTTTGAACAATAAAATTTTATTCATTTTGACTCAAATAATATTTAACCATTTGGTAAATATAAAAAAAAATTATTTTCATTAAATTTTTCCGAACTCCGAGCACCGACCACGACCGACCACCGATCCGATCCGATCCGAGATATTCGGAGATCGGTCGGCCTCGGATTGAATATCCTCGGCGTCGGATCGGCGTCGGAATCGAAAAATGGCCGCCGTTGAGAACGCTGATAGACACTTTAGAGACTGATGTGGTATTTTGTGCGAGACGGTAAAAAAAATATTGTAGCTGAATAAAGCGACGACGACGCAAAAAAAAAAATGCAATAAAAGTGAACATTAAAATGAAGTGGAAATAAAATACGCGCGATGGAAAGGGAAAAAGCGGGAGCGAAAAGGCACGTACGCATAGCGAAATGCAGAATAAAAAGCCACGCAAAATACATCTAGGAAAGAAAGGATAAAAAATAATACGTACACACATGGCTGGCGAAAATTATTACATATTGTGTTGTTAACTTTTTGCCGTTTGTTTTTTTAGCTCTCTGCATCTGTTTTAAAAGGCGGAGCAACCGCGCGTATTCAAAATTGATTTTTTTTACATAATAAAACAACAGTGAATCAACAATGGTAACAGAATTCTTGAAACTTATTCGCATATATTGTGTGTATGTGTCACTGTCGTTCGCTCGCGCCTCACACACTGGATTTGCCAGAACACTTCAGCACACAGCTTGTGCTCTGATGTGTGTGTGCTCTCTTTTTCTCTCTCTCTCTCTCTCTCTCTCGTGCTTATGCTGCGCGAAATAAATTTCGTTTCGAGTGCAAAAAAACAACAACAGAATATAAGAATTATAATAATGGCATCAACGAGAAAATGATTATTGTGTCCACAAGCGCGTAACGAGTGTAGTCGGGGTATTTTGTTTTTCCATTGCGAAGCGCTCAAATGACGTCTAAAATGGGTTTTCTTACAGCTAGTAATCGTCCAATGCTTGCTTGTAATTCTCTTTCTCCATTTTCACCCATTTCTCTTCCTCTCTCTCACTCTCTCTCTCTCTCTCTCTCTCTCTCTCTCTCTCTGTGTGTGTCGATCTCTGTTGCTCTTTGTGTGTGTTCTCTGTTCTCACTTTCTTAGCGCTCAATCTTCAAATATTAACATTTCGGTAAAACTTTTGCTAATTCCATTATCCGGTGTTTTCCAATTTATATGTCGTATAATACGATACATATTACACACATGGTACAAAGTAAACAAATATTAAATCGATCTGGCTCGGTGGTGAGAATTCGAAATTCTGCAATCCTCTGCTCTTATTCAATTTTCATTCACCAATCCCGATATACATTTGGCCCGATCCAGCTTAATATAGTGAACGATTGAACACATATGTGTGAGCAGTGTCTTTGGCTAAATGCATACACCATGAATTTCGATATAAATGTAAGCTAAAATGCAAAAGGAAATGGCCCAACATATTTCAAATAGATTCCTATTCTTTGGTTCATTGTATTTAATTTGTGCACACATTTTTGGTTTTACAACGGTTTTTCAATTTGCTTTTCGTCCCATTGTATTACCTGCTCACTCATTCTCTTTCTCTCTTTGTCTTCAGTCTCTTGGTGATTTCTTGCTTAAAACATTTTTTTATTTTATTTTCTTTTTGTTACGACTTCGTTTCGGTTACATTGTATACTCGTGTTCACCGATTGCGTTATATTCTCTTGCATCTCGACAAAACTGAAACGTATGTAACAGAATGTATATTTCAATCTATCGAAATGTTTTTCGACACACACACATATAGTCATCTCGCTTTAATCGTAAACAAAGAAACATGCAAAGAGAGAACATTTTACCCCCTCCCAATCTTCATAAATTTTACGCTCTTTTCACTCTCTCCGCATGACAACCGAGAATTCCGGCCAACATTGCATTCATGCACAGACCAACGTAGCGCAACATGCATTCATGAATGTTCTTGTCGAACATATTTCGCTGAACTAGGATATGGTTTTTCTTCACTTATGCTTTACGAGAAGAACAACAAAAAAATCACATAAAACGAATTCGTTCGTTTCGGTTTGGTTTTGTCGAAAAGAATTTAGAAAAAATGACAAACCGAATCTTTCGTTTCATTATTTTCGGTAAATCATTTTCAATATTTTTTTTTATTTTTTTCCAAAAAAGTAAGAAATCTACTTTTTCAAAAAAAAAAAACGTAAAAATCGTTTTTCTCCGACTCTTATTTTAAATCATTTCGCATTCATTCATTCACCATTTTCAAATTGAAAAAATAATAATTTATCTAATTATTTAAAATGAAAATTAAAAACAGAAGAGAGAATTACTTTCGCTTATTCAAACCATATGAAATTCTTGTGTATAAAAGTTTAAAAACAAATCAGACAGATCATAAGAACTTTTCTAAAGAATTATACGAATGAAACAGAAAAATATTCGTATTTACTATATACTCTCATACACTTGAACATGGGGTAAACACGAAGTGCTCATGGCCGGAGAAATTCCATTGAGCATATGAACATTTGCTGATGCATGAAAGAGACAAACTTATCGGGAGAAAAAAAATGTAATATTGCTGTTTCAACTGAGAGAATATGTATTCCAACGATACGAAGGAGAGGTTGAAAGAGAAACTGATTGGAAACAGATGGCATGTGTGCACAACATGCTATAGCTGTACGCTGTGCTATGCACCATGTATGCTGAAGAGAATGGTAACATTGAACGAAAAAATGTGGATGAGAAATGTGAGCGAAACAACATACATGACGAAGGAGAATGAAGCATGCATTGTAATGAATGAATATACAGAGTATATGTGTACGGTGCTATGGTTGTCTCACTTTCTCCAACAGTTGTTCGCATTAAACGGATTGCCATTGGGTTCAACATTCATAGTCATTAAATAGATGCGATGGTCGTGCATTGAATTCAGTTTTGAATGAACAGCGGGCCGGTAAAGAAGTGAGCCAGAGTTTATTCGTTTTTTTATTCATTGAAAAAGAAAACAGAAAACATAAACATACATACACGAGCTAAAACATAGAAGATTTAATCTTGAAACGGTTTTAAATGAATTCGAACAAAAGTAACTAAGGCCATCAATGCTATTCATTCCATTTTTTAACAATTATTTTCAATTCGTTTAATTTGTGTTTGTTTTTAATTTTTGCGTCATAAATAAATTAAAACAAAAAAAAAAAAAAATAGCGAACAAACAAAATAAATGCAAATAATGCGTACAGTGTTTGTAATATATAATATTTGTTTTGTAACCGATTTTGTTTGAAAAATATTTGTGATTAAATTCAATTCTCCAGTGAAAATAACTCGAATCGATCGAAAATCTGCGAAATAGAATTTTTGTCGAGAGTGAAGCAAACGAGAGAAAATAAAAGAAGAAGTTGAATTCAAATAAAAGAAAAGAAAAAATTGGAAATCATTGAATGAAAATCGGTTCAATTGTGAATTGAAGAAGAAATCTATAGATGAAGTTTTGGTGTGCAAACTTAGAGAAACAAAATAAATATATATAAAAAAAAGAAGATAGACGAGCATTGAAAAGAGATCAGGAACTGACAAACAAAAATAAAAGAATCATTGTGGAGTTTTGTTTGTGCACTTGAGAAAATATAAATCAAAGTGTGACTCAATATAAAAGTGGCCCGAGTAAAACTGAATTTATAGTTTGAAAAGTATATACAATTTATTGTTGACAATTAAAAAAAATATTTATGAAATAAAAAGGCCAAACAAGAAATTAAACATTGTGTCAGCACCAACGGTTAACAACAACAGAAAGGAAGAGAATACAAACGACTGACAAAAATGTCTATGAAACAAATTTTCAAAGAAGTGATATGACAACTCTGATAATAGCAACTTGAACTCAACCAACAATTGTTTGTGCAGAACATTTTCAGTGTTTATATGTTATAATAGCACAGTGTGATTTATGGAAAGAAATCAAAATCCGAAAAAAAAAGACGAAAGAAAGTCTAAATATAAAGCACTTATACAATATACACATAGACGCTGATAAACGACGTCAACAACAATAACAACAATTATCGCATACTCGATACTTTTTTTTCTTTTCATTCTTGTCAAATCGTTTTATTGCATCTGCAATGTTAGAGCATACTCGAACAATTTTAATGCATTTCAGACATGCAATATTTACAAATGAAAACCATACTGCCATATCGAATTAAATGCACTGCAATTAAGCTGAAAATTGCATCAATCCATCTATAACATGTATATACAGCCAAAATAAACAGTAAAAACGACGACCAAAACTTGAAAACTCTAATTGAATGTGTTTTGAAAAGCTGTGTGACATCATATGGGGACAGAGAGTTTTGTGCATACAACAAGAGATAAAGAGAAAGACACCGACAACAAAAAAGTAACATAAACATTGCGAAGAAAAACTTTTTGATAGCGCATACAAAAGTCAGATAACAGCAACATTACTATAACAAAACGACGACAAAGTTTTAAGAGCATCGACCAACAGCAACAAAAATGATTTAATATAAACGCTTGAATAAAAAGAATATAAAAAAAGAACGAACGACAGAAACAATCAAAATTCAAATGCGATCAACGTCGAAAAAAACTCAACAACAACAGCAACAAATCTCAAATTTATCCAAACGGTAATGATATAGAGAGAAAAAAAAGAACCGAGAGAATAAAAAAACTAACAACGACATAAATATTTATTTCGTCGGTATTTGGTGGTATTTAAAATATATACAACAAGAAAAAAAAGAGTGAACGCGATACAACGTTTTATGTGCACGCATGTTGAAATCTATAGAGATAGACACGTCGCACCGAAATTAAATGAGCCAAACTAATAAAATCTACAATCGATCGATGTCTATGCCATGAGATCGATATAATTACCATCTGGGAATCTACAGAGATAGATCGAAAGAAAAGAAACAAAAATCACCAACAACAACAACACACGAAAAGTTATACAATTTTTGTTTAGTTTGGATTTTATTTCGTTCATCTCTTGAGAACGACGAGAAAAATTCAATAAATAAAAAAGCGAAGGAAAGAAAGCCGCATCGAGAGAAGAAAAAAGAGAATTGCACGACAAATCTCAATAAGAAATATATCCAAAAGAGGTAGAAAAGGCACAACGCGGGCAAAACTAAAATATTTTGTCGTTTTTTTTTTCTTTTCGAGAGAAGAAAAAATCCAACACATACATAGATCCGAAAAAAGAAAGAAGGCCAAACTGAAGAACTGTGATTTGTTTCTCTCTTCATTCGTTTTCGGCTAGTTTATTTTATTTGTCTATGCACTGCACCGAGGCAAACCTACGATGAGTGCTTACCAGTCAAAAAACCAAACTGAAAACGCAATATAAAAAGGCACCATAGACACAGAAAAAGAAGCCGAGGAAAACAGAGAATATATAGAGGAACAAAAAAAAATACAGTTTTTTTTTTCGTGCGTTTGACTTTCGAGTGTGTTGATTCAGTTTCAACTGCTCTTTATTTTTACCATTCGCTGTGTTTGAATTCACATCAAAACTCAACATTGAGACACAGACGAGAGAGCGAAAAAAAATAATAATAACGAAAACGAAAAAAGGCATTCAATCTCTACCGAAAATAAAGCAGAGAATGAACAAAAAATCACGTATGGAGAAAAAAAATCGACTGAAGGATTGAAGGAGTACACTCTCACATACACGATATATAGAAGAAGAATCTCAGCATCGACCAGAAAACAGAAAACGACACAACGAAAGAAGAAGAATACCAATCAACAACAAAAAAGAAGCTACATCAAGGCAAAACTTATTTTTGGGTGTTGAGAAAAACGTATATCTGAATTCTAAGAACGAAAGAAAATAAAGTGAAAAAAGACATTGATATTGTGTTGCCTATGTTGCATTCCACATATTTTATGCATTTTAGAGTGCAAAATTCATAACGAGAAAAATACACTCAAGAGGAAATTTTATTCGGTTTGTGTAACACAATACCGAAAAATCACTTCAAACTCACAACCACACACAAAAACACACACACACACAGACACAATGATGACATCGTCAAAGCAAATATTCAGTGTGATACTGGCAATTTGTCTGTGCATCACATTAGTTACAGCCCGTTCATCTTTATTGGGACGAGCGGATGCAGCACCGCGCGGTTGTAAATGGCAACGATTGCCCGGCACCGACGCCTCAAATGACACATCTAACGTAAAGCATATGCTTCAATGTAAATTAAGGACAATTAGCGGTATTGATAATTTACTTAGTAATTTAAGTGTATACCAAACGGATCGCATCTCGGCCATGCGACTTGAATGCAGTGACGTTTTATTTTTTGAAAGTTCACTGGAAACAAACAGCCAACATGCGGGCGTTTTTCTAAGCGCATTACGTAATTTAAATAATTTAACCATAGAATTTTGTAAAATTCGATATGTACCATCAATGGTATTGCAAGGTTTACGTAATCTACGAATATTATCGCTGCGAACGCATAATTCCGACTGGAGCCCAATGAATTTGGAATTGCATCCGGAATGCTTTCGTGGCCTAACTGAATTACAAGATTTAGATTTATCCGACAATAATATTTGGAGTTTGCCAACGGAAGTATTTTGCCCGTTGTATTCACTAAAACATTTGAATTTAACAAAAAATCGTCTCACCGATATCGCTCAATTGGGCTTTGCTGGCTACGGTAGTGGTTCATCAACGCCAGGCAAAGCATGCAACACCGGTTTGGAAGTGCTCGATTTATCACACAACGACATTTCATCGTTGCCCGACAACGGATTGTCAGCATTACGATCGCTCACAACACTTATGCTGCAGGAGAATTTACTTATTGAGATTGGCGATCACGCACTGAACGGTCTACAATCACTTAACATATTGAATATTTCAAGCAATCGATTAGTTGCATTGCCACGAGTGTTATTCCATTCATCACCACAGCTCACGCAATTGTATTTACAAAATAACACATTGGCAGCCTTGGCACCTGGTTTACTCGAACGTCTTGAACATTTAGAAGTATTGGATTTATCGCAAAACGATCTCACATCAACATGGATCAATGGCGAAACATTTGCCGGATTGATGCGTTTGGTCGTTCTAAATTTGGGACACAATTCACTTATGAAAATCGATCAATTCGTATTCCGTGGCTTGTACAGTTTACAAATATTACATTTGGATCACAATGACATCGATACTATTGATTCGGGTGCATTTGTTGATTTGAAAAATTTGCACGCCCTAACACTGTCATCGAACAATTTGAAACGCATCGAACCATACCATTTTACCGAATTGTACGTGCTGAACCAGCTATTTTTGGAATCAAATAAAATCGAATCGATCGACGACAATGCATTCGAAAATCTCACCAATTTGAATGATCTTAGTTTGAATGACAATTCACTCAACGAAATACCGAGCTGCTTGCAGAAATTGCATTTCCTCAAATCATTGGATTTGGGCAAAAATCGCATTGAAACACTACACAACGACTCATTTGATGGATTGAAACGACTATTGGGATTGCGTTTAGTCGATAATCAACTAACAACCATCGCCCGAGACACATTCATTAAATTGTCATCGATTCATGTACTGAATCTAGCATCAAATCAAATCAAACAAATCGATCAGTCGGCGTTTAGCTCGAATCCAACATTGCGTGCCATTCGTTTAGATAATAATCAAATTCAAGATATATCGAGTGTGTTTACATCGTTGCCAGACCTTGTGTGGCTCAACGTATCCGATAACAATATACATCAGTTCGATTACAGTCATTTGCCGGCATCACTTGAATGGCTCGACATCCATAAAAACAATTTATCGCGATTGGGCAACTATTTCGATGTACGCAATATCACGCAAATCAAAATGCTCGATGTTTCGTACAATAATTTGGCTCGCATCGATGATTCCAGCATACCGAACAGTATTCAAACATTATATTTGAATAATAATAAAATTCGTGAGGTCGCACCAGGTACGTTTTTAAAGAAACGACATTTAGAAAAGGTCGTATTGTATGGCAACCAAATACGTGAATTGGACATTTCGGCATTTGCATTGAATCCAATATCCGATGTTAAAGAGATGCCACAATTTTATATTGGCGATAATTTGATTCATTGCGATTGTCATATGGAATGGTTGCAACGCATTAACGAATTAAGCCATTTGCGCCAACATCCACGAGTACTTGATTTAGACTTGGTTATGTGCACCATGGAACACGAGCGCAATGGTGTTGCGGTTGTACGACCGCTAATGGATTTAAAACCACAAGATTTCCTATGCAAATACGAAAGTCACTGTTTTGCCTTGTGCAATTGCTGTGAATTTGAAGCGTGCGATTGCAAAATGACCTGTCCCGATCGTTGTACATGCTATCATGATCATACATGGAGCGCAAATGTTGTTGATTGCGGTAATGCTGGCTACACCAAAGTACCCGAACGTTTGCCAATGGATGCGACAACAATATTCTTGGATGGCAACGATTTGGGCGATCTGTCGAGTCACATGTTTATTGGAAAACGAAAATTGGAACAATTGTACTTAAATGATAGCAAAATTTTGAGCTTACACAATCGCACATTTAACGGTGTGCCAAGCTTAAAAGTTTTACATTTGGAAAATAATCAAATCGAAGAGTTGCGCGGATTTGAATTCGATCAATTGAAAAATTTGAATGAATTGTACTTGAGCGAAAATGCGATTGGACACATTGGCAACAATACATTTGGATCGTTGAAAAAATTGGAAGTTTTAGCGCTAAATCATAATAAAATCACGAATTTTGCACCATGGCATCAATTGACATCCGCATACGAGGCCGGTTCATTGTCACAATTATTGTTGGAGGGAAATCGTTGGCGATGCGACTGTGAAAATCTACTAAAACTTAGCGAATGGATCAAAGAGTTCCAGGGTGAATTTGATGTTACCCGAATGATGTGCGTCGATAAACGTTACGTTGGCGAAATGATCAAGCATTGCGAAGAAGCACTTGAAAATGGTAGCGCAACATCGGCTGTTCAACGTACGGTCATTGGAAATGGTTTAATCGGTGGCAATTATGTGCCATTGTTGGCTGCTGTTCTCGTTTCAATCATTGGCGCCGGCCTATTGATCGCATTAGTCTGTGTATTGCGACAAGATTTCCGTTTGTGGGCACACGCAAAATATGGCATACGTCTATTCAAAGATCCAACTCAAACACCGGGCAAAAGTGGCGCTGAAGAAGGAGACCAATTGTATGATGCTTACTTTGTTTACAGTATTCACGATTCAGATTTTGTACTACAAGTCATCGCATCCGAATTACACAATAGCGGCTACAATTTATGCTTGCATCATCGTGACATTCATTCGTCGGCATATCTGAACGATTCATTACAAAGTGCGGCCGATATATCGAAAAAAATCATCATCGTCGTATCGATGGCATTCTTACAAAATGAATGGTCACAGCCAACATTCCGTTTGGCATTACAATCGGTCATCGAAAATATTCGTCCATCGTATCGTCGTCATAAAATTGCGCTCATTTTAACCGCACCACTTGAGCTTATCGTTATGGATGCTACAATGCAATTATTGGTACAAACATGCCCAGTCATTTGCTGGGGTGAGAAACGATGCTGGGATAAAATTCGATTTGCATTACCCGATCTACCATCGCATAATCGTTCAATCAAAAAATTGGGCACCGTATCGCGCAGCCCAAATTTACGCTATACACCAGCACCAACAACACTTGATTCATGGTGTAAAAATCATCCCGGTTTCGCTGTGCCAATGAACAATGCCACAAATATTAGCATGGAAGTGGTTGAACAAATGCACCAACAAGCCCAACAGCATCAGCAACACCAACAACAACACCATCAACAGCAACATCAACAGAAATTGACACAGGATCAACTGTCACTATCACCAATTTCACTGTCACGTCAATCAAATGCGGCCACATCACCATCGCATAGCATGAGCATCACCGAAGATGAACTGTCTTGTACATCGTCTCACTACGAACCAACAGCCACATTACAGCAACAAACAAACTACGTATGTCGTTCGACCGCCTCATCGCTCGGCCATGTCTATTCAACGATACCAGAAACACCGCAAATGAATCGAAATGGTCGTGCTTACTTCGTCTAAGGTGCGTGCACAAAAAGCAAATAGGCATACAGCATAAAAATAAACTACGCATTTATATTATACCCGAGCCACATCCACAAGGCTACTCCAGTCACGGTAATCATACTCTAAAAGAATATTTATTTGAAAAGTAAAAAAGAAAAAAAAACGAAAAAAATTAACCATTTCATGTTTTTCACCATATACGTAACCCATAAATGTGTATAGTTTAGTCGAAATCAAAAAAAAATCCTTTCTATTTTCCTTCCGTTTTCATTTTTTTTCATGCAAACAAAGAAATTAAAAAAAAAAACTATATTTTTCATTCACTTTAATCGAATACAAGACACATACTCTTTTTGTGACACACGCACACACACACAAACTATACTTGAAATGAAAATAATATTGCTAATGTATAAGAAATACAAAACCGAAGTAACTATTAATTAGAATCACAGGGAAGAGATACGCGTTCTTTTTATTTCATGTTCTGTCTGTAGTTTTGTAGTTTTCCTGTGTTTATATCGATTTTTGTTTTCCTTTTTGTTTGAGACACAGAGTGCAAAGAGTAAAAACACCTGTTATATGTAACCATGTATTTGACTACACATTTGCGCAAATTGATGAACAAGTTATTTGAAGCCATTGACCATCGCCATCGCCATCGACTCGATGGTGGATTAAATCAATGAGCCCAAACATTATAGCCATCGATTTTGCAGTGTGTAGCGAACATGTTTTTTTATTAAATCGACCTTATCGTTTCTCTGGAATCTTGAGCAACAACAACAGCAAGAAAAATTAAAGAAACGCTCAAATTTGGATATATATAACATTTAAGAAACACCCCCTTTTTTAACTTACACCTAACAACAAATATTTGCTACCTGAATCGGAACAAAATCAAAAAAAAAATACACACGCCATCAATTTTATAAAGAGCAACGTATTTCATGCATAGAACCTCATACTTTATCGAAATGACTACCGAATTCAAAGTAGTTTTTTTTTTGTTCTTCGCATCGAAAATCGATTGTTTTGGTTTCGTTTTGGATTAACATGTTCAAAATTTCACTGAATCATCGGTTTTTATTCTGTCGTGAATATTCAAATTCGTTGACAGTTGTTTTTTTTTTTCTTTCTTTCTGTTCGTGTCAATGTTTCGTTGACAAAACACGAAACATAAATATAAAATCGATTGTAATCAGTAGTCCATATCAATTCACTTTATCGTATTTAATCAGTTTCGATAATTTATTACGCGACTTCATATTTGACAAGCAATTTTCCACAATCGTCAACGCATCTCATCGTCTATATATGCTAATATAAAATGACTGAAATCACTTAGATAATAACAATACGATTTAAACGGTTATTAAGTGTTCACGTGTAAAGCGTTTTCGTTTTTCGATTTTTATTTTTTTTTATTTAATTTTGCTTCAATTTTATTCTGAGCATTTATTTTTGGAATCGTTGACGAATGGGAAATGTTTCAATCAAATCGGTGGTGTGTAAAATTGTCTCCAATTTGAAAATCACCTACGAAAATTGTCCCGGCTCCATTAAATATTCAACTCGTTGGAATTTTTAATTGCTACTTCTCTCACATTCCGATTCAGTTTGGCATTTCAATGGGAACAAAAATTCGATTGACACACACGAGAACGAATGAAATAAAACGAATATAGAAAATAACGGAACAATTCATTTAACTAATTTGTTGTGTGTTTCTTTTTATTTTCTCATCAAATTGAGACTCAGATTGTTTAATAATTGATAAAAAAAAGATGTGCTTACACCATATATGAATAAAATATATATAGAACAAAAAGAGTTTCGGTGTCATTACTATTTGTAAATGTAATGAAAATACACACAGTAGAACACCCCGAACGAAAAAGTGATAGGATTTATACATTGTAATCAATTAATCTAATTGTACTGCCATTTGCCACACCATATGACTGCCACAAACATACAATAGAAAAAAATGAAAATATACACGCGCGCATTCACTGTAATTTAAAAAGAAAAAAAAAACACTCACACAAAATTAATGTAATTAAAGAAATAAAATCTAATGATTCAACACTTAGCTATCATAAAACATCCCTCGGATTGTAATAGGAATTTAATATAAAAAAAAGGAATGGAAACAAGGAAAGAAAGGTGATCGAAATTGTAATGAAGGGTTCGATATATATATATAGAAACTTGCTAAATGCTCAATATTTGTTTTGATATTTCGAAAATCGAAAAAGCAAAGTGAGAGAAAAACATTCAATTGAAATGATAAAGTATCTGTTTTAAATGTTATAAATCTTAGAAAGTATCTTTTTAAATGAAACAAAACACAAAAATTAACTGATGATGATAGATAAAGAAACGAAACGAAAAGAAAACGGAATGAAAAACAAACCAAGTGATATTAGTTTTAGTGGTCAAATTTCATTGCATAAATGATATTAATTTAAATTAATTCTATTTCATTTTAATGTCCAATATTATTTAGTTATTGCGTTTTTTTTACATTTTCGATCTTATCATCAAAGAATCGACGATTCGACATTTAATTTTTATTTTGTATAAAAACAAACTAAAAAACGATAAAAAAAATTCACAGAACCAATGTATTCTCGCTGATCATCTCGATTACTATATATGTATGTGTTTCATTTGGCTTTTGCTTGATTTTGTTTTTGTTTTTTATATTAATACACATTGTAAAACGCACGAAATTAGAAAAAAAGAGACTCAAACAATTTTAACATTTTTTACATGGAATTCGAGATAATTAACTGACAAACAAGACAGAGAACAAGAAACAGATATATTATATATATATGAAGAGACACATATAAAGAGAGAAAGAGATATTTATATTATGTGAAATGATCAGCGATATGATTTTTATGACTTTTAATGGAAATAAAAATGTGCTAAGTTGAGAGAGAAAAAAAAGAGAAAATGCCAGAAATGATGAATCGAATCGACTGACGAAACGAAATGATATGTCACATCTTGTTTTTTTTTAGCAAATTAATTAAATCACGCTCGAGATTTATTGTTATGTATAAGAAGTTAGGGACGACATTAGATGTGACAAATTGTCAACCTACTTAATTGCAAAACAACAACAACACCAACCATTTTCGATGACTAACCGCATACTTTAAATTGAAAGAAAGAAGAAAAAAAACTTAAAACTAAATCGAAACAGACTTTTATTTTGTAAATAGTATTCAATAAAGAGTATTCGTATCATTATAAAAATAGCCCTATATTAATATATTAAATATATATGTATACATAAAGAAATGATTGAATTTAAATTAAAATTGAGAAAAACTACAACAATGAATTAAGTGTTAATAGTAATTTTATAAAATTCCAATGCAAAAAAAAATAAAATAAAAAAAATCAACGCAAAAAAACGATAAAAAAGTCAAAAATAAATACTTTGTATATTTGAAATCAAAATTTGTTTTATCGATCTTTTTATTTGTGCTTCATTTCTTCTTATTTATTTCCTTTTTTTTTGTCTGAACTTAATTGAATTGGCTTAATGTTTTACAAGGGACACAAACACATACAGCAACTGAATGTGTTCAAACAAGCAAGCAGCACACGATTCGCGATGGGTAAATGCACACACAGGAACGAAACTAAAAGAAAAAAAAACATTTTTGTACAAACTATTTCTGCTGACCTTTTGCCTCTTTGAGTTAAAACTGATAAAATTCTTCGTCTGACTGCATTGCACACGAAAACGACGGGATGCAGTATAACGACACACACACACATACATTGTCCGTACTTTACTCTGCTCAAAATTGTGCACGGAAAAATCGAAGACCTATCTCAAAACTTGAAACTACGGGCTCAAAGTGCGGTGTACATTATATTATCTGCACGTTCGTATCATGGGTCCGATGTGCGCTGACGTGTTCAAGCGGCTTGCTTGTCTGAACACACGCGAACGAAAACGGACGCGCGCGCGCAACCAAGGCGCTTGTTCGTTCTATCCCGAAAATGTTCAAGTTGCATGTTCTTTTTTGCCAAAAGGGTGCATTTAATTGATTCAAAGGTATGCTTCTTTTACTATTTGTCCTTCTTCAACTTCTTATTGAAAGTAGCTCAGAGCTCAGCAAAATTAAATGAATTATATGACGATCTCCATGACAAAATGCACTAGATGTACGGTAAATACAAATACACAGGGAAGAAACTATGATATAAACGATTTTTGTTGTAATGTTATTGTCACCGACATATATATATATAATCTTCGTCGACTTGCACAGTAAAAGTATTTTCAGCGCACCGTATCTCAATATAAATACAGACATATATATTAACTAGACTGTAATTTTTCGCTTGTAAATACTGTATTATATTCATTTGTCACTTAAGTCGAACTTAAAATTTGTAATTTAAACTAATACCTTAACGAAGAAAGGAAAAAAAGAGCTCAAAGTTCCTATTGGATGGACATACATTGAAAACACAAAATAGGTGCTATACAAAATATATATATAGGCATATGTGTTGAAGAGGAGCGACAGAGAGTGAGAGAGAACGAGAATGGATTGTATATGGGAAATGCGACGAAAGAGAATCGCTTAAAAACGATGTAAATGCCTGAAAAAAAAAAAACAGGAAAAAAACGAGAAAAAAAATTCGTAGAAAAAACACTAAACAACAAGTAGAAAAAAAATATGTTTTGTTTTGTTTTTAGAATGAAATGACATTCAGAAAGTGAACCGGCTCTGTGAGAAATACCTGAACGAATTTTACTATATATGGCAAGTAATGAATAGAACAAGTGAAGAAATGAAACAAAAACAAAAGCGACTGAGTGAAGCAGAGTAAAACAAATAAAAAGAAAAAAATATATATCAACCGATATACAAGCCAAAATGAAAACCTAGATCCATCGTGATAAGCGATAAATGATGTGTACCAATGATTACGAAGTGCATTTATTTTCTTATGAAAACGGCATTGGTTGCTTAGGCTCGATCTTTTCTTTGAACGATTAATTTTCGATATCTGATTTTCGGGGTTTTCGGTGCAACTTCTTCGTTTAGTCCTTCTTCGCTCTCTCACTCTCTTCCCTCTATCTTTCTCTCCCGATTACATGGTTTGTTTGTTTTTTTGTCGGGTGTGTGTATGATGCATTTTCATGTAGTTAGGGTTTTATCAAGAACACGAAATAAATTTTCGGTATAACAAAAACGAAATAAATATATAAATACAGAGCTGCCAATTGCAAGCGAAGAGATATAGATAAAAAAAAAGAAGAACGAAAATATATATTAAAACATGATTACAAACAAAATGAAAGAAAACGGATTGAAAAATTTATGAAAATAGATTTAAAGGTACGGTCCATAATGTTTATGTGTTTAGCAAAGCAAAGAAAAGCAAGACGAAAAAAAGACGGAGAGAAAGAATTGGAAACAGTAATTAAGATTATTGTATGTAACTAACGAATTATAAAGGATAAAAATGTTTCTCATCATTTTCAAAAAAAAAAAAAAAAAAAACTTGGAGTCGAGAATCAAATAAAGCGAAAAAAAAATATATCTATAGAAAAGAGTGCAAAAATTGTATCAACTTCTTTATTCTTTCTTTAAATTCTTAGGAACGCAGAAAATAGAAATGGATTACACAAAGCTCTTGAATGAGCTGGTGTCGAAGTTCGTGCAGTACAGCTCGTCATCGTCATTTTGAACAGAAAAATGTGTTGTCTTAATACAAATCTCGCTTTCATTTCTTGAGCTGAAAAATAAACGAAGACGGTAGCTAATTTTTTTTTCGTGTGGCTCTATCCAAATCCTTTCTCTATATTGGTTTATAAAAGAAAAAGTTGTCTGCAATTCTTCTTAATACCTGTTCAAGAGAAATCGTTGACTCGCTGAGCGAAAAAAAAAAACACGAGAAATTCCAGGAAAACAAACACTTGTAAGTGGATAGAACGAAAAAACAACAGAAACCGCTTTTATTTTATTTCGATCCTTGCGAACTCTGTTGATTTATTTACTTTTCACTTGTTTGTAATTATTGGTTGAGTCAGAGTTGTTGTTGTTGGTGAACATAGCAAATGCGCACACAATGGAATACGTAAAGGTAACGAAATCACTGTGAGCAACTGTGAGTAATTTCATTGTCAACTCTTTTTTTGGTAAGTGTGTACATGTCGATCAATTGAACAAACACAAAGAACGAATGAATGAATATAAAAAAAACTTACAAAAGTAATACCGCTTCGGTCACGCGTAAAAAGTTCAAATGTTTAAATTGTCAAAAATTACAGGTATAAATGCAAAGATATAAAGTCATTTGTTAAAATGAATTTAAACAACAACAAAAAAAAAGTCATGCCGACGACATGAATTAATTGAAATTGATTTTGATATGAATTATTGCATTAATCGATCGTACGCAAATTGTCGCCCCATCCACGCACAACTCACCAATGCGGTTAACCATACAAATTGCTTGATCCATCTTTTATATTCTTTTTTACTCTGTGTTTCTTTGTGCCGCTGTGTGTTTGGTTACTTTTGAATGACACAAAAAACAGATCCGTTGCTGCTGACACATACAAAATTAAGCATTCGTTTATTTGAAAAAAAAAAAAAAATTGTGTATGTGTGTGTTGTGCTCAACTGGCAGTCTTAGCTAATTATCGAATTAGAGTCACATACATAATTCATTGGTGATATTATCGTTCAATCAGCCTTCAATTGCTCAACGGATTTTAAATACATTTAGATTTTTTTTCTCCTCTGTCTCTCATGTCGTGGTTTTCATTTTATATCTTCTCTTACTGCGACGGTTATTGTGTCTTTCTATCTGAATTTAAATAGCATTCATACGTTGTGTACAAACTACAGAGCCTGTTTGCTTTCTTTCACTGTGCCTCGAGTTTCTTTTAAAACGGTGTATACATATGTGGCAAATGCTGTAAAGGCTCTCTTTTGCATTTAAACGGTACTCTCGTTCGCTTTTGTATGCAGATTCATTGAACGATTTAACGATTTATGCGATTTTCTGTTTGCTTTTTTTCTGTTTGATTTTCAATTTTTGCCTCGTTTAAGTCAATGCTACTGGTTTACAGGCCTAAAATGTTGTCGTCGTCGTCGTCATCAATATCACGTCGTTGTCGCACCGTATTCTGATCGAATGCAAATTGCCAATGCAAAGAAAATATATTTCAATTAAATGGGTTTTGAAATTGACGATGGAAAATGATTGTAATAATTCATTTCACATCAACAAGACTTGATTTGTTCAACCAATTTCAGTATTCGATTGCATTGAAATTGCCCTGCAAAAAATAAAGGAAAAATCCACACTCTATTTGCTTAGGTAATTTAAATGGTTGGTGTTGCTGGTGTGCTGTTGTTTGGTTCGTTCATAAACACATTCATTATTTTGCTGTCGAAAATATATTATTTATTGATCAAGTCTATGACACACACACATACATCATGCACCAAAGCATCGTTCAATTGGAAAAACTAAATCGATGTGTGCTGGTTGCAGGCCAAAATTGAGTCACACACTCTTTGCTGACTGTTAAAAAGTGAAATTATATTAATAGGTAACTAACTAATTTTCCACAAATACACATTCCTTGAGCGAACTTGTACTGGTGCGCACACTGGCAGGTAGGTGTACTTCAGTGTGTCGATGAACAGGTTTTTTAAATTGGCTTCTGGATTTCGTTGTGCACGTAAGGACGTTTTTCAATGCACTCGTTTGATTTTTCTCATACTCGCTTCTAAATCGCATACGTACCTGTTTCTGTCGTCGGCATTGCTGAGATTGCTTCGTCTTCGTATATTATACATATATTTCCTCTTCATTCTTATTTAATTACTTTTAACGCTTCTGTTCTACACTCTTTGCTCAGCACAATTTTTTTTTGCTGCTGTTGTTGCTATTGCTGCTTCCCTTCTCTCTCACACTCGCATTCTATCCTCTCTCTCTCTCTCATTCAATGTAAATGGAAATTTGTGCGGTCCCATGAAATGGTGAAGCAAATTTTTAAATTCTTTCACAACTCAAAACAAAAGACGAATCACCGAACGCTAAATGAATAGATGTGGATATATATAAAAAAAGAGAAATGTACGTGTAGAACAAAAGCAAAACCATTGGAAAAAGAATGCGTGTCAAATTTTTGAATGGATAAATTCTTACGGCTTCCTAATAGATCTCCCTCGGTTAAAAGAGTAATGCGGCAACCGACGATCGACCGACAACACTTTTTTGCTGGTACCTTTTTTTAAATCTAGACAGTGGTGCTGTTCAGTATCACTGTCTCTATCTCTTTTTGTCTATCGTCACTCATCGTGGTCGTTCTCTAGCAATGAAATCAAAAATCAGTGTATCCATAGTGACTACTCATTCTGGCGTATAATAAAAAAAAATTAGGAGAATACTTGTCATTCCATTTTGTAAAACAAAAAAAAAATCGAATTTCCGATTTCCGGCTATTAGCTAGGGCGCACATAAGCCATTCACTCGCTCCTGTACGAATCGAATTGAAAGCGATTTGATTCAGTTTTTTATTTAGATGCCGCTGTTTCTGCTGCTGCCGCCGTTGCTGCTTTGTGACAATGCTTATAACACTGACAATGGTTGTGCACAATGCGCGCGCTGTCGCCGTGTCTTAGCGTACAATCCATATAGATGATGTGCATTGCCGTTTAATTTCAACAGGAACACACAACGAGAACTATATGGGAATAGTTTCTGATTCGTTTCGCTTGTTTCGGTTGGGAGAATCGGTTGGTGTATATGTTGGTGTGTGTGTGTGTGAAATGAGACTTTTTCAACATTAGTTATGCCGATGCGTTGCTACTGATGCTGATGCCATCGATATTTCGGCATGGCTCTTTGAAATATCTTTCTATTACGTTTTGAAAGCATAATTTGAATAAATCATTGGCATATGGGCGCCGTTTACTGTTGTTACAGTTGCCGCACTATCTATCTCGTTTAGTTTTGTCGATTATTGAAATTCTTGTTCACTTGGTTGTCAATAGTAATACCAATATTCTTGGAGGTACCACATTAAATTCACCATCACCTTCGCCCTCCATATCGATGCCATATTTACGGCTGGCAGAAGTAAAAGAGATAGAGAAAGAGAAATGAGACATTGGAAAAGTGTACACATCTCAATGGTTCAATACAAATGACACATCGATGTTAATGAAACTGCAATGACGGTAATCGAAAATGGAATTATACCGGAATCGGAGCCAGCATCAGAGATGTACAAAGAATGAAAAATAAAGAGAAGAGTGTACCAACAACGACCAGAAATGCAAAAAGTTCATATCGCGCGAAATCAGAACACAGTGAAACATTAAGAGCAGACAATTTAATAAAACATCGAATCATTTATTGACATTTCCAAGTGATCGTCGCCGACGATGACGGCAATGATAGAAGACAACGAAGAAAAAAATTATTATTACTAGAGGCGTCGAATTCGTCAGTGTTATTGCCGCGCACACGTTATATTGGTGCATTGACACAAAAGGCTTTCCATTTCATTTTCTCTATCCAGTTATCCGATTTTGAAATCAAGCGAAGAAAAAAAAACCCAACACGACATGATAATTGACATGTATTTTATGAAAATGGCAACGAAGAAGAACACGAACAAATATATAGTCGAGCTTAAATTGACTCCGGAACCTTTGCGAATAGAATGAATTATAATCGAGATATGCATGTTTGACGTAAAGAAGCGTTAATTCAACAAAATGTTCAATTTAATCGAAATGCGAACTAATGAATATACCAGTTTTGATTTCGTTTTTTCTTCATCTATGGTTTGGTTTACACAGTCCAAAAGACATCTTTCTACATAATCTAGTATGTGCATTTGAAGAACAAAGTGCATAAATGTGGGAATAAAAGCACATACTCCGAATGAATTATGGATGGGATTGAAATTTTACAGTATTGAGAAAGAGAGAGAGAGAGAAAAAGAGAAAAAAGAGACCTATAACAAATGGGAGACCATGTTTGCGTCAATATCAATATGCCTTATCAAAAGTTGATAGAGTGTAAAACGAACGAGAATGTCTTGGTATTGATTTGCAAGTATTTCTCTAGCTCTCAAATTTTCGGAAAGAGAATATGTGTTGCTAAAGAATCGACATTTTACACCCTGAATATGCACACACATACACAAACACAAGGAATAAAATCGATGAAAAAATGTCCATTGCATGCTAGAAGTGCACTGAGAGAATGGTTTTCCATTCCGTTTGAATTACATATTAAACAAGCTTATTATCTGGTGGATCGGGGTTTGTGCTGTGAGCAGCGCATCGAATTCAAGCCAAAGACTAAGCGAGAAAAACAGAAAGATAGCTGTTGTTGCTTGTGCTGATCTGATGTTGTCGTCGTCGTTGTCGCCGCCTTCTTGTAAATGTGTATCAATTATATAGGAAGCAAATTCGTAATATTTAACCAATGGATTTTTGCATTGGCTGTCGCTTACAATGATTGTCAATGCGCTTAACACGATATTAATCGTTTATGTATACTTGCCAAGATATCTATGCATTATCGGATCTGCATTGGAGATACAACGTTCGTTGTGTGCGATCGATGTACAAACGAACGCGCGCAAGCTCAATTTCTATGCCGCTTTTGTACACTGCCAATCTCATTGCAAATATCAATAGAATGCGCTCACGCTCGGTGAGAAATGCAAGACGCATATAAATCTTCGATGTATCAATATGTATATTGTGCACTTAACATTTGCTTTCAATGCACTTTAATTTCGACAGATTTTGTTTCGACTATGGGGATTTTTTTTTTATCTATCTCTCTTTCACATCGAAATGAAAACGAAAACAAAGAAAGAGAGAGAGAGGGAAAGAGATTAAATGGGCATTGATAGTTTGGAAAAAGTGCGCATATATTCATTTTAACGAGCTCTGTGTGGCAAAATGTCGAGACAATAATAAATCTGCGCAACTGTGTGTGTGTGTGTGTTTTTAAATGTTGTTTCATTTTAAGAGGATAACAAGACACAAAAAATAAAAATATATAAATACGTGTAAAATGTGCAGTACGACATTTTGCATTAATTTGAGCGCGTACACAGAAAAAAAACATAAACATCACAAAATCGAACGGCATCAATGAAGTTTTCACGAGCTTATCGTGACATAGATTTTTCTCATTGCGAGAGAGTAAGTGTAAATACATGTGCGCGTTTCATTTTCGTACTCGACGGTAATATTATTTTGAAAAGCAAAAGAAAAAAATCATTCGATGTTTGCATTCATAATTTTTTTTTTTTTGTATATTTCTTTTTAAATAATATGATGTCATCACAAATGGCTACACGAAAACGAAGTATTTAGCAATCAATTGATTTGAATCAGAATAAATGTTTGGTAAGAAATAAAGGTGAATAAGGTATAAATCGTATGTACGGGCATCAAACATGAGAGAGGAAAAAAAAGTTACAAATTGACATGGGCCAAACGAACAAACAAGTTATGGGAATTTTTGCTCATATCAATTGGATGCGTGCGTGTTTATGTGTCACACATGTTGTGTATGCTCGCTCGCGCCCGCGTCTTTCTTAAATACCAAACGTGCAGGGTGCCTGATTTAAATGCGCAATCCTTATGCGCGAAATTACATAAAATGTTGCATTCAGAGTTAGATTGTTTTTCTTCCTCGTTTTTTTGGTGTGTATGGTTTTTTTCTCTATCTCTTTCATCATTTGGGTGTGTGTATAATGCGCGCTCGCCTGTCAAAAACACCAACCAACGAAGTTAACGCGAAAAATTGTTTGTACAACAGCGTGAATGTGCTATGACTGAAATTGAGAAGTAGACACATTCATGAACATTGAGCACGAATGACAGATAGCCTTAATAGTGCACGTAATTCGTCGTAATTCCGATTCATACGTGCTCGCGGTTGTTTGGTTGGTGAGTCTCACAACGTTTTTTTTTTTCTTTTCTTCTACTTCTCATAACTTGATTTAAAACTTGCGCACACGATACACGGCCAAATTGCCGCATTTCAAACCTAGTTATCTAGCGTCTTTTATCGACAGTGCAACATATTTTATACCATGTAACAATGCTAATTGTTCATATTCATACGAAAAATATGTGTGTACATTGAGAACCAACGATATGTTCAAGGCGTTGGTCGATGAATAATCAAAGCCTGTGTCAGTTGTATTGGCCACTAAAAACAATGAAGATAGGTGCAAATTCACAACCAAGAAGTAAACCACGTAAGCACAAGTTAATGCGGCTAAATATTACGTTTTTCATAATTGACCAAAACCGATTGAGAAAATCCATCTGTCTCTTTACATATATGAAATGTACGTGAATATGCAAGAAATGAAGAAAAAAACAACAGCAGCAACAACAAAGACACAACTGATTAAATCAAAATGATTTGAGCATTACATTCGATTGAGCATTTAAGTACAAGGAGATTTGTTGAAAATGGGAATTAAATTAAAAATTACGGTCCAACAATCAATAGCCACAGTGCCCGTATGAAAATGCAGAAACTAACAACAACAACACAAAAAAAAAAATCCGATTTACAGTCACACACTCAAAAGCAGTTGTGTCATGTATATACGTGTAAAGCAGAGTTTATTGCCGCCAGCTACACACCATACATTTAGCGCCAGTGTTCAATTGAAACCAAAATTCGAATCCAATCATTCAATTGGACCATGCCATAATGGCAATGGCAGCAGCAGCAGCAACAACAGCAACAATAAAAACAGCATAACTACAGCAATGGTGCAAATGTAATGAACGCGCGAACCTTATGCTTGCTGCTGACACACATTTCACGGGGAATCAAAAGGGCAACAAATGGCATGCCTGCAATGATACATCATTAAAGTGCTATTTTTATTGAAGCCGATTTTCGTCGTTTCATTCTCTTTGATATGATATTGTACGTGAACTGTTTGCGATCACATTATTTTTCGAACACTTTTTTTTTATTTCACTTCGACGTCTTTTGAAAACGATTTAGAAAAATATGCCAGTACAAAGAAGCAAAGACAAAGAGCGCGAAGCGATCGAACAATAAAACAAAAGAGAAAGAGAAAAAAAATGAATGAAACAATATTACAAAAGGAGAATTTGTGTGCATGTCAAAAAGGTGGCTGAATTTTCTGTTATTTTTTGATGTGGTAATCCGAACCGCAAGTGACTAATTCCGTTGCTGACAATTGAAATAAATCGGGTTGGCGAGTGAATTGAGTGTGTATGCGCGCGAAAAATATGATCAAAAATCTATGGGCTGAAAAATGCGCCTTTTGCCAAATGCAACGACGACGACGACGACGACGCTGGTAATAATGGCAACGATTCAGCACCCAATCATAACCAAATCAAATATGCAGCATACCAAAATTCAAGTATACCGCAACAATAATAGAATTTTAGAGAATTTTGTTATTTATGTGACCGAATCATTCGAACGAATTGACTTTTTCTTTCTGTTTGTGGCCATATACAATAACTGGGCCTCTCGCTAGCTTACAATGCACGTACTCAATTTTTGGTGAGTATAATTTGCCAATTTACCAATTTACCAATTCACAATTCCAATTTTCGATCGACGACTGTGTGGTATTTTTCTCTCCTCGCGTGTTGAACGACCCGACCCGCGTGTTATTTTATCCAAAATGTATTCACAGCATTCACAGGCGCACACACACACACACACCACATACAACACATTTCAATCTATTGATATAATTCTGTGCGGCTGTGGCTGGCATCGAGTTCATTTTTGGCTTTTCGTTGTTATGTCTGGTCGCTCTTTATCGGCATAGCGCGATAATTCTATTGTTCTTTCACCCATAAAATTAAATTTCGTTGCGATTATTCAAATTAATCAAATTATTCTATGTTACAAACTGTTGAAATAAATTTATCAACAAGAGCGACAGAGAGAAGACAGTTTCTCAATTCATTTCTCTATCTCATTTTATTTTTGCTGTTGGTTCTATTTTTCGATTTGTGTTTTAGTTTTTGACAAATGGATGTTCGCTCTGGTTTTCTATTTGATTCGGCCAACAAAAAACACACCAAACGAAGAAGAAGAAGAAGAAACAAAAAAACACAGTCAACGGGAACGTATTTGAAATTAAACAATAATAAAATCAAGAGCAAAAATCGAAGAGCAATTTGCATTGCTGTTGTCACACTTTTTAACCTGACGATGAACCCGAAATGGTGGCGATGAAAACGTATACGCGTTGCGAAACAACAACGAAAATAATGAATAATCACAATGAAAGAAATAGAATTTGAAATTTAGAACACGTGAAAATGACAGCACCGGCAGCAGAGTGACGGAGACAGATAGCGTAAAAGATGTAGAGTGAACTGCGGAACAGGCCAAAACGCAACCAACTACAATAGATTGCTTTGCTCGTCAATTTAAATCGATTCAAATCATTCTATTTAATTTTTCTGTGTTACGTCTTTTTTTCGGTATTCGTTGTATTCGATTCAAATAAAATAGCTCACTTGCTGCTTGGCTGTTTGTGCGTTTTTTTCGGCCTTTGTTTCAATTGTTGTTGTTGCTTTTTTTTATATTCATACTCTGTGCACATTCACCTTATATTCGATTCGAGTCGTTTGAAGAAGAAAAAAAGTTTTGTTGTTTGTGCGTACTAATAGTACACCTCTTGATTGGTTCGTGGACGTTTAGACTTCGAATCGAATGGCGCTATGCACATTAGAAATGAGTTTGGACGGAAGAGCGCCCAGAATAAAATTTGCGCGCTTGCGTGCGCTCATTCGTAAAATAGATTGATATTTAGCTCGCGAATAACCGCAATAAAAGCCACAGAAAAATTAAGCACAATAAGCTCAAAATGTCGAACGCAGAAGCAGAAACACCGACGAAAATCAAAATATACTGCGATAAACCATTAAGAAAATGGAGAAAGATATTTTTCAAGATTCACGCAATTGCAAAACGAAACGAAATGAAGAATTATAAGCGACAGCACCGTGGCACATTGAATGCTGGCTGGCTCATTCTTTTTTTTTCCTCTCCATCTTCTGGATGGACGCGCGTTCGTTTATAAATGAGAGATATGTGTGTGTTGTCTGAAAGTACATACTTTAGCCCAGTGCATGAATGTGAAATGTGTGTATTGTATATGAACAGCAATAAATTAGAGCATCGAACCGCTACAAAATCAGTTTACTTATTTATGCTCGTCTAGTGGTTTTTGTAGCTGTTTATTGTTGGTTTTTACTCGAATATTTTTTTTTTTTGTTTTGCTTCAAACTTTGTTTTGTATTATTATTCCTCTCGCTGCCCATTTCTTGGTGCTCTTGTTATAGCCTTTTTTTCGCTCTCTTCTGATTCCGTTCAACATCGATCTACGTACTTTTTACACACATTTTGCCCATTTGAAATTATTAAAATATATCCGCATGGAATTCGATGTGGTGCGAAATAAATGAAGCTAAGTATGTAGATACATTTAGATCTCTAGTTGGGCCGTTGGAAATTTAAACATTTTGCATTAATAAAATTTTCCATGGCATTTTAATGGTCGCCACAGTGAAATACATAGCATTATTATGAGCATAACCGCAATAGCAATAACCGTACACTCTATGTATATTCCATTCACATTGCATTGGCCGAAACATTTTGAGAATAGAGATCCAAAGTAACCGAAACGATATTGGTGCTCAAATGCTTGTTTCAAATATTCAAATACTGCCGCGTACCCAGAGATTCATTAAATTCGAGACACAGAGAGAGCGAGCGAGCGAGCGAGAGAGTTTCAAAAGTGGCTACAATCATAATTGGATACGAGATGAGCTTAAGTGAGCGATTAGCTAATATTATGGCCTCTAAATTTCAAGTGTCAATCGCATAGAAAGCAAAAAAAAAAAAAATGCTACAAATCGAAGCAAAACCCGAAAATGTGAGTTGTGTGTACTCTTTTAACCAAATACCCGTGCACCCAATCGTACTATGCATTTTGGTTTTTGGTGTTTTTGATGAGTGTGATCGAAATTGAGCCACTATTGTTCAGTTTGGTGAGCATCATGCGTTGCTTTATTTCGGTCTCATGATTAAATTAAAACTCTTTTATTCATTTTGGCCATTGCCAGCAGATGTGTACAATGTATACAGTGCACAAAATTCGGTCGTGTTACAAGCCCACCAACACTCGTTGCCGTCGTTGCTGCCGTCGAACCTGATCACACATCCACATCATGAGCACCAGCAACAACATCAACAACCATTAATCCGGCAAACGGCAACAAAAGAAAGATGAGTAAATTGAGATGAATTGGATTTTGTGATTGAATTGGGTTTCATTTTGCGCCACTTTTCAACTCGTGATCTTTTGTTTTGTTCTGCAATAATACACACACGCGCCCAAGTGTCTATTATGTACGCATCACATCATTACACACACACACACATTGAAAAACGCACCAAATCTAGATCTAACCAAAAATGCCAGCATTCCAAAATGTTTGTTTGTTACGATGACATGACATTTGAGCATTTCTTTCATGATTTAAAATTCAAGATGTATGCGCGTATGCATGTCTCATGGTAATTTTTTTTCTCTCTTTCTTTCTTCATTTTTCATCTCCATCTATTTGATTCGTTGCGTCTCACTTTCGCACGGTTCGGTTCTCGTTCATGTGTGAAATGTTGCGACGACGACCTCTTCGCGTGCGTAAACTATTATTTTACATTTTTTTTTTTTTTATTTAGCCTGAACGGATTCGAGAGAATATCGCGCAAAGCGATGAAACAAATGTCAAGCTTTCTCATGTTTTTAACGGTTTTACTAATTAAATTGAATAATCAAAATAGTCGAACGAAGAAATACAAGCAGATGAATTAAATGAAAAAAAAAATGATTCGAAATTATTTAGTGATTCGATTGTTCGCCTCGCAGGCTTTTCGTTCGGTTGAAGAAAAAAAGAAAGAATCCGCCGATGTAATGCATTAAACATATTTAACAATGAGCAATACACCGAAGCAAAGCAAAGCTGGAGATAATTTCGCGACAAAAGGTTAAATATCTAATTAAAATGATGTCGATTCCAATATGTCAGAGAGATATTGCCTCTTGACGAAAGGGAGCATTTTGTGTGCGCACCATACACACAGCTTTGGTTGAATGAATGGGTGAGCGTAAATGCTCTATCTCATTTTTTCTGCGTTGAAATTTCTTAAATACTTCATCGCGACCAACACCGGCCAACAATTTTCTGGTGCTGTTATTCGTGCAGCCAAGAGTGCCGAACACAAGAATATCGAAGCAAAAGAAAAAAGCAAGTGATAATTGGTATGGCATGTAAATGTGATGATGTTTCGAATGTTTTTGGCATCAAACCAATTTTCAAGGCGAATGTACGAAAATTTGCCCGCGGATAAAAATAATACGCGGCTATATGCAATTTGATTGGAAGTCGGTGTTGTGCATGTTGTTGCTTTTTGTTAAGGTTCGTTTTGGCGTATAATTACTTTAGACACGTTATTGTTGTTCAGGCTGATTGTTTGTTTATCGGGAAAATTATCGTAAAAATCAATATTTATACGAGTAAGATCTATGGTTTTAAAAAGCTGAAACCACACATTCATACACGCTCATTGCCTTGTGCGCGAGCGGTTGCCTTTTTATTCAAGCTCATAAAAGTCCAATTGATGGTATTTAGCATTCACATACATATTTTATTCGTGCTGTTATTGGTTTGTGTGCTGTTGCGATTATTTTTTTCTTCGGCATTTCATCCCCTTGGTTTTTTTCAGTTTTTTTTTTTGTTCATTTTAATTTACATTAGTTCAAATGAATAGATTTCTTTTTTGCACGAAATTCCAATACACATAATTTTACGTTCCGTTGCAAGTTTTACAGTTTTGCTCTGTTTATGTGATTGCGTATGTTTATGGTTATGTTAAAATTACATCGACATAAACTAGTACACATATCGCATCGCAATTGGGTATATGTGTGGCTCCATTCGACTGGAAAAATGCAAAACTAATTTCGATTCATACACACAAGACTGAAAATGACGACGCTTTCGATATTATTAAAAACTATTGATCATTTTCCTGTAATTGCGAATATATCATGTATACGTATATATAATAACGGCTTCCACACATTTTAAAAGCGGTAAATGATATCGAAATGAAAATTTGATGAAAAGCACTTTTTGTTATTGTAATTGTTGTAGCTGCTGTTTTCTCTACTCTGTATAAAATCGATGAGCAGTTAAACGAGGGCCCCATAAGAACAAAGTTTTAATGCACGGTTGTCAATCGAATCGGTTAAGTATGATTAAATGTTGGAATAAAAACGCTTGAAAGTTTTTTTTTCCTACTATTTATTTCTGTGCGTTTTTTATTTGTGTTTAATTCGCAGAAAGTACTTTGTGGTGTTGGAATTGATTGAATTTTTGCGTTCATGTTTTGTGTAGCAAATGAAGTTGATTTTAATGAAAATGGAACCTAAATACTTTAAAAATCGATTGATTGATAGACCAATAGCCATTCATTAGATATGTAAATCGTTACTTCTTGCAAAATATGCAGTGTATTTATAAGTGTCTAAAATATAGAGCGAAAATAAAAGCTATATTTCTCTTTGCTTTCCCAATAACCAAAAAACCACATGCACAGTTTCCCTTTGCTACCATCAAATAAATCAATTCGTTGTTGACTTCGCGCGCATTCGATGCCACTTTTTCGATCGATGCGGAAGAATTGTTTCCGCTGAAAAAAGGATAATAGTAATGAATGTTATGTGATTGTATGGGGGGTTATTATTTAGTACTTACATCTCTTAAGGATGGGCCTAGAAAGTTTCGAATCGATTCGAATGAATTTCATATTACCATTATGATCAATGTGCAGATAGATACATTGAATTTGAGGGCGCGCGCAATAAAGAAAGAGCAAATGAATAGAGAACAACTGTCTACCCATAAACCGGTACAGTCAGGCCATTCAATAAATTGTTTGTTTTGTGTTTGTTGGCATTATAGATACGATATACGTACGTATACGCGTGCACACTTCTAATAGATTTTATAGGTATAACAATATAATTAAATGAAATTGCTGCCACTTTTTTTCGCGTTATTTTTCGTGTGCGTTTTCTTGTTTTATTCTCTTGTTTCTTTTTTTCTTCTTTTTTATGGTTTTTCATTTGATATATACATTCGGTTTGTGTATATTTCATTTGTATGTGGCTCTGTTTTGTTCCTTTTCCGCATTTATTTTCGTTATTCATTGTTTTCGAATATAATCGAATTGGACTGATTCGGATGTGTATGCGTGCGTGAGTGAGTGCTGCTGCTGCTGCTGTGGTGTATATGGTTGAATATACTGCCTGAATGCTTGCGCATGTACTTGTTGCTTGTAATACACAAATAAATCATTATTCTTCTACACAGTAAACAATAAAAGCAAAACAATACATTGGCACAATCAATTGAAAAAGAAAAGAAAAATAACTGAAACCGAAAACATTCTATTGATTATTCGAATAATGTCGAGAAAGAAATTTGTTTATTTTGGGCGATTTTCCGTTTTCGTGTCGATTAAGAGTTTTCGGAATATATGGGCATGACAGCAGTGTTGTTTAGTTAGTACTGGTTGGTTGTTGTTGCTGCTGCTGCTGGGCCTCGTACCGTAACAACTTTATCGGAAGTTGAACTGTTTGCAAAAAAAAAAGAACGAACTAGAACCAACAGTATAGCACCAATTGTTTGCAATGTAAACGAATTGAATATTCTACAAGCGCAAAGTACACACATTTGCAAAACAGAGATAGAGAGTTTTGTAGCAAATGCCCGAATATTTGCACTACCACCACTACCACCATCATCATCATCATCTGATCGGCTGTGCGCGCTCTCGTCTTTCGAATACTTATATGTACATACATGATGAGCCATTGTGTGCATATCCTCAGATGGACGGTTAGTTGAAGGTTCTCTCACATTCTATTCGAATTATACGTAACATATATGGTTTTTTTTTGCTTAGCATACATAACATATTCACAGAATGGATTTTCCTTTTGCGCGCTGGACATTCCACCATTCTGAGTACTTTTTTTTCTCTTGCTTGTCCGTTGCATTTATATTTTCGTGTTATCGTGTAACCATTGTACAATGGCTTGGCATGAATCCAATCGACATTTTTGGTTTCCTTTTAATTTCACTACACATACACATGAATCAAAAATTGACCTACATTTTCTATCCTGTCTGCATTCATAAATATTCAATTTGGGTCGCGCACTGGAATCAATCCAATTCAAAAGCCAGTGCGAACAATTGTCGTTAAATAGAACATACAGATTCGCACATTCTTTAGAATTTGTTCATTTCTCAATTCATTCTCTTTCTCTCTCTCTCTCTCTCTCTCTCTCTCTCTCATTCTCTCACACTCTTGCTGTCGATTTCCTATATATTCATTTCTTGCTTCGTTCCATTTTCCATGCCATTAATCAAGTTTCGTGAAATATTGGTCGTTCATCCTTTGAGCATTCGCATTAAGAACGATTTATTCGATTCAACTGAAATAGCGTAGCGTCAGTAACAGCAACAGCGTAGATTAGCCCAGCAGATGTAACGGGCCAATTCACATATCGAAAGTTGTGTGATTCAATGTGATCACCTTTCCATGTAAATCAGCGTATGCAAAACAATGGAGCAACCACAACAATAATCGCGTTCAATGATTGTGACTCTCTCTCTCTTTCTCTGCAATTCTTTCACTGCATTGCTTGTTCTCAATTGCTGTCGGTGTTGGTACGAAACGGTTGGTTTGGCTCGTTTTGTCGTTGATATAATTTTGCATCGTGCTAATCCCCAAACGAGAAATGTACAAATTTTTATGCAAAAACCACAGGACTGGCGCAAAAGATGTGCCAATTTGCAATATCAAAATAATTCCAGTGAAAATCGAGATGCCAAGTGAGCGGATGAAAGAGAATCAATTGAATATAAAATCAAAAGCAAGAGATGAAGAAACAATGGCCAGTATTGAGAGGCCAGTGTTATTGCAGAACGCGCTTACAAAACTGTAATGCCATGTAATTGGTGTACTCGCCAAATACGATTTCGAAACAAAAACGAAAAAAAAAAGTGAGCGAGAGAGATCGGAGAATGGGAATATAGAATAGAAAAGCCACAGCACACACAGCACACGAAATGATGAAGACAGACACGATGCAATTCGAATTGATTTTGCTTATGCGCTTGACCCGTAACAATAATATACAAACAATCCGAATTATTCCGAGGAAGACAAATCAAATTGAAGCACAGAGGAATGAATGCCAAAGAATGAACATAATAACAACAACAATAAAATCCGAGTATCAAATATAAAATGAAGAAATAAATGCAATCGATTCAATGGTCTAGTGAAAGACCGTCTTTGGTCACACAATAAACAGAGAGAATTAAATAAACCAAAAGACACAGAATCAACGAACTGGCGATAAAAAAATGCAAGCGGCCAATACACAACATGCACACACGACCGATATCTTTAACATGCTATCGAGTGTCGTGAACATAAGTGAAAACGAATCGCCAGCAAATAAATCTCGGTCCGCGTATATCCAAATACACCACACAAAAAAAAATAAATGAAATAAACAACCAATTCTGTTGAACAACGTGTGTCTTTCCGTGCTTGTTGTTTTTTTTCTCTGTTAGTTCTTCGTCGTCGTCCGTTTGCAAGCCTCTTGGTTCATTTTTGATTTGATTCAAATATGTTCCTGAAATGGCTACGGCTGCCCGTTCTTACTATCCAATTCATCGCGACACATTGCTGTTCTGCATACACAATGCACACATTTTAAAATGATTTCGAACGCCATGGACTCTTTCTTTCCATCTCTTTCGCTCGAACTCTTTTATCTCTTTCTTCATTCGATCTATTTGTGTGCTTCAGCTCTTGCACAATGCTTTGTTGTTTTCACGCGTCGAATTATGTTTTGGTACAGTTTGGTTTTGATTTGATTCAACAACTTTTTTGTTCCGTATTTATTTTATTTATTGTGTGTCTATGCATGGCTTGATGTGTCTTTACAATTCTTTCTCTCTCTCTCTCTCTCTCTCTCTCTCTCTATTGCCCTCTACTGTTCACTCTATTTGTACAACCGGTACGTGTGCTCAACCGTTTTGTGTTCCAGCAATTGAATTTGTGTGTGTGCAGTCGCGCTCATGATGGTTTTTTTGTTCTCGTCAATTTTTATAAAATCGTGATCTTCGATCAAAATCGGCAAAATAGATAGAAGAGTTTTTCGTTTATTGAGCATTTTGTTCATTCGGTTGTATTATTCCGTTTGTGTGTTCCGTTGATGATCTTATTTTTCTTCCGTTTGGTTTTGCTCTCGATGTTATTGTTCTAATGTTCAACTTCAATTCAATGTTTATTTCATTTATTCAAACACACTGGCCACATTAGAGCGGATCGAATTTAATAAATCAAATACGCCACCAAACACACACATAAAAAAAAACAAAGACTCAGATCATGTTTACACATTTTTAGAGAGAAACAAAAACTCACAACACACGGAACGTTTCGAATTGATCATCACGATGTCTCCCATGTCTCCCATGATCAAATTTCTTATTTAATGTATAAAAACAATTGATTGAATCAGTTTTTTGTTGTTGTTGTTTTCCTATCCACCCTATCGCTTCGCAATACTACTATTTAAGCGAACTGTTCATGTTCTGCGGTGTGTACACGTTGATTTATTCTCATTGTTACCGACCAGTTGTTTGTTGTGACTCTTCATTTTCAACTTATTCATTTGATTTGATTCAGTGATGAAGCGCGTGCGCGTGCGCATTCGCTCGCATTGTCGATCGTCAGCAGTTTTTTGTGGCTTTCTTTTAATAACAATTGTGAATTTTAATCGAATTTCATTTGTAGGCGATTTTTCACTAGGCTCATTTGTTATTAATCAGTTCAGTGCATCGCCACTTAATGGATATTGCTGAGAAATACAAAACGAAAGAATTTAAATGTGCACCGCATCCGAACTAAGGGAAATGTGTTTTATATTCGATCAAGAATGCAATAGTGGCTGATGTCCATTTCGTGTGTTTGGTTTACATCAAATTCAAGTACACATCCTACATTAAACATGAATAGCATGCAACATCAAAAACACGCTACACACAATCTCAGCGCAAATATTCACTCAATTTTATGGCCAACAATTTTTTTTTTTTTCAAATAGAAATAAAATAAAATTGCAACGAGAAGAGAGAAAGAAAAAAAAATCGACACAGAAAGCTTTCGAAAACTTAAAAATATTTATATGATTTGATTTCCCATCAGCTCTTTATTCTCTTTCCCTCGTAAATAGGCTAAATAGCATTGGCAACATCACAAAATAAATCAGCAATTAAAATAATTGTGTTGGTTGACGCCAAATACCATCTCTCACTCTGTGTGAGTATGTCTCGACTTGCATCATTCGCACAATAAACGATACAGCACTCGCGCAGCAACTGATCATTTTTCATAATTTTCATTACATTTCAAGACACTTGGAGAATTGAAGAAACCAGCGTGGTTGAGAGCGGGACAGAGAGCGAGCGCATGAAATAAAAATGAAGGCAATCAAACATTGTAAATTGTGTATAAAAAAGATATTCAATTTCGATTGGTTTGGCCGATTGGCGGCGGTTTTTTTTTTTGACGTGCCACACCAATGAAGAGTGTATATCGTATTTATTGAATTCTAAGATTGTGCAATGTATCGGTTCGTTTAACGGCTTGTGCAGCTAATAATCAAAAAGGTCACTGGGTTTATTGTGATGTTTATGCACTTATCGGTGAGTGCAATACCCGCAAATGGGTGCGAGATTGGAGCGAATAACTTGCAAGCATTTGTCTTAAAATTAACACACACACACTCATTGAATCTAAATAAGAAACGAAAAGAGTCGAAACGAAGAGAGAAAAAAGTGAATCATTCGAGATTCAATTCAATTTGAGCCGCAATACGTTGCCGGAATTGAGCAATATTGAGCTGCCTATAGACAGTGATTCACACTGTACAGCGCCTAGTTTTGTAGGCAATGTATCGTGATCGCACCATCGTGCATGAGCGATGAGAGAACACAGCGAGCCACACATCATCATTTTAATTCATTCCAATTTCATTTAATTTTTTCGTGTACAATTGAATCGGTTGGGTTCAATTTCAATTTTTAGCCGTTGTTCATTTTAATTGCCAACCGCTATTTGCTCATGCATTCTTGGCTCATATAAATTCGACGAGCTCGATACGCTCATCATATTAAAATTGTGTACACACACCATGCCGACTGTTTTTATTCCGTCTAGATATATTCGTGTGAGACTGTGTGTGTGCGTACAAATAATATGCGTTTACGCAATCAAAGCTATTGGATTTCACAGATTTTGTTTTCGCCGTCGCGTTGTTTTCCTCTAATTCGTCTCTATTTCATCTGTGCGCACTCTATTCTTTTTTGAACTAAATTAAATCTATGAAAGTCATGAACTTTCTGTCGCTTTCCATTCTATGGCCATTTGCTCAATATATTGTTGTTGCTTTCATTCACCGCAAAATCAAGATTAAAGAATTCAATTGTGCGACCATGTGATTCGGTAGATTAAGAATCATTTAAAGATAATAAAATTAAATTCAATCAAGAAATCATAAAAAAAATAATAATTTCAAAACGAAAACGGAAAATTGATTTATTGGAAAATAAGAACAAATGAAATGCTAACATAATCAATTGGTTGTTACGAACCGTATCAGCGACAAATTGACGATATCGAGAGACAAGCAGAGAAAAAGAGAATGAACCGAGCAAACGATGAGAGGGAGAGAGAGAGAACGCTCGTTCAATTACATTCCATAATAACAATAACCGTGAACCGTGTTCGAACAAAGCGGTTTACTTGATTGGGGTTTGAATTTTCAACAAGTTTCTCTGTACGTTCCCCGTCTTGGATTCGGTTCGTTCATCTTCGTTTCCATTGCACTTATTATTATTTTTTTCTCTTCTCTTCTTCTCTGCGTTCACCATGCACTGTTCTTGCTATTGCAATAATGTGGGATCGCAATTTCCATTTTGTTTACATTAAACGGTTGTAAGTCAAGTGATCTCTCAAAATTCCGGTGCACATAAAATGCGACCCGAAACGAAGTTAAACAAACACAATTTGAATAGTAATTTTTTTTGTCTTTCTTTCAGTATTTGGTGTCTGTGTGGATTTGCGCGCAATTCACATGAACAAGAAATTACAATAAGCATTTTTCGGGCACAGCACCGCACCAAAACGATGATGATAACGATGTCGGCAACAACGACGATGATTGCGACAAAAAAAAAATAGCAGCAACCATATCACATACAATGCCAAATACGGGAAAGCCAGAATACATATCAAAAAAAACGACGGACAAAACACACAACAAACGAAGACCAATTGGCGAAACGCACAAGTGAAACAGATAGTACGTTCATGTGCAAGCGATAGTCATTTTATCGTCAAATATCTGTAATAATGGTATAAAGATGCGTTTTTCACTCTTCAGTTCCGTTTCGATTTTGTGTGACTCTTTCTCTCTTTCTTTTCATTCACCATAAGCAATTTCATTCGTTTGCACAACGATTCGCTCACATTCGCGAACGATACATTTTAATTTTTATTGAAACACACAGAGACAGATTAATAGCGCATACGAACTGCACCAAATGAAATGGAATATATCGAAAAGGATGAGCGCACACCGATGGAACAAAAACTTTACCGAAACAAGCAACAACAGAAAAAAAAGAGTTATGCTCACTCAACGAAAGAGAGTAAAAAGACAACGGCAATCGACCAAGCGACGAATTGTGCAACATAAACCAATAAAGACAAAATGGAATGGATCTACTTAAATGTATCGGGCAACATGCATTATCACGAAATAACGATGACGACGAAGACAACGACGACGATGACGACGACCCAAACAGAAACGCTAACGACGAAATTGTATCGATTCAAACGAAATTGCTGAATGATGCACACCGGGGAGAGAGAGAGAGGAAGAGCAAGAAAGAGAGTGAAGTAGATCGAAATAAATGCGACGAAAAGAAATTTAAAACGCCTATAGTAATAATAACAATGTGAGAGCGAGCCAAGAATGAACCACACCAAAATGAAATGAACTGAAACAGCTTGAAGCTCAGGCACACTGTTTTATATCTGTCGAATACACTTTGGCAAATATATATAACGAACAATTTTTTTTCTCTTCTCTTGCAGTTTTTTTTCGCCATGCACATATAATCAAGTCAATAGCGAGATAGCAATAACACGGCAGAATTAACAATAAACTTAGCAAGAACGATTTTTTCGCTCTTTATTTCGTTCATACGTTGCTGCATTTATGTGTGTGTGTGTGTGTTGTTTGCTTCAATGTTAAATAAACAAGTAAACGAGGAGCGAAATGGCCGCAAAATTAAAAAAAGGATAAAAAAGCAGCTTTATGAAGTCAAATAAGAAGAAGAAAAGAAACATGTTGTCGAGAGACCCGAGAAACAGGAGAGCAACTATGATGATGATGATGACGACGACGACAACGACGACGGCGGCGGCGTCAATAGCAGTAACTTCAGTAATAGCCGCGCGGTGGTGGCAATGCGATTTATATGCGCGTGCAATTGCATATGGATAAACGCTCACATTCAATGTGCTACTTGAGCATTAATTCCATTCAAAAACAATTTCTACATCATATCTAGAGTTGGTCTTCTTCATGACCGTTCATATTGCAACACGCATCACTTAATCTCTTTCTAACCAAAAGGCAACTTAAAAACCTAAGATACAAAAAATGCAGCAGAACAACAACAACAACAACGGATAACAAACTGAGACGAAATATTGAATAAAAAGAATTCCCACAAAATGAACATACGATAGACCTCGCGTGCGCAATACACTCGGCCGTTTTTCTCATGTGCCAAACACAATCGAGAACGGCAAAAGTGCTCTCTCATCTTTTCGCCATAATCAAATGCAGACCGTGCGGCAATTGATGTGTGAGCGAACGGGTAAGTGAATGAGAATAACCACTTAAAATACGCTCAATAGAATTAGCAATCAAGTTATTTTCTACTACGCTGATTGTTCAGTTCTGGTTGGCATTCGATACAACCCTTTTTTTGTGCGTGTGTATGTGTGTGTCTGTTTGAAAATGAGTCAATTGCCTTTTTGGACCGACGACCAAACGACCAGCCAGCTGACTTCTTACTTTTTCTTGTGTTGTGTTGTTTTCAACAAAAATGCTGCGTTTCCGTTTGGCAAACAAGGAAATTCAATGTGTATGTACAGGCATAATTCGAAATGAGAATAGCGCGTAAGTTGAAATGGAGTTATCGGAAAATGAAGTTGATGAAATGCGTTGTCATTGCGCTTTTTCGTAATGGGCTTGTCAGTTATTGTTGGTGATGTCGCTTTTGTTGCTGTCATCATGCCGGAAAAGTCATGCAAATTCTTCATGTGGAAAAAGGACCAGCACCGAAAAAAGTACACCAAGCAACATATACATACACTCAGAGGCTAAGTTAGAGCGCCAAAGAATGATAGAGAGAGCGGAAGAGCGGGAATGACAGTTAGATAGAGTGCAAGAACTCAAAGTGCGACAAATGAAAAAGCAAAGAAACGAAAAGCGAGCAAATATTTTACCTTCATTACTCGATGTGTACTTGCTGTATTGTGTCTTCGTTCCATCCATCTCATTCAATTTTTATATTTGCACTCTTTTCAGTCAGCGATCAAGCTTCTTGACTGAATTATATTCGCGTTCGATTCTCTTCTTTTACCCGCTTCGGCTCTCTTTCTCTATCGTTCCGTCTTTGTCCTCTTGTTGCGCACTCTCTCTCATACACATTCTTTGACACATACTCTCGCTTTTTTTTTCGGCAGATTAACTTTATTTATGTGTTTATTTTCTGCACTTTGCAGTTTACTCCTGCTGCTTTAAGGTATTAAAACGGCAAAAATTGTTGTGCCCCGTTTATTTCGTTTGCTGTCGCTGATGTTGCCACGCTGTTGTCGTTATTGTTGTTGTTATAGCGTTCCACTATATTATTATTATTTTTCGAATATAAACGAGCATTAATCTATCTTGTCGGTGCTGTTCATCGTTTTTACCTTTACAATGAAGTTTTTCATTTCTCTCTTCTCCAGGTTTTTTTTGTGTGTGTAAGTGTATTCAGTTGTTTGCTGGCTTGCTTGCTTGTCTGCCTCCTTTTTTTCCCTTATGCCTTGGTTTTCTTCTTACAGTTGTTCCGATTCAGACTTTTGTGTTTTTATAAGTGTGTTGAGTTTACATTTCTCATTTTCTTTGGACAATTTATATCGCAAAATTTTCAAACGATAAACTTTTCCCTGCAAATTACATGAGTTTAAGTTTCTATATTCACTTCATGCATTGCAATGGATGGCATGGTTACGACCATGCCGCGCATAGTACATTTTGGATATAGACTCGCTGTAAGGCACATTATTCATGGTAACCGAGTTGTGCAAACAGAACCGCTTGGAATATATACACACACATATTGTGCTGGAATAATTTGGATCAAATTGAAAATTAAAATTTCATTGGACGTCGATGAGCTGTATGATCTTGTTTGCCACCGTGAATTTCTCTCTTTCTCTCTCGTTTACCCTTTTTACTGAGTAATTTGCCGAGCTCACTAAGACGGTGGGGGTAGCAAACTGGTGGCAAAGTGTGGCTTGATGACATAAGAAACAGAGGGAAGTGATCTGATTGTGTAACGGGATGAAAAGACAGAATGCGTACGCGGTACGTTGGAAAGCGAAAGAAAATACAATTGTACAAGGCCAATAATTTATTTCAATGAAAAAAACGCGCACGTAAAAACAAAGACGTGCATGTAGTTTTGTCATTACGTTCGTATCACGATCTTGAAAGCATTGGTGTTAGTGCTCTGGTTTGCTGCCATTTGCCGGATTCAAATCACACAAGAAATTAAGTTTTCTCTTTGACTTGTCTCACACACGAAAAAAAAAAAAAGACAACAGAAAAAGAAGAAGTTGAGAACAACAAAAGCAACAACACGAACGAAATCAACAATGTAAAATTCATTCTTTTGGACATGAAGATGTGCTCTTTCGCACTGATATTATTACTCGATACAAATTGTATGCAAACACAACCGATCCCGATTGCACATTGCACGGTCAAAAACGCATTTACATCGTATACATAAAATGCGATCAGTATCACTTGCTCTCTTTGCCTCCCTCTTGCATACTGAATTCTTCGCTTCTTTGTGTGTATATTAAGGTGGAAAATACATTGGAAAATAACCGTGGCTATGGCCACAGGCAATTTATATGAAACTAAGCAAAAGAGAGTGAGTGAGAGCGAAGAAGAGTGAGTGAGAGAGAGAATTATTGGACGACCAGCCGAGTGTTTATGTTTATATGCACGGTAAAATAGCGCATAAAAATTCGAACAAAAAAAAACAACGAGATGTTTTGTAAATGATTTGTTGGTACAAATACCACAATGCATGATATGCAGGTATGTGCGCGATAGAGTGAGTGAAATGGCGAAAGAGAGAATCAGACTGATGATGGTGTAGTATGCATAAAGAAACGGCTCTTACAAAGTTTTACAGAGCCAAACAACAGAGCCAAGCGAAAAAAAAGAAACAAAACAGAGAAAATGAACAAAAAAAAAAAACACATCACACAACAACAGAATAAAACGTGGTAAAATTGTATGCAATAAACACAAAAGACAACGACTACGACGACGACCGACAAAATCATATCGAATCCAGTGCAATGCAATTCATATTGTGTGTCTGTGTGTATGTTTATGTTCAAAACTGCACTGTACGAGGCCAGGATACATAATAAATAAATATTGTGAATGGCAATTATGCCTTTTAGTGACCATATGCCGGGATTATGTGAGAACAATAAACGAATAAGTATTCTATCAGCCGGTAATCTATTCGCATGTCGTTTGTCGTTTGTCTTTGCTGGCGATCGCTTCATTCGCTAAGAGAGAATCATTCTCTCTCCACTTCTCAGTCTCTCTGTCGACACACGGGGAGAATATGATGGGTGCATTCTCGTCTCGATATCAACAAAAAAATAAAAATAAACAAAAACAAAAAAACGGTTAATGAAAATAGATGATATGGTGTTTGTTTTATATTTGCTAAAAATACGACGGAAAGAGACGTTACAAATCAGCTTGAAATTCTGCACTAAACATTTTTTTGCGTTCGTTTATTTGCTCACTTGCACGAACGATGACGACGGACTTTGAAGTACGAACAAAAAAAACCACCAATAAAATTACACAAACAATAAATACATATTTAAACGATTTATGCATGCATAGTGTTAAATCTGTTTGAACAATGACTTGATAAAATATGAACGAGTATAATAAGTACTGGTAAAATGGATGATCCAAACAAAACAAAATAATGTGTACATTAAACACAGACACACACACACACACCAAGTGTATCTCATTTCAAACGGACAAAAGAGCGAAGCTTATAGACCCGAACAGAAAAAAGTGAAAAATTGTGCGATTTTCATGTGTGTGTGTTTTTGCTAACAGTGAATGTGCGTGTTTTGGGAAAAAAATCGCAAAGGCAACGATGCACAAAAGCAAACCCAAACATGCCGATATTGCAATGAACACACGACGTGTGCGCATCTTTCTTTCTTGGACTTAAGCAGATCGCGTTTGTCTTGCATTTATCAACCGACGACTACGAATGTGTAGCAAAACTAATGGCAGTGCAGGACGGACAACCAAACGAACCAAGGCAGAACAAAAAAAAGCAAGATGAGAAGAGAGAGAAAAAAACCATGCCAGAAACTTATATAGAACGTGATATGCGCTTTAAAAGCATATTTGCCAGGTCGTAGAACTGGACGACCATTGCATGCGTTGTTGTTTATGTGTGGGGCTTCACTTGCTGTTTGCTTAGCGAGCATATGCAAATTTCTCACACTGTATACACACAACAACTTTAATCAAAGAACGAAATTATTATTATTAAAAATTGTTGGATTTTATTTCTCTCTCACTCTCTATTTCTCTTGTTCTACTCCCCTCACTTTCTCGCTCTCTTTCGTGCTGTTATTATTAAGAGACTTGCTGTGCACACAAAGGAAGTGGTTCAGCGTTGAGAACAAACCATACTGATCACAATTAACGCATCGCCTGTAGACACAAACACAATTTGATAGAGAAGCGAATGTGCGTGTTGATTTAATTCTGTTTTTTTTTTTTTTTTTTTTTCGTTAGTTTGTTCGTTCGTTCACTCGTTGTCGTTTTTTGTGTTTTTTTTGTGCCATTTTGTGCTCCCTCGCCGCATGACGTTGCTTTCTTTGTCATCAGTGCATAACATTTTCTAATGTGAATTTCATGTTGCCATTTGTACTGCATATCTACATATATTCCCAGCATCATCATTCCATTGGAAAGAGCAGAACGTCGTAATTCGGCGCATTTGGTTCATTCTTTTTTTATTCGTTCAATGTCTTTTTCTTTCTTTTCAGTGTGTGTTTTTTTTTGCTGCTTCGTCAAATGTCTTTCGTTGACGATGACGATGGCGACGAATTTCGAATTATCTAGTGCAAAATGGAAATGAATACAGACGTATGAAAAAAAAACACACACACACACACACATACCGTCTCTGATTACACAATTCGGATGAATTGCAATAATTCCAAGATCAAGCAAGAAGAAGAATGTGAAACAGCTAAGCTGTAAGTTTTTCTTTAAATCGATATAAATATCTATAGATCTATAAATGTGTATATATTTTAATCGTATTTTGCGAAAATTTACAGTAATGTATCTTGTGGAGCCGTGCATAGTTTTGTTCATTTCTTGAAAATATATGTATGCTTCGATATCCGGCTATGGATGATTGGCCAAAATACGAATGTGTCTTTTTCATGTCGTTTTGAATTTGTCATATATAAATATATATAGATTGAAGATTTTGTACTAATGTTAATATATTCATACATTTTCATTCGAAGAATTCGACAGCGTTGCTTTTTTTCTTTATTTCGGTGGGCAAAAATCAGAATAAATGCATATCCGATTTGTAATCAGGGATCGAAACTGCTATCACGAAATACCATTTCATTGTATGACACAAAAACACAGCACCCAGCCAACACCATATACATTACATCACATTTATCGCTTCCATTCGCTCTTTCGCTTGCTTGCTCGCTCACTCGTTTGCATCACATCGTCGAGTTATTAAGGCAAAAGAAATTGCTTTGCTTTTATTTTTTACTGCAACCCAAATAATCCGTGCACTGAATGTCGAAGCATTTTTCAACGCATCAAATATTTATGCGAAGCTTTTATTTGAATAATTTGTCTGACGAATTTTTATGGCTTTCAGCGTAAATGTAGACAGAGAATGTAGAAAAAGAACGAATGAAAAAAGACAAGGAACGAGTGGCAAAGTGTTGTTTGGCACTTGTATGCAGATAGAGCAAGCAAGAGAGGGAGAGAGTGAAAGAGAAGCATGAAAGACAGCAAGCGTATTTGTATTGCTCATGCAAGTGAAATAAATATATAAATGTGGCACCCATCCACTCATTCTTGCTGTGTGCAAAACTGTTTATAAGAAATTGCTTTTACAGCGATTACTATTTATTATCGAGCGATTCCAAAGGGAAACAAAAACAGTACACACAAAAAAAAAATGCACATGAGCACTATTTTGCGCTTGCTTCGGTTTGATGAGTTTGGTATGCTTTTTCTGTGCTTACATACATACAGTGCTATGAACGCGTATTGGGAATGTGTACGATACAAAAATGGCATGAAATGGAATGCTTTGGTGTTGATGATATCATTTGTGAATTGAAACAATTCGATTCACTTTGAAATTTTAACGCATGACAAACACTTTTCAGAGTAACCGTCCTCCTTCCACCTTCTCGTCATCTTCTTTAGCGGTTTCAATTCAATCATTTGACAAAGCAATAGCAACAGCAGTAGCAACAACAACAGCGACCACATTTGACTTGACGATAGATTTAAAGATGGTAAAATGTTCACAAAACTAATTGTCATCGGTTCGAAATAAAAGCAAATCTTCTGCGCTTTTAAGCCACAACAATTCCAAGAGAAAGTTAAATAGCATAAGAACGCGCAGCGATGTGCAAATGTCGTTCTCTCTCTGTCGCACTCTGCTTCTTTTCTCTTTGTCTAAGTGAAGCACATCCACTTCCAGCCACTGTCTCTTATTTAGTTCGAAAATCTGCACAGTGTTGAGTGGATTTGGATGCCAGTCATTTGTTTGAATGTGCAGAGAAAATATCGAGCATTCGCTATAGAAACCGCTCTCTTACGTTTCTTCGTGTTCACAGCTGTTTTTTCTGCTCTCATTTTGACTTCTATCTCTCATTCTCTCTCTATCGCTCTCTCTTATCTTTGTGTTTTTCTCTTCAAATCTTTTCCCATTGTTTATATTTTGCAACGATTTGCGAACATTTTTGTTCTTTTTCTCTCTCGTTGATGTTGATGTGCATTGTGTGCGCTTCGCAATTTCAGTTGTTATTGTTGTTTTTGTGTGCCTTCATTTATATTTGTTGTCATCTTACATTGCTAGGTCGTGCCGTTGTTGTAGCATCTCCTTCGATGCCAACTTAGTTCACTCCTTTAACAAAATGTAACAAGCTTACAAATGACTTTCTTTTTCGTTGTTTTTTCTCTTTCTTTCTCATTCGCTCTTTCATTTCATTCATTTCATTTGCACTGACGACGACAACAACAACAACAACAAAAAAAAAAGATATGATCCGATGACATTTTTCCTTTCTTTTGTACAAATACCGATTTTCAGCTATGTCAAATTGAACTAAAAGCCGTGGCTAGTCTTATCCATTCTAACCGTCCATCTCCGTCTCCGTTCGATCGCTCTCTCTCTCTGTCTTCAGGTCTGTCTGTTGCTCCGTATCTCAACATTGGTCCACATTGTTTGCAGGAAGCTTTTAGAAATGGAGTCCGATATTGTGATCTGGTGGTGATGCTGATGTTGATGCTGCTAGTATCACTTTTAAACTAGTGTTTGCACATAATCTTTTCTTTCGACAGAGCTGAACTCCGACAACACATCTTCCTGCATATTCAAGCCCTGATAGATTTGCTATGCTTCACAGATACACATTCGTGACTGTTGTTTGTGTAACATTTTCGTTGTTGTTGTTATTATTACTGCTTTAACCGCTTCTTTTGTGCATTTTATCTGCTTCTTGATACCGTCAATGGTGTTGCTGCTGTTATTTCTGAGTATTGTTGTTGTCTTTGTTCTATTTCAATTCATTTGTGAGTAATCCAACTGCAAAAAATATAAACTTGTCTTGCATTTGTGTGCTGCTGTTGTTGTTGGTTTGTTTTTCAAAATCATCATTATTTGTAACACATCGTGTTTTTTTTTCTTCATTGTATTCAATGCACAATCGTGCCATGCGAACAACAAGAGCGCGCAAGAAGAGATACACTGGCGAGAAAAAATAAACGAATGAATCCTTAACCATGGTGGGATGCATCCCAATGAATTAAATACGTACGAATAGAATAAGAAACACTCTAAGCTGTTGTGTTCGTGTATATGCTTCGTTGTCATTTCATCATTTCTTTTCCTTTTACAAAAGTAAAAATGAATGCCATAAATGTGTGCAAGAGATTTTTCGGTTGTTTTTTTTAGCATATCTTCGCATGCATTAACTAAATTATACATATAATAAGGCCAATCATTTATTTTAAAACCCGAAAAAGCCAGAACGGATAAAGATCCAAAAAAACCGAGACCAAGCAACCAACATGCCAAAGCCAACCACGCCAACAACGAAAAATCCATATAGAAGCTGTGTACGCGTACAAAAGACACTCAATTCAGTAGTCATATTTGAATAATGAAAATCTAGCTGGCTCATATGCTAGCAGCACAAGAAAATCACAATATTACCACATACACACACACATCTCTGTAGATCCATGTGTAATGCGTAAAATGCCTGTGTATTATGTACTGCATATGAATCGCCTCGGTATATATATCACACCGAACGGAATCATTTGCCTTTTGCTCTGTCTATTCTGCTTTCTCTCGGCTTTCATGGATTCAATCCGGCATCAGAAATGAAAAGTGTGCACGCATTAAAGTGACATTGTTGATTGATATAGAATTTGTTTAATCACCAGACGTGCGCTTGTGTCACCATTTGCAACAGTATATTCGTTGCGCTTAGTTTTTACAAATTGACTTAGCAACAGCAGTACGAACACATCCAGCAATAAAGGCAATAGTCATAGCTCTATAGTGATGGCTGGAAATTCATTTCGAATGCAGCATATGAATTGTGCTGAATCAACTTGATTCATTTTTCATGAACATGTTCACAGAGCCAAATTCCAATGGGTCAACACAAATTCATGTCCACACATGAATCATTTTTAATATCACAAACATACATAGATAGATATCACAAAAATGGACAGATTTCTGTGATTTTCTTCGTTTCATTTTTCGCAAAATTTTTCACGAAATTTTTCTTCCTGTCTCGAAAAGACAGATCCATTGTCGTCACTCTGCATTGCATCATAGATAAAAATAAAATTTAATTAAATATGCTCTCATCATCGTCATCATCACAAACCATAATACTTTTAGTGGTGTAAATTGCGAGCGAAATGGACGAAAACAAACCGCGCACCGCACACAGAACAAAATTAAAAAGAAGTCACCGACACAACGACGGCTGTGACAAAACACAAACTCAGAGAGAGAGAGAGAGAGAGAGAGAGAGAAAGCGAAAAAAAAGAACGCTGCGGTGACACACTGTCAAAAGTCAGTAAAGTGCTCGCGATACAAACGATCGACATTGTTTATCGTTTAATTTTCACTCTGTCATTCATCTCAGTGATGCTCGGCTCGGCACCCAAAACACATTCATTATGCTTTGCGATTCGTTGTGTTGTTATTTTTACACAACAGCAAATGCTGTTCTTTTATAAAATGCTCATATATTGTGTGTAAGTGCCACATGCACACATGTACGCATCATTTAGTGTTGTGACACCAGCCTAATTATGAAAGCATTAAAATGTGATAATTTGTTTCACATATTCAACATTCGTAATGATCGTCGTTGCTATTTTGCGGGAATGAATCGTGTGCGCGACTCTGAATTCAGACAGAGAAAAAAAACACCCGCTGAAAAACATATATGAAAATTGGCGCGATGCTCATTATTTTTCGAGTGTCGGGACGAGAGCAACAAAAAATTATTATTGAGAGCATTTTTTCACAGCCTCTACACACATCTCGAAAAATGCTTTATGAGCATAGTCATCGGATTAAAAGCGGGCGAAAATTGTGGAATGAGGGGAAAAAAAAGAGCAACAACAAAAAAAACATAAGTGAAATTTGGTATGGCTTGTTTTCAATTATGGCTGATGTGATACACATAATTCACGGCAGTGTTCATGTTGTTGTTTTACTATAGAGCACCCATCGTCGCGATTAGGCTGACTCACTTGATCCGTTGTCAGGAAGTACGGTGTGATGTTGAGCATCTTCAATTTTAATTATATTGTTGCGTTTTCTCCATTGTCATTCCATTCACGCTACTAAATAATATGATTGTGTCGATTTTGAGCGAAACACACGAAAAAAAAAACGCCACTCAAAAGTCACAAGCAAGTGCTTAGTAATTGACACACAGCGATTGAGAGTGAAGCCAATGGAAAAAGCAACAGAGAGTGAGAGACAAGAGTTCGCATCGTTAAACAGCCCTGGTTGAATGATTGGGCTGCTTCAGAACCAAATGTAATTATCATTTTCGTCATATCTTTTCACATCACAATTTTGCAAATGCTTCTCTCGTGTGCACATTGAAATCAAGTCGTTGAGAATCGAGACAACGAGGAAAGAGAAACAAGAGAAAAACCACCGATTACCATTATTGAAAGCGACGAGCAGAAGAGGAACAACAACAATTACAATTACAAAAAAAAGCCACCAACAACAACGCTCCCAAAGATTCCATCGAGAGAGAGAGAGAGAGAGAGAGAGAGAGAGAGAGAGAAATATTCGAGCTGTGGCTCATAACAACGATAGAGTTATAACGAATGTAACACATTTGTCATGATATAACAATTTTACCTTTTCTGTACTTTACGTGCACACGGTACATTCGGTATTTATTCTGTCCCTCTTTTGGGTCTTTTTCACCTCGTTCGTTCTCTCTCGCGCTACGTCTGTTGATCACTCGCGATTACTTGGTTGGTAAGTAAATGAGCGTGAGCGCACTGAAAACTGAAAGAGACCGGTAAGTATACATATTTATGCAGTGAATGCGCATAGTACCAAATGCATCTCGCATTCGTTTATTCGTTGGATTGTTTATTTATTTATCTGTTTTTAATTAGTTTGTTGTTCGTTGGCTCGCTTCGTGCACTTTCAATTTGATTTGTTTCATGTGTGTTGCTGTTGTTGTTGGTGGTGTGTGCCTTTTTTTTCTCTTCTTCTTCTCTATTCTATTGACTTCATTGGATTATTTGTTCGCTGACTCGCTGAAGAAATATTGAGATTTCATGCGATCGCGACTGCAACCAATATAGCAAATATTATGCCGAGACTATTGTACACATTGCATTTTGCACAAAATATGGAATACAATGGCAAAGCGCTGGCTAAATGGAATCGGTGCGGTGTGCACTGTGCACTCAATGTGTGAAAGACTCTTTTAAATGATGACCACCATCGATATACATATATTTGGCATTGGCTTTGGCTAAAAGTAATCCATATGAAAAATAATCTTTGTTATGTGCCTTTTCATCGTATTTCATTTGCGAAATAAAAATGCATAAGTCACATTGAAAACGTAACAACACACAATTCAAGTGTGCTATGGGGCAATAAGCGAAAGCGTGAGATGGACAGAAAGGGAGAGAAGATAGAAAAATTAAGTGCAAAAGGCTTATGGGCAAATGTTTTGATATATCCACAGTCGCTTTGTGTGTGTAAGTGAGTTCGAGGGATAGAGAGAGAGAGAGAGAGAGAGAGAGAGGGAGAAAGACAAAGAGCGCGAGATCAATGAGCATCTATTGTTTGGCATCTCGTTTGCTCTTCGCTTTGCGTGCAATCGGACGACGCGATTCTGTTCAATTTGTTGGTTTTTTTTTTCTTCTCGTTCAGTTCAATTCTGTTTGCATCGACTTTAAATATCGTAACATGTCAATATCAACTTTTTCATAGTCGTGCGAACAGAAATAAACGGCGAATAATATTTTATTTACGTTTTGCAGGATGCTCAAATGGTTGTAATGAGAAACACGTAGAAAATGTTAAATATCTAGCTGAGTTCGCATGGCTGTTACTTGGTTTGTTGTTCGATTATTTATATGATTTCTTTTTTTATTTTGATTCGCGTACTCGCCACTCATTCTGTGTATATCATGTACTTTTTTTGTTGTTGCTCTATCCGCAATTGCTTATGAGAATTGAACATATTCTTGTGGAAAATCGACATGTTTCGTCTGCCGTTGTCGTGGTCGTGGTCGTCGTCGTTGTCCTCTTCTTCTTCCATCTACTTTTTCTATCAACATTTTCATCGGTTTGAGAAGGAGAGATATTATTCTTCGTGGCAATAGAACCGCACACACATGGTTCATGTGCGCCGATGCAGCTGGAATTGGTAATAATCCATTTGGACTCCACAGAGTGTACAAACATTGCTCAATTACGAATTTTCTTCATGTTTTCCCTCTCTGTCGTTCACTTACCTCTCCTCGGTGTGTCTCAGCATGCCGTTGGTCGCTGTTCATAATCCAACTATGAGAACTCTGGAGAGAGAGAAAAAAAAAATCCATCATCAAAGCCAAAGGAAATTGGAATGAACATCGTTTGAAGGCTTTGCTTGTCAAAGCATGCAGATATTGAGAAATGCCAATTAGTAAAAAAGAAATCACATTTTCTTATTGTGTCTAGTGAACGTGTGTATGGATGGGTGTGTGCGCGCGCACACGTCTGTATCAGCGCAACCATCGTGTACATCAATCTGATTATTTAACTCAACCTTCTTTGGTGTACACACTTATCGGTAAATAGTATTTTCTCGGTACAAATATAACTGTAATTGAGTTTGAATGAAATATTTGGTGGAAATCGTCAAAATTCCTGTACGAAATCTCTTTTTTTTTCCTACCTTTTCACTCACTCAATATTCGTTCAATTGGAATGTTGTACGGTTTTCCTTTCGCCAATATTCGATTCACAAGAAAATGCTTTACATAATCAATAATCATGCAGCAATATTGATTTTAAATTGTTTGTATGAAAGTTTATGGAAGAGAGTCAGTGCAAATGTGGAAAAGATCGAAAGAGATGCAGAGAGTGAGACTTTCTTTTTCGAAAAGTCAATGCTTGAAATGGCTGTCAAAGAACCTATCATAGATTGCGTATAGAAAAGATGAACGGATAAATGATTAATATACCTACTTGGTTGAAGTTAGTTCGGTAACGAGCATCATCTCGACATAACATCTCATGGATTTTTCAAGCAATTGAAATGCACACCATGTTCTTGTATATATATGATGGCATATGATGTGTTCATATCAATATGACATGATCACCGATTGATGTGCGCCTTTTTCGAATGAATGTGCTTCTTTCTACTTCGTTTTTTTTCGGTTTTTTCCCTCTATTTTCCTCTCCATTTCAATTCAATTCGTTTGAGAGATGCTATTTAAAATTCACCAGCTGAATTGCACATTCAGCTTTAGCACACCACACACACACACACACACATATAATGCTTTGAGCTGAACCGTAGTTTGACTCTTTAAGTCCAAACGCAAAAAATGGGATATGTTGGATAAAAATCGAATGTCCATTGCCCATTTTAAAGCATTTTCCGTTCGCTGTTTTTCTGAATGTTTCTTTTTTCTGTCTCGCTCCTTTCTAACCAATGCCATGTATCTATTTCAAGTCAGTCAGTCGTTTAGATTGCGCGCACGCTCATCGTAAATTTCATTAAATGATTGAGGAATTGCTGTCTGTGTTCGGTGTTTATTCGAGAGAAAAAAAGCGTATTTTTAAAACATTTATTACTTTTTAGACTCAATCGGTATGGTACACGGTCGTTTTTTCTCTCATTCTCTTTCTCGCTAGGTATATTTATATTGTTTTGCTCTTAAGACCGTTTCGCCCCGGATTGGAATGGTAGTGAAATCTCGTTTTCATCTGATCTATGTTGGTTTGTTGTTGTTGCATTGGATTGTTATGGTTTGAATCTCTTTTGTCTTATTCCATCGCCAATCATTTTTCATTCACATCATTTTTAATATTGGGCTCGCGCATCATTTTTAATTCTTTTTTTATTTTCATTTAGCTTTGTATACGCGCTACATCATTCTGCAATCGAAATGAATATATTCGATAGCAATTTAATATATCTCCGACAGCCAGAATATTTTCAATCGTACACTCTTCATTTGTTTTTATTGTTGTTTTCATCCTCGCACGCTCGCCATCGCGTTCGCCCGCTCTTTTGTTTCGATCAAATGCAAACTAAGAATAAAAAATATGAAAGAAGACAACAGCAACAACAAATAAAGATTAATTAGTTCTCTTCGTTAGTGTCTATATTTAACGAATGCGATTTGAAAAAAAAAAAATCAACAACAACAAAACCATTGACGGACCATGAGCCATACATATGCTGATTAAAAGGTGAGCAAAACGTGTGAGTGAAATAAGTGCGGGAAAAAGAACCCATAACGCATAGGCACATAGAGGAAAGAAAGGCAATCGAATTGAGAATCGAATGAAAAATAAAATAAAAATGAAATAAAACACACAGCAACAGCTTAACTAAATAACAGTAACGAACGAACTTAAAATGAACGAACGACGTACTGGACGTAGTGGGTCTTGATCGTTTTCGTTTAACACACGGGCAATTTTCTCATATTCCATTATTATTGTTATTATCGCGCTATCAAAATGATCTCAGGCGCACCAACAACTTAGAAATACCAACATAGAGACATTCTGAGGGATAGAGAGAGAGAACAACATTAAGACTGGTCAAATGGTGAGCAAGCGAACTGTTTGAGTGTGTAACGAGCAAGTTCACAATCAACTTCTCTTCCACACACATAAATACAACATTTATTTTTTTCTCTTCTTTCTCATCAAACTAATAAAAAACGATAATTTTCGACGGTTATTTTTTTTTTATTCAGCATACATAGCGTGGAATGAGTTTGACACATAAATTCTTTTCGTGAACTTTTATCCATCACACACATATAGGCAGGTTAGAGAGAAATGTGTCTAAAAAGTAAGTAGGAATTAATAGAAGAAAAAAACCGTTCCGTGTATGGTAAATAAGAGAGACAGAAATGAATGAAGCATCATCGCACATTTAACCTTGCCATTTGAATGTTTGTTGTTATTTTCATCTGATCGATCCATCTTTCTTTTTCCTGGGCCAGCGAAAAAGAAGAAGAAGAAGACGAAATAAACGATCCGGCCAGTTAAAATATATATTAACTACATCGTCGAATTGAATCCATGTGAATCAATTTCATGACGCATATTGCGACGGAGCAACAACAAGAGCAACATATATGTCGACATTAACGGCGGCGACGGTGGCGGCGTCGACATCAGCGGAAATGCAAGATGGTAAGAGTTAATGATTGAGGTAGACAAAGTGTGAACAACGTGTTGACAAATAGCCAATAAGCAGGCAAATATGCTCCGGATTAAGTAGCTCACAAATCAAGCATCACATATACGGCTCAAAAGCAAAGCAAAAACAAAACACCATTTGATTTGTAAACTGAATGAATTGAATGAAGTGAAACCGCAATTATTTTTTGTGATCTGCACTCTGGACCCCGTGTGTGTGTTTGTATACATCTTGAAATCCGTCTTTTCAATGGGCTATGATGACAGTCAAAGTGTCCAAAATGAAAAGAAACGCTTTGACTTTGTGTAAATGAGTTGAAAATGTGAGTGTGCATGTGATAATGTTGCTGTTGCTACTGCCGTTTGGTGTTTATTTTTGGTGTTGCTTTTGCCGGATCGTTTTTTTTTCTTCTTCTTCTCTCGACGTCTTTCTCGACGAAACGCATTTTCGCGTTGACACATTACATTACAGCACAAAGCCAAGAGTTGAGTCAACTCTCTGTGGCAGCGTGTGATGGGTCTACATTACAGCATAACACACTCGATTTTTTTTCCGCTCTTCTTGCTCTCATTCTCATGAATGAACGCAACTATTATTAATTATTAAGCAGCAAAACAAAATTTAAAAATAAAAAGAAAACGAAAAAAAAAATGGAGGCAATGCAATTCAAAAACAGCAAATGAAAATGGTGATACCCCATAAAAAAGGCCATTGGAAAGTATGCTTTATGTATACGATTGCATTAGACATAAATATCAAATACATTCTTTTAGTTTGCGATCTTTTTCGTTATTCTGTTTGAAGATGAAGTGTGTGTTGCTTGTTCTCTTTCTTTTTATTTCGCTTGCTCGTTCTCTCAATGTCAATCACTCATCGCTGTATTAGCGCATCTGTTTTTCAACGGCATATTTGTTCGCAAACTTACTTCTCTATCTCTGTGAACTCCGGAATAATGATTACAGACCAGCAAAACAGAGCATTGCAATGAACTGCACCACGAACACGAGAAATTATAAAATAAAAACAACAACAACGCACGCATTGCTGCCGAAGAAAAGATAAACATGGGAGGCATGAAATGACTGAAGCAGTGAAATGAGTGCAGCTGAAAGATTAGTTAATTTTATCTGTATACAATTCTTATTTCGTTTTTTTCTTCTTCTTCTTCTTCTTCGTTTTTCCATTTATTCTGCGAAATGTTAAAATGAAAGAATATACACTATGGATACGATGTGATTTGTTATTCATTCAATTGAATCTTCTATTTGTGTTTTTGACCGAGGGAATTCAGAAAAAAAAAGATATAGTAAAAGCTGCATTAAAAAAATCATATATATTTATTTCGCACAAGTCAGAACACGATGGACTGTTCGACGTTTTTAATGAAATATTTACGCGGCGTAGAAGACGATTTGCTGATTTGTAAATCGTATAAAACACGCAACTATTCAAGCGATAAAGAGAGAGAGAAAAGGGGAGAAAAGCACATAGATCTAAGGAATTGCAACTCAGGGTCCAATTTAAATTGAAATAAATAAACCAGATTTTGCCATTTCGATGGCATGATTCACATACAAGATTTTTCGAGAATGAAAGAGCACCGAGAAGAAGTCATATCATCAAAATATATTTATTTTCTTTTCGCATTTTCATGCAGTAATAATTAATGTGAGAGATGTCGACGAAGACGATCGCATGAATTTCGATACAGTTTTGCATTTCGGATTATGCGCTTTTCTATATCGCCTCTATCTGTATTTTGTTGGCATGCATTTATTTATCATTTGGCGGTTGCTTTTTGACTGCGGCTTTCTTGGAATTATATTGGTGTGTCGTGTTTACATTTTTCTTTTTTTTTTTGGTTTTTTGAAAAAAGCCGTCAATGTGCACGATGACATTTTAAGTTGCAAGTTTTCAGTTTGTTGTGTGTCGTTTTAATGGACATCGTTGTTAATTTATGCACAAAGACATTAAGAAATTTTGTCAATTTGTCGGTAATTTTGTGCCAACATTTATTTTTTATTTCATCGTATCGTTTGGCATAGGCACTTCGGTGTGTTGGCATCGAAGATCAAGCACGTCTCGTCGGTAGCGCATTGACTTTGCGGAAACAGTGAATGAATAACAAAATAAAACAAAAATTCCTTACCCACGCCAAGTGAAAGAGTAAGAGAAGGAGCGAGAGAGAGAGAGAGAGTGGTGCCGTTTTCGAAAACTTAATTACATTTAAAGGAGTGCTTTTTCGTGAAAGCAAATATTTGTACTTTGTCGAGTAGGTAATTAAATTTTCCAAGCTTCTATTGCACCGCAAGGTACTACTACTTTGCCGACATTTATCCTGATTCGGGTGGATTGCCTTTCTCTTAGGCAGCAAGTGTCGATAAGCTGCTAAATTAGATTGCAATCCATCCTCTCTATTTCAGCTCTATTCTTTGGCGCGCACAAGACCAATCTTCATGCAATTTATGCTTTCTCTCTTCTTTTCGCTCTCTCTATCTCACTCCCATATACTCAATACGCTTTATTATTGCCCAGACCACTCTCAATGGGCGCTTTAATTCGCATTGAAAATGCTATTTGTATTTCATCTCGAGCACTTTAGCGTTTTGCAAAATGCATTTGGCATCGTCGTCATTCATGGCGTGGTTGTTGTTGTTGTTGCCATTGCCACCGTCATACCAAACCAATATTCTTCTGTCTGCCGTCACAAATGTTTGGGCAATTCGTTTATCGCAAACATCAGATTTAATTCAAAATACTCATTTAAACACATGTAGTGTTTATTATTTTGTGAGTGTATTGACTTAACCATTTCTTCATTTCCTTGTTGTGGATCGAAGTGCTTGTGCCGTTTTATATATACCATATACACTTTTTTTTTTATTTCATCTCCATACTTCTCATTTTCACATTGTATGCGCTGGCATTTTTAATATCTTTCTTTTCATCAAGTTTTTTTTCCCTTATTTTAATGTATCGCATATGCATGATAAAAACGTTGTTGGCTGCTACTTGCTGAATATTAAAATTAGGACAAATGAGAATAGCCGCAGGCTTAAACTGCTTAACAAGCTCAATGCGGAGCACCAAAGTACATGAACAAGAGTTGATATGAAACAACGAACAAAAAAAAAGTTTACCAATTCACCATTGCCGCCGCTCTTGTTTCACCTCCATTTTTCTCTTTCTCTGCTGTCTACTTTTCCGCCTCACTTTCTGCCGTTTCATTTTATATATGTTTTGCACATTTTGCCCGTGTGTACCGAACATGTTGAAAAGAATATGTATGATAGAAAACAATTAAAATGTATATATATAAATTTACGCAGGTTAAATGATCTGACATCGTTTGTGAAGCGAATAAAGAAAATAAAAACAACAACAAAAACAACAAGCAACTGTTAAAATTCGATGACAATGAAAATTATCTTATTGCTAAATGAAAAATGATTACTTTTTTGCACAGATACGGAACTGACATATACACAAAAACACATACATGCACGTCCATGTTTTAGGGCAGGCAGATCGGCGAAAAAGAAACCGTTACCTTCGTTAGCATCGATCATTTTTGGTTGATGTTTTGGGCGCAGCTGAAAAGGCGGTGACTACTGTTCTCACATTGCATTATGGCATTCAGGCCGACAATGTGGCGGTGGCTCCACAAAAATACACACAAACCAAATCTGTCTGCAAATCACTGTTTTGCTTTTGATTGAAATACAGCCCGATATCATATATATTGTTGTTTTCGGTTCGGTTTTTTTTCGCTTCTTTTCTTTGGGCTTTAAATTGAAAATGAAAGAAAAAAGTATGTTTCCCTTAATCAGTCAGCCAACGTTTAATTTCCAGTGTTGAAATGTGTAATTGCTTGGCACCGTGCTCACCCATACATTTATTCACTTGTACTTATGCCAAAGTAAATAGAGTTTAAAGATTTACAAGACGGAAATTGGTATTGGAAATTTGCCGACTGAAATGGCTGATACAATCGAAAATCAGATTGAATCGAAAATCGAAATGTGCGAGAGTGTGTTAAAATGCGAATGAAAGCGTGAAATGAGAGAGCTATGCGCTTCATAGACATCGTCGTCGTCGTCGCCGTTGTCCCAAGTTCACGCGCGAGCAAGAAAATGACGATGACTTCAAACAAAACGCCAGTAGCAACCTCTAATATGCGAGACTAGATGGTTGAAGTGCAAGAAAAAAGATCGACTTAACAGGCAAGAAAAGCAATTTCTGGCCATAACGAATCGACGCAAAAACACATATTCGAAACAAAAGCGAAAGACTCAACGAATGAGCAGCAACAGCAGCAAAAAAAAACCAATTACACACATAAAACTTACGAACAGTAGTTGTGTCGAAAGCTGTGATTACAAATCACACACATACTGGATACGAGAGCCGGGGAAAGAGGTATCAAAGTGAGAGCGTATGTCTGCATACACGTGCGCACGCCATATTCATTCACGGTTTGTTATCGCTGCGTGTTTTTTTTCTGCTCTTCTCATCGTTTCTACTTAGCAGCAATCTTTCGCGCATATTCGATATTCGTTGTGTGTGTGTGTGTGTGTGTGCACTGTGCATGTCTTTTTTTCTCGATTGAAGAGTACATTTTCAGCTAAAGTTCTGTTGCAACAAGAGAGATCGATCTCACATCACAAACTTCATCTATTCGGGTGCTGAATATTTTACATTTAATGTTTATGTGATTGTTTCCGCTTCTCTTTTGTTTCATGCGTCTCAGTTCAACTGATGATGATGATGACGATCGATTGTTCTGATCCAATGCAAGTCCAAGGGCCAGAAAATTGAGAACATAGCTCTCTCAACAATTTCAAAGTAGCAAATATTCGAATTCAAGTCGAAAGGTCGAGTATTGGAACACATAGATACTGATGCGTGTGCATTTAATGTACAGAACACGAGGTACAGAACAGAGAGAGAGAGAAAAAAAAAACAGGCGAAGCTATACGTTTTCACTGGAAATAATGAGAGTGTAGCCGCGATACTATCAAATTATTATAATGGCAAGAGCCGAACTGAGTCGATTGTGTGAAAGCCAAGATGAGCAGATCAGACGTGGTGAATCTCTATCGAGACTGGAACAGAGAGATGGAGAGAGAGGGAGCACAAAAATTCACTTTGAACTTATTAGATTCGTTTTGATGTGCGTTGTGTGTGTGTGTCGGTGTGCGAGTGAGTATGTGAAAAGAATTTGAGTGAGAGACAGGGAAAAGAGAGAGAAAAAAAGAAAGAAAAAAGAATTGCAAGAAATTCAATCGACCAGCAAAGTGAATAAACGCTACCAATAAACGAAAGAAACGGAATGGAAAAGAACGAAACTAGGCAAAAAAAGAAGGAACATAACATGCACTCCATCTCCGGGTGTACACCCGAAACTCATTTCATCTAATGCACATGCATATACCGAAATAAATGGAAAAAAGAGTGCTGAGGAGCAAACACACTGATATATAAATATTATGAGAGCGACGTATACCGAAAAGAAATCGCAATTTTACACAACGACGGAGTAAAATGAAAAGTGCATAACCATAAAAATGGGAATAAAATAAAATTTTGTTCGACACAAGAGAAAAAAATGACGTTGAAAGAAAAAAATCAGCAGCAGCAACAGCAGCAGCAAGCGCATTAGCAATAGCAACCAACAACAACCAAATCACAAGTAAATATCCCGACACTCGCAACAAAATCGTCAGTTGTATTCATAGCTTTGATTGCGTTCAAACTTGTTGAAAACACAGAGTCGAACGGGCAAAGTAAAGCAATGAAAAATGAAGAACCAAAAAAAAAAAACAACGGCGTAATAATGCGAGGACGATGAAGAAGAAGAGGCAGCGAACAAAAAAAAACATATCGACTGTGCACATTTTTAGCTCTCGCACAAGTGAAGCATAGCACCGTGAACATCATCTCGCCGAACCATGCAGTTTTCTATGCCGAATGTGTTAGCAGCGAGAAAATGAGAGAGAAAGCAAGACAAGGGAATAAAAAGTGAGCCAAACATACACACACACACACACATACACAGCCTGAATGAGCAACGAAAATATTTTAATTGGTTTTTTTCCTCGTTGGCTGCGCTCTCAAAAGGAATATGGATACTTTGACACGACTAAAAATTCTCTCAAACCATATTACCTTCATGTCTCCCATATCAAATGTGCATTTCGAATCGTCGTCCATTTCAACAAGCGATTTAACCCGACGGCCAAAGTTTGGCAAATGCAATAAAATGAAGATTCCATTGAATTTGAAGAGTTTGCACAATCATCGCTTCCACATATTCATTTGTCACCCTTCGTTGGATGGCAGAAATGCCACTTCAATCAATCACATACACAGGCGCACATTCACACACAATAACGAAAAATAAAAAAAAAATAACGAAAAACTTTATGAATTTGTTCAATTCCGTTTTCAAAAACTAATTAAAATTCGCAATATCATTACAATTAATTTCACTATCAAATTCAAGTTTCCATCAACGAGAGACTTTTTTTTATTTTGGGCCAAAAAGAGTAGCTCTACCATCTTAAATCGAGTTGTTGTTTTTTTTCTCTCGTTGCTTTAATAAACGGCGTTTTTTCCGCTGTTGCCTTTACGCCGATTCCATGGCTGTCTCTTTCTCTCTCGTTTTCTGTCGAGCATTGAATTTGAGTTTAAAAGAAAATTAAAGTTAACAAAGACTGTTAAAAACGAAATTGGTTTTTTATTTAATTTCGAGTACATGCCATTTTCATAGTGCGCACATGCGTCCACTTTTCCGTTTCAATATTTTACGTTTCAACTCGTGTGTGCCGTTTTTTGTTGTTGCTATTTTTTATTATTGTTGTTTGCTTTGTAATGGCCTGCAAAGTTGCTGTTGCTGTTGTGTGATTGTCTTGTATTCGCTTCGATTTTTCTTATAAAACGCATTACATACAATTATTCCGTTTCTTTTCACACGATTTGGTTGTTTTTCTTCTGGCTGAGGCATTTTTAGCTCTCATATCGGTTCATTGGTTTGCCTTTTTTGTGCTTCGGACACACACATTCTGCATGCGTGCGTGTGTATGTGTGTGTGTGCATAAGTGTTTGTTTAATCGAATTGCAAGCGATGATACGATTCGATGATATCTGCTTGCTATTGATCGGTTTATGTTTGCCTTTTTTTCTGTTCTAATTCGCTAACTTAGTTTCATGGTTATCGTTGCAAATAAAACGAACTGCTCAAGGTTTCATCTCTCCGTATTTTTTGCTTCGTGTTGTTGTTTTTTTTCGCCTTTTCGTTAAGCTTCTAAAGGTCTCACATATATACTAAAAATGGATGAAATAGACAGGGAGAGTAAGAGATACTGCTATTAGTGTATATAAAATGTACAGGTTTAACTTAGAATTCAAGGAGCTATTTAAAAATTGCTTGCTATTTTTTAACCACTAAACAGATGCCACATCAATTTTTATTGAAATTGATACGAGACGTTCAATTCAAGTTCAGTTTCTTGAATTCTGTAGCGTAATTTTCTCGAAAAACTAAAAGTTCGAAAAATCAAAACTTATTGAAATTGATTCTCCCCGTTCGGTAACATCTTCCGAAAATGTCACTCATTCAACATCACTCTAAAAACTCTGTTTAATGTGCACGAAAGAGAGGAAAAATCCAATAAAAACGTAGGCAAAAAGTGTAATGCATATTCAAAATGCGTTCGAATGGAAAATGATTGTGTGCGCGCTCGCGCTCCCGCTCATTTTTCGTCCTTATTTTTCGATGCGAATCAGACAGATAGTTGTTGCTTTTGTCGCGATACTTTTTTCTCTGTGTCGTTTAATGCGCTTCATGTTCAGTTTTTTTGTTGTTGTTGTTCTTTTTCCTATATGCATGTTCATTCAGTATGCATACCATCGCGATCGGATCGCCGAACCAGCATATTGACCACATTTTTAACAATTCAATATAATAAACCCAATTCCATTTGCGATGGTGTATATATGGGGAAAAAAACGGACGAGCCAAAAAACAGTGTAAAAGAGGCCATCGTAATGTAGCTGCAGAAAGCACAGAGGAAAAAAACACGACAACATCCAAGAAAGGTATGTATAAAAATCATTCGCATTCTCATTCGAAATCGGGAGGAAGCAGAGGCACAACAAAAAAAAAATAAAAACAAATAACACAGAGAAGAAGTTGTGGCATGCAGACTCTTCGACCGTATTAAAAATACAATTTTGAAATGAAAATACACCATGCAAGTGCGCGCGAGAGAACAATAAAAAACAAATTTTCGAAAATATTTTAAATGTTAATCAAACAATTTTCACACACAGACAAATGTTCTGCACACGGCACACTGGCCATATTGAGTTCATATCAGTAACAGCACTGAGTCACAAAGCGAACGCTCCACGAAAATGGTAAAAATGAAAAAGTGAGAAAGATGGCAAGAGGATGAATAAAAAAGAATACCCAAAAGCAGTTTTGTCCGAAAAAAAAAGGTGGAGATGTACGAAGAAAATGCGTTCAGCGAAGATGAAATTCGTGGAATCCACCGACGTAAAAAGGCACACACACACATTATATATATATATATATATATATATATAACTTAAAATGGCATTGCATAAAATGTTTTACCCATCAAAATTCACCCGATGGATATGATTGGATCTGCTCTTGTGTGTACCGTATGCCAAAAATTGCGCTTCGCTTGGCAAATTGTGTGTACGGCATGTTGAAAATGAACAAAAGTTTGGACCCAAACTGCTCAACATCGCCACCACCAATATCACCAACCGGAAAACGAACACGAAGACGAAATTTTGGAATGTGAAAATTAGCTTTTGAATTAGCTAATCCATCGACGTGGAAATTTCGCTTCAATCTTTAATGATTTTGATATTAAATTCGGGAAAATGTAGCCGTGCATTCACAACGACCAAATCAAATAAAGACCAGATAGCGAGAGTAAGAGTATGTGAATGTGACAGAGAGAGAGAGAGAGAACGGCAGTGGCAATTGCACGCATTCAATCGCAATAATCGCTATATTGTATATACTTTCTAAGCAATGAATTACAAAGATTTCGGTTTCATAAATTATGTAAAGTGTAAAATCTCTCTTTTCCTCACTCACTAATGCACTCACACTCTTTTGCTTTGTGTACACTGACTGACGCATGTATTATTGCATCCAGTGCAAAATTAGAATTAAAAAGTAATGAAACAATCGCACAACTAGTAGTGGTACGCGCTCCTATTACTCACTCGTACACACACACTCACTCACTCACACTTTGTCTGTATGTATCTATTTTAATACGGTTTCATTTCGGAGTTGCCTGTGTTTAAGCTCAATGATGGAAAATAATCCTTTGCCGTGTGCGTATGTTTGTTTCCCTGGCAAAAATTATTATTCGATTTAAGCCACTCGAGAAAATCGTAATGCAACATTGGCCATTGTGTCTAAGTAGACAAAGCTGTTATTGTTGCCATCGGTATATTAATGTGAAGAAAGCGAACATGAACACATGCCAACGGGTACGATTCTCTTGGCTGAGTGAGATTTTGCCAAAAATGGAAATCTCGACAGCTATGATGACGATGAACTCGAGCGAAATGAATTTTAGGGTTTGGTTTTTGTGTACAATGTATGCATACACACATTTGAAATGTAGACGAATATATACACAAACGCACATCACATCATGAACAAGACATGACACATTACAACAACAGCAAAGCAACAACCAAAACGGAAGAGAAACGATGCTCTGGCCAAAGTACATGCACATTCGTCTATGCACCCTTGTTTTCATTTGATCGCTTTGCTCTTGTCTCTTTCAGCTCACCCAAATACTGCCACAATTATAAGCATAGAAATTAATACGAGCGATCTGGTTGAATTGGAACTCTCTCGCTTATTCACTTTCTCTCTGTCTCACTCTCATGTTATGCGTCCTGTGCTGTGTGTGTGTCTCTCTCTCTATCGGTATAAGAGTGTGTTTGCTTCAAAAGAGAGGTCGAAATAGACTCCAAGAGTTGAAATGAAACGTGCGCCGAACAGCACCACCACTGCAAATACACAACGAGTATAGAACTTCAGTAGCGAGTGAGAGCGCGCGCGCGCACGGAGGTATAAATCAAAAGGCGGCTTACAAGCGGCAAATGCGAAACAAATCAACAAGAATAACAATATAGAATATATATTCGATGAAAAGGGAGTGAGTTCGATAAAGAGGTGGTTTATTGACAATGAAAAGGGATTTAATTCAACAACATTTTATTTTTTTAGCTGCAAACCAACAATGGAATTAAAATTTTTCGCTTCGGGCAAAAAGGTATGCGAGACGACTAACTCACTTTCTCTCTTCCTCTTTATTTGATATACGGACGATCCATTCATTCTTCTTATGCTGTACTCACTCAGCAATATTGTCTTTGACTAGTTTTTTTTGGATGTCGTTACCTTTCCGCATTTACCATAGATAAATACCAAAAAATGGGTGAAACGGGAACATAATTTCACTTTTAACTGGCAGCCATTCGATTTTAACACAACAACTGCATCAAAAAACCATGTTCAACTCTCGTCGAATTTTGGTTCGGTTGCTTTGAAGCTTCAAATAACGTTAATATATGTATATGTGTGTAGTAGTACGTACATCGTACACACACATTGTCTATCATATGGCACTCAACGAATTGACACATTTTTCAAATTCATTCCGCTGAAGGTAAAAGCCGTATGCTTTCAATGCTATTTATTTCGGAGTTATTCATGTTCTTGCGGGGTATTCGGTATGTTCATCGGGGGAAAAAACGGAGCTCATCGCTCAAGTTCCTTGTTGTACATTCTTACGTTTTAAATAACCCAAAATATTTACGCAAAAATAAATCGTGCTTTTGAATTCCAGGCTTGTTGTGTCTTCAACGTCGTCGTCATCGTCATCGTCCTTCTTCTATCTACTGGTATTACCGTCGCTCTTGTCATCATTTGTTGTCTTATTCTTCTTGGGGTGCTCTCATTCCAAATTCAATCTTCAATCTGAAGATTGAACGATTTTCGGTTTTCTGTTTTGCACGCACACAGTAAATTACGTTATCTCTTTCCTCATCACGGATTACGCATATAAATTACAAACTACACGAGAAAATCATAGGGCCCAAATAATTGACAACAAGAATGGGCGTTCTCTACCTCTATATCGACCAAAATAATGCCTTTACATTGCATTGAATTAGTTCGATTTGGTCTTGTAATTAAATTGAACAGTTAATTGTTTTGGTAGATAGAGTCTTCTATCGTTAAAATCCATTAAGGTGATAATGCAGTAGGTATTGAATTGTGTAAATGTTAGCAATAACAGAAACCAACGTTGAGCGGAAGGGAGATTTGAGCGGAACGAACGAGAGATAGAGAGAAAAATAGAGGCGCATCTCTTTGAGAAGGCAAAAATATTACCGACAATATATAGTAAGAGCCAAAATATTTGGCAGACACGATTCAGTATTCAAAACCCTATTTCTATGAATGAGCCAAAAGGTTCAAACATTTACCGTTCATTTTTCTTGTTTTGTTTGCAATAATTCACGTCTCGTATGTGGTTTTGCTTGTAGGTTTAGTTATTCATTTTTAACGGCTGTTGATGCTGCCGCTACTGCTACTGCTACTGCTGCTCTTGCTGTTGTTGAATTCAGGGTAACAGATCTCGTTTTTTGTAGACGTATATTTTGAATTTGAACAGTTTTTTTTTTGCACCCGAGCATATGGTAGAACAATTCTTGTCTAATTGCGTATGTATATATTGGTAAAACTGAAACTACGCGCAAAGCGTTTAAATAATAAAACGCAAATGAAAACTGACACTTTTTTTGAGTGTGTATCTGTGCGTTCGAAAACACAATAAGATTTAACGTTCAAAAGGCACTCAAAATATTGGCGAATAAAACGTAACTGTGTACCATATAGTATAATGGATTTATTGTACAGTAGCAACTGTAAAATGCGGTTGAAAACAAATTGAATGGCGTTTAACCCCATTTAAAAATTATGCGAGAGATGAACAAAAAAAAATAACGATTATTTTAAAACAAACAAAGTTTAACTTATACGGCTGATTTCTGAATAAAAATCAACGATTATCCTGCTTTCCGATCAAAATCCGCTCTTGTTCATCACTCTCTCGATGTCTGTGCTCTCTTCCTCTATTGAGTGGTTGTTGTGAGCAGCGTGCAGCCACTTATTTTATTTCGGGGTTATTTTCGAAGCCACTTTATTGAGCCATTCAGACTATACAGATTGGTTCATATTTATTGGTATTGTGCCATCAATCGTTCGGAATTTAATAAGCAGCCAAAAAAAAAAAAAATGTTGGACGATTTTTAGCAAAAAAAGGTCCATATTATATAAGGGTGGCATTGAGAATATGAAGTGTACACGGCTGCCATATTGGGCCAAGAGAGAAAGCAAGGCAAGTAAATTGACATTATGAGTGACTGGGCGTTTGTAATAAAACCAAAATATGACATATGTGCACCAGATTTTGACTTTGTTTGCTCTTCATATTAAATTCATTTAGTGTTTTCTCTGTTCGGTGTTTTGTGTGTGTGCAATGTGGAAAATGTTGGAAAACTTTGTGTTGCCTGTCGTTGACACAAAACGAAAATGACAAAACAACAAAATCCTGGAACATATATATAGACAGATTTAATGAAACAAATCACAATTAAAACACGAGCACATATTCTCTTGGCCGCAAAAGTTTTTGCGAAAATTCCATAGCGTTGTTTGTATTGCGGTGTAGATATGATATACGTGACAGCATGACATGTGCCACAAAATTTCACTTGATCCTATCAAGTGAATGTGATATTGTAACAAAGAGTGAATCGATAAATGTCAACTTCAAAGGATATTTTCTATCGCATTTAATTTACAAACAGGAATATGCTAACATTAGAAAAATGAAAAAAAAAATCAACCCGGTTATGTTATGGTTTATAGTACATTTTGAATTGTTTGTTACTTTTTGTTCCAATCAACTCTTCCAACGATTGATCCAACCATTCGATATACCATATACATACGATAATGGTAACCGCACGAAAAAAAAGCACGTGCACATTTTTTCTTTCTTGTTTTTTCGTATAATCAAAATACGATATCGAATTATTTTACATGGCATTTTCCAATCTAATTTTCAATTGTTCAAATATGGTTGTTGTTGCTGTTTTTCCGTTCATTTTCATCAATTTCTTTTTATAAATGGATGTTGGCATTTCGTCATGACACTTCAATGCTCTCGTTTCATTTTTCGCATTCTCGTTTGATTCCTTTTGAATTTTTGGTTATTTTTCCCTAACGATAACGGAAAAGAGCTGTATTACACATATTTGGCGATTCGGAATCAAATTGCGAAAACAAGTAACGGCAAAAGAAAAGCCATTCTCAGTAATCGTATACACGGCACACCATACAAGCTATACGCTATTTTCCATTGGATCGGTTTTCCCTTTGAATTTATTTTTTCAATGGATATGCTTTGGCCAATGCTTGTTTTTTTTTCAGCTCTATCACAATGCTCGCCCTGTGTGTGTTTGTATGAGAGCTACATTATCGACAATCAAATTATGAAAATCTCCTCTTTCACAACGCGCACACACACTCACTTGCTATTATTAATGGGGAAAAGGCGCTTTTGTTATTCCCTGAAAATAGAGTAAAAACATTTCGTCTTACATAATAATCCAATCCAATGTTATAAATGTAGAGAAGTTCCGCTTTCCTTTCTTTCTACTCTCAATTTTCGTTTCTTTAAAAAAAGATGGAGACAGACACACACAGAGAGAGAGACGAAGACGAAATATGCTTTTATTGTTATTTCTTTATTCATATCCTTCGTGTTTCAAAATGTTAAAGATGCAAAGCTGTTTGCTTGCGCGAAAATTGGGAATACCATGGAGATTTGAAAGCATCTCCTCTGTGTACCTCACCATTCCACAGCATTGGTAACAGAAATAAGCAACAGAAAAACAAACGAACAGACAATGAACAGCACAAGCTATATGCGTAGGAATGTACATATGATTTTGTTCTGTGTTATTTTGTTTTCTATTTTTTTTTCTCGAAAAATAATGCATGCTTAATTTAATACAATTACTGAAAAAGGTCAATTGCTTTTGGTTTTCATTTCATGGATTCATTACAAGGCCGTGCACATATATATTATGGCGGTAAAGCGATTTGTTTCCGAACAATGTTTACGATGATAACACAAATTGACTCATAAGACGATTTCACGTTTAAAGTACACACACACATCTACATCAGAGAATACTCATTTTCCACCTTTTGCACGATTTTCAAATGCCAAAAAGAAGTGAAAAAAAACCGTACTATGACGTGAATGCGAACGTAATCGCTGAAAATGATCTTTTCCGCTCGTTTTTCTCATTTTTTCTCCTCTTTCTCTCGCTTTTGATAGAGTTTTGTTTTTTGCTGTTGCTTTAGCTTGATGCTTGTGACGCTCACACTGACATAATATCATTTTAGAAAGATTTTATCTGCGTGGTGCCGTGTCCATTGATGCCAAAGCGACAAATTTTTGCAATGAAAAGCAATCTATTTCTAATCATTGCCATGACAATACGCACGTTCCACCGAACATTTTGAATAAATAAAGAGACAAAGAGCAGCGATACATGAAACATGGACGATAGAACTGCATAGTTCTGTGCTATTGCTGACGGAGAGGGAAGAGGGATGAGTTGGAACCAGCTACAAGAATAAACGTACGAGCAATAGCGGACAAAGACACCGAAAGCGTTCAAAGTGAGTGAGTCTTAATAGTGATTCCATTACAAAAGGGCGACAATGGCTGACAATCGTCTCAAATCAAAAGTTGTTAATTCATTTCTTGTGAGCGTAGAGACACAAAACAAAAGCTTGAGTCAGCTTAAGCAATAGATATTTTTCAAAAGACACTTCAATCGCAAAGTGGTTTTTCTGAGTCTTTCTATCACTCAATGTGTATGGCAAAGCATCAAAGTCGAGCAATATGCGCGCACAAGAAAGGAAAACGGTATTAAGATCTGCTCTTTACATATTCGGATAGAAAATTGTTGCTTCAATGATGATGAAGATGAACAGCAGAGAGAAGAAAAGAAAAAAAATAATTATACGCAGGCGAGTTCAAAGGACAGTTAACCATTTTTGCACCGAATGAGATATGATATAAAAACAACAACAAAAAAGAATAATGTAAATAAAAACTTTTCATCTGAACTATGGTCGCCACTTTAAAATTAAAACAGTCCTTTGCACTTTTACAGCTTTCTATTTCAAAGGGCTTAAATTGCGGAAATATTTAAAATTAATGCTGAAGAGACGACGATGACATCCACATGCATACCCATAACACGGACGACTACTTATTGCGTTTGCAATGAACGTTTCACTTGCAAAAGACTCGCTTCGAAGTGTGTGCTAAGTGATGGTAGCATAGGGACGCGCTAAAGTGCGTTAGCGCTTACACATTTTAAAGCTTGGTCACTCCGTTCTTAACTGCTAAAAGGTATTTAATTTTCGTTTAATTAATTTCATCGTAAGTCTGATGCGCGCTTTAATCCATTTGCTCTTTTGCTGTCTTTTGATGTTCATACACAACCAATATACCAATCTTTTTAGTTGGCCTGTGTGACTTCTGTCGTCCTTCTAGCACAACGCACATTTAATTAATTGGAAAATACATAAAACTGGCCAGAAATGAAAAAGACATCATTAATGTGCATTTTATGAGTTCGTTTTCTCTTTCCCGCTCTCGATCACGCTCTCACATTCGAATTTCCTTACGCATTTCAATCGATTGGTTTTTCGAATGTTTCGATGGCCACCGATATGTATATGTTTTTGTATGTTTTGTTGCTTGTTTTTATAATGGTCGCTCCTTTGCCTTTTGCCATCGGAGAACTTTCAAACAGGATAAATTATTATTATTATTATTATTTTTTTAACTAATGCATTTGTTCCATTTGGCACGTCTTCCACTAACGGGAGACTTTTCCTCGTAGTGTATATTATTCTAAATTACAGTCGCATTCGTGTATGTATCGTTTGCTGTTGGCTCTGTACGTTTTCATTTGCTCGGTTCGGTTTTCATTATGGGTTGTTCGATTCAAAGTTTGACGTTATGGCTGTAATTGTTATCGTCCTCTCATCATCATTATTAGTGAACGATATTTAAAATGAACACCCGATAGCATTTCGAATATATTCGACGACTAACAACAACAAAAAAAATGAACTTTTCTGGAATGATAATTATATTTAAACAGCTGAACATTATGCATGCGCAAGCCAAGGGCCGACTTGTTAATAATGAAAAGAGAGAACCATTGAGATAGGCAGAGAGAGAGAGCGATCAGAGAAGAAACCGACCGAAGAGAAAATAAACTAAACCGGTGAATGCATTTGGTCGAAAGTCATTTGCTGATTTGCCGCCACCGCTTCTTCTGCTGCTGTTCTTCATTCACAGATATCATACCATGCAATGTTACATCAACCATTGAATATGGCCATTGAAATCGTCGTCATTTCCATTTCTCTTTCGTTCTTTTTTTTCCAATTTGCCTTTTTGTTGTCGCTGCTGTTGGACTTTTTCTCTTTCTTGCTCATATTTGGCCTGGCGCTTATGCGACTCTTGTCTCATTCTTCAAATTTAAATTTAATTTTCCTATTCAATGTCAAAGCCCATGATCGTCTGCATAATATATGATTATTGTGTTGGTGTTGTTTTCATGACGAATCATTAATGCACGCTGTTAATTTTATCGTTTTCGTCCATTTTCCATGGTCCAATTTTTATATTTTTTTCTTCTTCTTTTGAATCATTTTTCAATATCATTCGTATCACCAAACTACAAACGAACACCGATAACGAGACGAGAACAACACAGCACCACAGTGCATTAATTTACATAATTTTCTCTGATTGTGTCTTCTTTCTCTCTCTATCACTATCTCTCTATCGATACTTTCATTCACTGATGCTCATTACCAAATCATCTCGTGTCAATATTTTTCCATTCGATATTTGAATATTTCGATTTGATTTTGATTATGTGCTCTTTCGAATCACATATGCGTGCACAATATCGAATGCATTTTGAATGAGTTTAAGTCACCCATACAAATAATAACAATCCATTGAAGCCCGCTTTCGGAAAGAGAATGAACGTAAAATGAAAGACGATGAGAAATGCATCTGATTAAATCGATCGAAGAATTATTGGAAAAGAATAGTTTCAACAAATGAATCTGCTTTCGGGACAGAATTTATTAGGATATAAAAACTCAACGTGCATTATCACCATCACCATCACCACAAAAACTAATCTACACATTGATATCAAGGAAAAGTTTACGTTGATTGAATTGGAGGAAAGTTTGGTCTTGTGGCGAAGAGTGTGATAGACAACGATAAGTGGCGAACCAACAAGAGAGTCAAATGACGATACAATATCTCTGAATTTTGTGCAGTTTTCTCATTAAAAAGGTGATAAAAATAGATTCCCATAGAAATTGATGTTTGGAAGTGTTTTGAAAGTTAAGTTAACGAGCGATTGAATATGGTTTTCAACAAATGCACGCCCATTAGTTCAAATACTTAGTTTTCTTATGTGCTTGCCGTGTACAGTTATTGTTGTCGCTTTGAACAACCAAAAAACAACAACAACAATCGCATTAAGGCAGCAGATAATAAAGCAACTTGCCAAAGTGCGATAATGATACGGTGTACGCGTTCGAAACACGTCCATTGCATACATATCATCAACCATGGTGATCACACTTGTGAATGAATGTCGCATTAATTTGATTGTTGCGCTATTCGTTGCTGAGAAGCTGAGAATGAGGAAGCGAGAGAGAGAGAGAGAGATCGAACAAACGAGAGAAATGAAACGATTGACAAAGAAGGAAGAAGAAATCGCATTGCAGACATGCGCGATGGCATTTGTGATGCCGGCAATTGATTGTCGTTACCAACCGTTACGAAGTAAGCACCAAAAAAGGCGAATCAAATAAAAACAAATTTCATCGGTGACAACAGAAATACTTTGCTTTTTGATGTTTTGATTCTTCTCCACCCAAAATTGTGCAATCGAAATGGCGACAGTTTTTTTTTTCTTCTTCTTCATTTTCATTGTAATTTGTTTTTCAACAGCAACCGTAGTAGTACAGATGATGTGCCTGATGAAAGAAAAAAGAAGTCAGCGATTTTTAAATCGCGAATCAATGCAGAAAATATCATCATAAAAACGGAAATGATCTCAAATTGCCAAACTCGTATACATAATAAAACTTCAAATGGTTGATAGCATCATCGGCACGAAGTTTCAGCAGCAACGACAAATGATGAAGAAAAAAAAGACATGTTGTACGCACACACAGAGACGCAATTTCAATATTTTGAAAACCAATAAAATTACATAAATGTTTGTCATACCGATTCGATGGGGTTTTTGGTGTGTAATTATAGCATATCGCGAATATCCGAGCGAGGAAGAGAGTAAAAAAAACCCAGAATGTTACACAATAAAAGAGCAGATTTATTTGACAACAAGCATTATTATGCGTCGTTTTTGTTGCAAAATAAAAATGCGAACACATAAATGCACATCATCGATATACATTCAGAAGCTAACATAAAAATAAACCGATCCACATTAAAACACGGCACATACACACAAAAACGACGACGACCACGAAATTAAATCACATTCAAAACATTTCACATGTTGATGAGAAAGAGAGAGAGAGAGAGAGCTGCCCGACACATTTCGAACATACTTCAGTTTGTTTAGGAAAGAGTTTCAAGAATGTTTAGTTCTTTTTACTTATTTATTCAGGAGAACGGTTTTGGTTTCCAAGAGGAATTTCGATTTTCTTAGTACCGATGATGATATCACTTGAAGGATTAGGTTTTACGTTGCTCAGAGAGACAAAAAAAATTCAAATTATTTTGATATATTTCTCGTCATCGAAAACAACAACCAACGACACCATAAAATATCATAAAATAGTTTAAAATGGAAAATTATGAGTGTCGAGTGTGAGTAAAATTTTAATTTGAAATTCATTGAAAATCTGAAAAGTGTATGTGCGCATTTCGAATTTGTGACACCATATAATATAAGAAGCTTTTTGAATATTCTGAATACTAATGAGAAATTCAGTCAGTGGAAAATATAATCGACATCAAAAACATATAAAATTAGTTGAGATTCACGTGACATTTATGTGTATATATACGTATATCGTGCATCGTGGTTCGAATATTTGAATCGAAAAAGTGGCCGAAAATTTTATTATCTTCTCATATTATGTATGAACATAGTCGTTGCACGCATATCTCTTCATATTATTCCAGAGCAGAAGAAGAAGAAGAAGAAGGAGAAGAAAACCGCATTTAATCCTATCTTTCTCGCTTGCTCTCATTTTCGCTTTTCATCTCTCTCTCTATCTCTCTCAGCTGCCCTTGCTATCGCGTTCATATTGCGCTGAGACATTTTTATTCCATTTTATCGAAAAGTGGCGGTACACTGCAAACTGGCCATGGCTTTATTGCCTGTTTGCCTGTTGTACCTTATGTGAATGACCAATTGTCATAAACAAGACATTTTTATGTGTATTTAAACGACCCTATTCTCCGTTTTATTTATAACCAATGTATACGCGAACGCATATACCATCACTGTTTTCTTACTCTGACTCGTATGACTCTCTTGTACACACTCTGTGTTTCGGCAACGATGCTCGGCCGCTTTTGATTCTCTCAATATAATATAGTATTTTTTTTCTTCGTTCCCGTCTTCTTCTTCATCGTTTTTCAACATGAAGATGAAATTATTTTTTTTCTTCTACGCTCTCAGGACATTTCACTTTTTTTTCGGGTGCCGGTCGGTATATATCTATCGATGAGCCTTTTTAAAGGAACCCGAAAAGACGACGGGAACGACAACTGTTATTGTTGTTAGCAGTAACCACATGGAATGCGTTTCGAGTGTATGTACGTATCTCAATTTCACATACTATCTCTCACATACACTTGAAGACACACACACACGCTCATACAAAAGGCCACGCATCAGATCATAACAATGAAATAAAATATTTATACGACGGACAATGTGATGTCATAAATTCCAAATGAAAATTGTCAAACATTGCTCCTTTTTTTATATATATTTAGTTTGTTCTACGTCTCTGTCGCTCTATTATACGCTCTTTATACTTCGCATTCGCTGTAACTTTGTTATTCGGCAAATATTGTACACAAAAGATTTCTTTCTTATTTTTTTACGTGTATTTTTTTCTCTCTGCTCTGTTGTTGGGATGCAGACAAGGCGTGTTTTTTCTTACGTCGTTAAGACGAAAACGAAAAGAATATATGTAGTTCTGATGCAAACAAATAAAAAAAAGAAACGAACAGGGAAAATGATAAATCATGAATGGTTTGTGAAGACATCGGTAACATCACCGTTGAATAACTATGCTTTTCAAATGCACTTGTTGTACTGGTCTTGAGCACTGGCCGAAAAGATAAAACAGCACTTGAAGTGAAGATAAAGGTCCTCTCTCACAGTTTCCTGACATATTTCAACCTGTATTATTGCACTGATTGAATCCATTTTCGGGACCATGAGCAGGTTGAATATGTACATTGTACATAATATACATGTCGGATAGTGTGTGAGAACAAACAGAAAAAATGCCAGCCGACAAAATATGATTGCACCTCAAATTTATTGGTTTCGTGGAACCCAGCAGTCCGGATCGTAACAGAGAATATCTATATACATATTTGAAATTGACCCATCTGCAAAATTGCAATAAATTTTCGAAAAATCGTAAATTCCCATATGAAATTGCATTGTCGTTGTGATCAATTGCTAAAGTAAAGCTTCACTATTTTTTATTGGATTTATTGATTGATTCATTTATTGAATTGTTCAATTCTCTTTCTCTTGCAAACCTATATATAGATACTTTATATACTGTTTGGCAAACCAAAACTCAATGCACACATATCATTTGTAATTAATATTTTAATTAAAATTAATTAGAAGCCACATACATTTTTTTTTAAATGAAAATAAAACCAAAGCCATAATTAATGGACGAACAAAACGAGAGATAAAGAGAGAGAAAAACCAACTATTTGTGCTCGAGTGGTCAAATTGATAAAATGAGAAGACGAAAAAAACCACTCAAACTGGCTGAACTGAAGAGATAAAGTTCACAAAATCAATTAGAAGCAATATATTTCAATCTAGTTACGATTGGAGATGGAATATTGAATCCGATGACCGGCCATTTGGTAAATATATGCCGTGAAACGCAAACTACACAATAATTATGGATCTATATTTTTTTTCTCTATCTCAGTCGCTCTCTCTTTCATTTTCTCCATCGTCAAGATGCGAACAATTTGAATTGGAAACTTTTCGATTAGTTTCACTTTTCGGTTTTCCTAATTACGTTTTAATCATAATATAGCAATTTGTTTACACTCAATTACTTAAATTTGTTTAAGATTCAATTAGTAGTTGGAAACAATTTCGAAATGCAATTCAATTGCTGCCGATGATGATTCCATATGTTTATCTGTGTACGGTTAATTAAGTAAATTTTCTTAGTAAACAATCAAAATTATCTATATCGAATTCAACGTCTGAATAACGATTTCGACATAGCAACAGCAACAGCAATAGCAGCAGTGATAGTGATGGCATAGTATAGAGTTTTCTCAAAGCGCTCACATTCAGTTGAAATGCGAGAATTCAATGGATTACAATTGAGATTTATGTCTGGAATTCTTCGGTAACACTTTCAACTGGACGAAAAGTTAAATTCGAAAATTAGCAGCTGAACAGTGCAAACATAAACGTTCGTTGAAACTATGATAACGGCTCCGGTGTACAAATTGACTTTCGCATATCAATGTCGACATGAATGGCGTGCTCATTTTGATTTACACTACTTTGGTTCGTTCTCATTTCTCTGTTCGTATTTGATGATGTTTTGTGATGCAGTTTAATGTGGTGAAATTTGCTTTGGAGCAAATTTTTCGAAGTGCTCGACCAATGCATATACACAAATGAACATGTAAACGATTTTGAATTTCATTTTGATCATGAAATTATTCGAGAATAAGTCTGAAGGCGCGAGCTCAAACACAATACCTAAATCAACAATCTCTCTCTCTCCCTCCCTCTCTCTTGCTTTGTGTATGCGCCCACATCTATAGCTCTTGGATTTGCATCGAAGCACTCTCATTCAACTTTTGGTCGTTTAGTTTACAGCGCATACAACATAAACTCTCGATGTAGAGTAGAATTCATGGTGAGAGCATTAAGTGTCAAATATATAATCGAAGCGAGTTTGTTATTTTTTCTCCTTTTTTTCATATATATATATGTGTGTGTTGTTGTTGTTGTTCCCTCTCGTCGTATCTCATCTCTTGGATGTGGAAGCGTTCAGGGGGCGCATACTCAGCAAGACATTCACAGTTTCAGTGAGAAACCGTTTATATCCATCCACACACGAATGACATTTGAATAACACTTTAATTGTGTCGTCCACAATTTTGTGTCTCAATGTTGTCGCATCTCTTTTCTTCCTAGTGCGGATAGTCTACGACTAAAAAAGAAAATATAAAAAGATCATACATGAGACGGATGGCTGCTGGACATTGGGCATTAAATTACGATGAATATTAACGTATAAATAATACGGAAGAGTACAGCATTACTAAACAGTTCCGTTTAATTTATACATATTTAGCATTCTATGTGATGCGGGCTACAAGCCATTACAACTGCGCGCACAGCCCAATGCTGTGAATTTATTGATTTAATGTGTTTATTCTTTCTATATATATATATATTTTTTTTTGAAGTCCATTTACATGCTGATGCATATTAGACCGAAACAGATAACAGTTTGGTGCTATTGAGACTCCTTTTTATTCGCCCTCTGCCTGTGTTTGTAGTTGATTTGTGAAGCATTCATTTTACACGATTTTTAATTGATGACTTAATTTCAGTGGGAATTATCATGTGCATGCTCGAATCGGTCACAGTTTATGTGCATGTGTGTGTGTGTGTGCGAGACTTTTATTCGAGCGCAACTGTAATATGTGTATGAAAAAAAATCAAGAAGTGTTTTCATTAAATCACCGAGGGCAGTTTGAATGTCTCAGTTAAGGCGTTTTTGGCTGAAAATATATCAATTTATTTTTGCATTTGCTGGCGCTTCACACAATTGGTGTGTGAGTGTGGGCGCGCACAACAGTTTTTTATTCTGTACATAGAAACGAGATCTCATTGCATCAATGTAAAATCGTCAGACGATTTTTTGTTTCAGATATCATACTTTCGGAATGTGTTTTATTTAAACTCAAGCGAGCACATAAAATAAAGCGCAAAACACCCATACCAAAAAATGTAGTCGCTTGAATAATTGTTTTGGTTGGGAAGAAGGGAATTTGTTGTGGTTTATATGGAAGATGAGTATATTTCCATTTTCACATCTCACACAACTTGCAGAAACTGTATGCTATTGCCTTAAAATGTATGTTTCCTCTTTCGTATTGTGTTTTGCCCAAATCAAGTGCTTAACTGATGTTATCAATGCATCATACAGTGTGTGTGTTTGTACAGACGCGCGGAGAGCATATATGTTTTGAAGAGTATTATGTTTTGAGCCCAGTTCCCTCTTGTTAAGCCTAGTTCGGATATCATGCGAAATCGATTACATAAAAAATCAGTTAAATCACTTATGGCTATTTTCATTTTAATGTAGAAACGAAACCATTGCAAGTGCTTGCGCGCAAGCGCATATGCGTCTGTTCCAGAGAAAGACAGAGAGAGAAAAAAAAACCCGACAACATTGAGTTAAATGCAATTTGCGAATTTCAGCTGAAAACGGCCGACAACGACGAAGACGAAAAACGTAACGACGGAACCATTTACCACCAAATTGATTTTGCATGTATACAATTTTTTATACAACCGAATGAGAGCAAGCGAGTAAGAGACAGTGAGCGAATGAAACGCGACGCGTTGGACGTCGTCACAATATTAAATTGAACATTATAAGCAATTGCATGCCATCGCTTTTACTGTTTTTGCCAAATCTTTGAATGCGCGCACCCAGAAAAATATGTGAGCGAGTGTGTGATATTCCTTGTGACCGCTCGTGTTAGCTCTGATACCGATGGTTGTTGTCGTTTATTTTATTTTATTTTATATATTTTTTTCTGTAAATATTTCGTTCCGTTTCTTTCATTTCCTTGGGCTCCGTTCAAATCGTTCATTTGAATCATTGCCACTCTCGTTCTCTTCATGTGAGTGTACTTTGGCGACATTCTTAAAACATTACGTTATTATAAGCAATAATAAATGGTAAAATGCGATGGCGTGACTTTTATCCTTAAAAAATAATAAAGCGTGGTGTGTGTGCGTTGTTTTTCTGTTGCGGCTGCTGTTGTTGCTTCATTCGTGTGTGTTTTTTTTCTGCTGGCTTTTTTTTTATTTATTCGACTTGGTCATCTTTTCAATATTTTTTTTTCTTTCGTTCCATGAGATCGAAATGCATGTTAAGGCAAAGACATGGACTCTTTTTCTCCTTTGACTTGGCTCATTTACTCTCTATCGTCTCATTAAAAGCGAATCAAAGTGTATACACACGGATGGGAACGAAATGTCGAACATAACTGAAACTCAATTGACTTATAAGTGCATTCGGTTGATGTGTATAAGCTTCTGTGTACGCAAAAACTGTACTCTTTGCTATATTGCCGTGTTTTTTTTTTGCTCTTTTCACGATGGCACGGCACCTTAATGTGTGAAAAATCTATACGTATCGGTAAACCTGTCTCAATTCTATACACATTGTGTTTCTATGCCTTTCGTGATATTCGCGTTAATGTGTTTGACCATCGTTTCATTTGACTTTTTTTTTCTCTCGGCTGTACGTGTATTTTTTCTTTCCATTTCTACTGTATTTCGCGTTTTGATTGCAAATATTTTCGCTTTTTGATCGTCTATTTTTTTTTCTTCCTTTTTATATAAATGTGTTCACATTGGCAGTCGAGGTCTCTTTGAAATCGGTTTTCCATGCTTGGTTGTTTTGATGGTTGGTCGGTCGGTATGTTTAGTTTGGGCTGGCTAATTCAATTTAGTCCATAATTCTACGAGAAACGACAACAGAGGAGAAAAACGAACCAAAAAAACAACCAACGTCCAAAACAAACAAAAATCAACATATACGTACATAAAAAGGGTATTAAATACAAAAATTATCACTTCATTTCGTGAATACTTTCGTTTCGATTTGTGTGCGCCTATGCTGTTACTGTTGTTTTTTTTTTCGGTTCTCTCTCTTCATTCAATGTGCGTTTTTGTTTCATCTGTCGTGCCATTTGCGCGTTTCCTTCAGATCTCACTCGTTTTCTCACTCACTATGTGTGTTTGGTGTTTGTTTTTTTCACAGACCACATAAAAATGGTAAAAAGAATGTGACGCTTGTTACGATTCAAACGATAAAGTATATTAAAAACAGAAGAGAGAAAACCAACAAACGCGACAACTGAAAAACACAACATTAAAATGTAATGCATATGTGTATTTGGTGATTGCTCGCTCATTCACTTCACAAACGACGATTTATTACATAAATTGCTCATTTAATCAATTCAATATATATTCTGAGTACGATTTATGAGACCAGTCTCGGCATACACACACACACACACACACACCAATCTAGTCAAATTATTACACCAAGTTTTATGAAGTAGTCGCTTTGTTGTTTGCATGATGTGAAATATGTTATAGAAAAACATTTCGTTGATTTTTGATTAAATTCTATTTGAAGCTCCTTTAATAATTTTTTTTTTCTTTCGTTTTGGAATTTTTTATACGAACAATAGTAGAAGAAATGAACGAGCTATAGATTTTTTGTTGTTGTATTTTATTTTAAATATTAACGTCATCGCCCGCTCCTTGAGCTGTTGCTCATGTACTTCATTTTGTGTGTACTATGTAACGACTTTGAATACGTCGATTGCCACGGAACGTGCATTATATCCGTCGAACACATTGTGTACCAGATGAACGATTTTCAACCAATTCAATGTTGCATGTTTCACTCAAATTCTCGCCTGTTTTCCTCGCCTCACTCGCATTCCCCATTTATGGTGTGTGCACATTTTCGATTGTTTTTCTTTCATTTATTAGCCTTATAATGAGACTATGCTATCATAATCACTTTTGATTCAAATCATATTTTCAGTTTCGGTTACGTCTTTATCATGCCATTATTATTATTATGTGTCTGTGTGTATAAAAACGAAACGAGCGTTCATTTCACATTGCCAGGCGCGCATTGAATCGAAAAGGTTAAATTATTGCACGCTATTCTTTATAGCTATTATTATGGGGACTATCAAATTGTTTTCATTCGATTTAAAATATCATTCGAAAACATCAGATTCCGTTCGGGGCACAAGCAGCAGCGCCAACAATGTGATGAAATATTCTCTTGCTGTGTTTCTCTCTCTCTCTTTCTTGGTGAGCGCGCAATGCGCTCATTCGTTCGATATTGCGGAAACACTTTGAAGGCGCGCACAAAATTTGTATTTCAGTTATTTGTTTTTTATATTTCTCGTCGTTTTCTGTTTCCTTTTGTTTTTAGCTAACGAGACGTAATTTTCGGAATGCAGTCAATTTCGAGGCGGCACAAATTAGCTAAATGTATTTTTTCTCTCTCGGAGTGTGTGTCGTTTTCTTTTCATATAATTTTTCTTCCTCCTACCAAGGAGTCGAGCGACAAAATATATACACACACACACACACACACGCTAAAATAAACAAAATTAAAATGTTGGCCCCAATGATTAATTTCATTGAAATGATATCATACCAAATGATTTTTGGCCATAAATTCGGATATCTAATGGTATTTTCGTGTAATTTGTTGGGTTTTTTTTCGGCTGTTGTTGTTGTTGCTGTTATTGGCCTTTGTGCTTCCTTCCGATCCTGCTCTACGCTTTGAAAACAAATTGGAGATGATGATGATGTAAACACATATTTTACAATAAAAAATGACAGGCGCGTTTTGTTTTTTTACTCATTCTTTTTCCAATAAGCATAGCAAATTACATCAAATGAAAAATGAGAGAAATATTGTCTAGTTTAGAAAAAAATGAACGATTCAAAAACAAGAAAAAAAAGAACGCATACGTGTACGCTGATATCGAAATTTTATAGAGAAAAATTATATATCTTTTTGGTGACACAGGCGAACCGTTTATATTTTGGCAGTTTTCCCATACTTCGGCCCATAATACGATCAACCAAAGGAGACAAAAATGACGTAAAAATGGTTGACTTTTTGAACGCTACGTTGATTAATTGATTTAATTGATTCGAGACAGTGAAAGAGGCCGAGAGAGAGTAGGAGAGAGAAGAAAATTTGGTTGCCTTATCCAACACGAACACACCAAAAATTATCCAAGTTCAGCTGGATATACGAATAACTAAACAAATATTATAAATGGTAAATTGAAATTAGCTGCTGCTGAAGCATCGAGACTGTTATGGTTTTTTTTTTCTTTTGGCCGATGGCATCTTATGATTGCATGATTACATATTGTTCTGGGCTTTGTGCTCCGAAATGTACATGCATACAGCCTTCGATTATTGGCCAACGCTCCGAATACCGGGAACACAATGGAAACATATAGAAAAAAGACCAGACAGATACTGACATTGTAAGTGCATATGATGGTGAAATGTCGACTCTCTCAACAAATAATACGAAAGCACAAAATTATGGAAACAAATTAATATTCGGTCGAGAATGGTAAAAAGTGTGCGAGAAACAGTAAAAGAGGCACAACACGGATCAATGTTTTGTAATATTCAAAGAAGTGATAGAGACGCAGAGAGAAATTTTGTGTTTCTTCTTCAAAAAAAAAAAAACTGAAAAACGGGACATCAAGATACACACGTACACACAGCCGTTGTGGTCAAAATAAAAAAAAATAACGATGTGGGCTGCATGATAATTACTATGTAATTATTTGCTTTTTAAAATTGTACACATACATTTTTTTCCTTTGTTGGGTTTGCATTTGTTTTCGCTCTGCTTTCACATTGATATCATTTTCTTTCAGCGCGCTCATCTCATCCGATGAATATGAACATTTTTCGACATTATTTTTTTTCCTACTCTCCACGCTGATCCTCCTTATTAATTTTCAATTTTTTTCTTTCACTCTCTTTATTTCTTGAACAAAAAAAAATGTATATATTTTATTTTTTTCTCCATTTCGTGTTCTTATAAACACGTTTAGCATGCGGATTTTTTTTCATTTTTTTTTTGTTTTCCCATCAAAACTGTGGATCTCTGACATATGTACATTGCACTAGAATGAGTGAGTGCTTCATATTTCGCATGGTTCGCGTTCCGCTTGTTGTTTTGTGATGCATGCAATCTTTGAATTGCTTGTTGTGCATAAATTGTGAATTGCATGAAGTATATTGATCAGTTGTGGAATTTCATTTGTTCAACCCCGTTATAATCGACAAATAACGAAAAACAAAAACAACGAACAAAACCAGCGATAGCTTCAGCGAATAAGACGAAACCAGAACATACGCTATTGCTGAGAAACGAAACTACAGCTTATTTGCACGGTGTGATTTGGCTGTGCCTTGACTCTAATCAGATGATGTGAACGCACACATATTTCAATAATACGATTCAAAAGGTGATAAATACGAATGCAGAAAATTTCTTTATGCCACAAATCAAATGAAGATTCGTACACGCTCTCTGTCGCTCTCTGTATTTTTCCACCACTTGCATACATATCGGAATGCAGTCCATTCGTGGTGATTACACTAAAATCGCCTGTACATGTTTGTGTTGTTGTGATTTTTTAAAATGAAAATTAAAATGCATCCAAAAATGTGCAGAACGTTTTTGGGATTCCAGTTGAATATGGTTAAATTCCGGGCGCCGGCAAATAAATTTTGATTTGTTTTAATAGGATTCGGAAAATTTCGGACCGGATGCATTTTGTTTTATATTTGTGTTATGCAATGATAATGAAGAGACACATACTGTTTGCAGCTCTCTAAGTACTGCAGTTTTCATTCGTCTGTTTGTACAAACTGATTGAAAAATATTCAATTAGAATTTCGATTTGCTTTTGCATTCAAATGGAATCACATCACATCAATCGTCAATTTGGATTGGTTTTGGGCTGGCGCTCATTTGGAATTTTCGCATTCTCTGTTGTTTTACTTGGTTTTTTTTTCTCCGGTGAGCATGCTTTTTTCGGGTTATTTTCGTTGCTGGTTGTTATTGTCTCTCTCTGTGTTTTTTTTTCGGTATGTGCATGAAAAACGTGCTCATTAATTATAAATCGAACATGAACCTCTGGACTGAACACTGCTAATGCCATGTTTGAACAATACAGCTTATAGCATCAATTCACTCTCTGTGTGTGCGCCTCGCTCACTCTTTGGCTCGGCATGTTTGTATTTGTACACAAATTACTCCACTGACGAGATGAAAACCTCGTTACTCATCGATGCACTGAATATTTTATGCACCGAAAGAGATAATTCTCTTCCCTTTTTTTGATTGTTCAATCACAGGAAAAAGAAGCACGGGCGGCAATCGGCTCGATAAGTGACTGAAAGATTGGAAGAGAGAGCCAGCGAGAGCGAGAAACAAAACATGGGCTGAAACAAACCGACAAAAAAAATGAGGAGAGAAAAAAAAATGTGCACGCCAAAGTTTTTCTGTTCAACAGAGTTATACAAATCTTTCATCGTCGTGCCATAACTCTATTTCGAATCCATGAATCCGCCAAGTGCTTAGCTGTAGGTTTTTTTGTCTTGTTATGGTCGTTTTGTGTGTGTGTGTGTGTGTGTTTTTTTTCGTTATTTCGTAAAACATATTCCATCGAATCATTACTTGTGAGTAATTTAACCAATTGAAAAAAGGCAAGAGAAGTGAATATAAAAAACACACACACATATAACATATAACGACGACGAGTAGATAACAATTTTCTCGTCTCGCAGACAATATTCTTTCGTCGTCGTCGTCTTCGTGGGCTTTAATATCTTCTCGATGATTTTTTTCTGTTTTCGTTTGTTTGTTGGTTGGTTCGTGTTTGTTTCAACGAGTTCGTGCCCCTGTATGCTCAAATCAATCACAAAGTTTAAATATGCATGTAAACGTGAGGATACGATGTAAAAATGACATCAAATACACCATTTGACCAAATCGCTGAAAACATTACTGGCTGAACGCGCTGATTATAGTGTGTATAGTTGGCAGCAAGACAAACAAGCGAAGCGCGCACGATGCATTTTTGCAACAACAACAAAAAAAGGATTACAACACAATCGATCCATGGCAAACCATCATCTTTTTTTAATGTTACAAGTAGAAACGTAATTCGTTGGCTCAATTTTAAATAGCGAGTCGAATTGAATGTGAATAAATTTGAGAGAAGAAAAAAAAAAAACGAGAGAAACATGGAGAGCAAGAGACACGGGGAAAATAACGAAACAGAAAAAAAAAACCGTACACAGATAGTTATCAAATGAAAAAGAAGTGAAGAATATTACAAAAATACGAAGAGGCAATGCATCAGCAATGACGCGAAATGAGTCGATAATCACGGGCGAAAGCAGGCATACCACAAAACTCTGTGTGAAAGAGTGAGTGAGAGGGGAATAGAGAAAGAGAGTGAGTGAGTCAAAGACGCAACAATGGTGTATACAACAATAACAAGCAACATATTAACGATGATTTCCAGTTGAAACACACCACCAACGAGAGAGTAATGAGAGAACAATAACGAATTTCGATGCACCCAAGTCTATGCACAAGTTTGAGTACACAAAATTATCACATTACCAAGAACATTGTTATTACAATGCACCTATAATTATATTATTATCTCTTCCCAACCTCAAGATGGAACACAGAGCTCTGCTCACACAAATGTGTTTCTTTTTCTCTCTTGCTTTTCGCTTTGCTTCTGCTCGTCGGGCTGATTTGTACCTGTGCTTGTTCGTTCTATCTTTTGCTGTGCTCGCCCGCGTTCGCTCGATATGTGTGTGCTTTTGAGCTGAGGTTCTGTTAGTTTTTGGTTTGTTCCATTGAATATGTTGAATGTTTAATGTCGAACTGTTGATATGGCTTATTTGGATGTATGGTTTATTTGCACAGGTATCTTCCTCATTTCGGTATATTTTATATTTAAGTTGATTTTTTTTTTGTTTCAGCCACACGGCGTTTTTTTTTTTCGCTTCGATTTTTCATAAAAATGTGTTTAAATTTGATAATGGCGTTTATTGTTGAAGAGTTGAAGCATTTGGTTTGCGTCGTGCTTTTGTTGCTAGTCTTTTTTTCTTTTGTCAGTATGTGCAATTTTCTGTCGAATCCCCCTCTGTTACAACACATTGCCTTGGATATCGAAGCGCGTTCAACACGGCTTACATTTGGAACGTGATACAACGTTCTAGTTTTCACCATGCTTCATTCTTTTTTTTCTTATTTTGTGGTACTTGTTACATTTGATGTCTATGGTTTTATAATCCCTGTTTACGATTCGTCGTTTTTTGTACAATGTCTTGTGTGTGTGTGTTTTTTTTCTCGGTTCATTCGTTCATGTTTTGTTCCTTGGCTGCGTGTTTTTTTTTTATTTCATTTACTCCTATGTGCGCATCGTGTCTCTTTCACGGTTTATCTGCTTTTGGGGATATTGGAAAAGGTTCGAATGGCGGCGACAATGGAGACGCGCATAATATCTCTTTGCATGACGATATACACACAAAGCCCAAAATAATAAAATGTTGTATAAAGTGAATATTTGTATACTTTTAAAGATTGATTTTGTTAACGAGGTAAATGAGATGCAATCATATTCTTCGCTTCTTTCATTCACGTCAAACGGAAATTTCAATGCAAAAACCATATCAAAAACACTGAGATAAACATTATATCCGTGGTGGATTACATTTCTTTTTCGCGAACGCGAAAAAAGAAAGAGATCGCTTTTTATTCGATAACTCGGATATTTTGTTGCTGACTTTGTTTGTACAGAATTTTTTTTTTCGAGAGGAAAATATGAGCACGGATTTATATGTTCCGTGAAAGCTCTCAAACTCTAGAGAGAGAATGCCAATAGTCGAGAGCAAGAGAGGAAGAAAAATGTGCCAAGCTCGATCAAAGTGGTGGAAATAAATACAAAAGGAACAAAATGACACACACACAAAACAACGAACAAACAAACGACAAAGATTTTTAACAAATGGAAATGTAAATGAAATTCTTGTACAAGAGTCATGCAGAAGAGAAAAAAAAGGTACAACAACGACAGCAGATTGGCCATGGAAGAACATGTAGAATAGTGACCACGACATTGTGCAATTCCGATCATGCATCGAGAGAATTGAAAAAGATGACGACGATGTGCAAGCAAAACAGAGAAATTTATATAAGAGGAGAAATAGGCGCACATTCAAATTACGAGCATTGAGAACATGACTCTACGAAAAATACATATGCGACAAACAGATTGAGCTGCATCTCAGAAAAGCGAAAAAAAAATCAAGCAAATATATCTCGGCTTCAAAATAATTTTGTTTTGTTTTTTTCGTTTTTGTTCAGTTTTCGATTTTTTTTTCTCATTTTGGTTAAGTTTTTCGCTGTGTCTTTTTCCTGGCTGCTGCCCATCTACCTTGCCATGGCAAAACCATCACAATTGAATTTACGATTCCATTTCGACTTTTATGGTTGTGCAGCAAATATTTTTTGTTACCGCTCTCTTTCTTTCTATATATCTCCTCCACCGCGATGTAATGAATTCAATGGTGCTCGATGAGTTGTTTCCCTATTCCATAGCGTCTTCGTGTGTGTGTGTGTGTGTCGTGTGCTGCGCGTGATTTGCCGAATGGTTAAATGACCAAACATTACAATTTCACAAAATTAAAGTAAGTAAATAAATAACAATGCCCGTATCCTCTGAGTGAGGGTATGAGCGCATTTGCGCACATTCAATCTTTGGTTGGTTGTTACTAAAATAAGACGAATTCTTGGATAAAAACATGCGACATTCTCTCGCTCTCTTAGAAAAGACATTATAAACTCTATGAAGAGACACACGGCAAGTGATTCAATAATGTGGCTTTTGTGCCAGCAAAATGTTCTTCGCCTTAGTAAAATGGCAGCAATAGGAACCGGCTGTTTGTGTTTACTGTGGTCTTTGCTGCCCCAGCGCACATTGTTTCATCGTTAATCTCCGTGTCCGTAACTAGAGCTTCTTAAAATGATGTTGGCTTCATAGTTCTTTCTGCTGTGTTATACCATCGTTCGTTACGTTTTTTGTTTTAAAAATCGATTGAAACACACTAAAACGAATTCTTGTCGTCGTGGTCCCCACATTCTCTTTCTTCTTCCTTCTCGTCATCGTTGTTGTCTTTATTTTTTGCTTCAATTCTTGCAATTATTACTTACGACTTTGCCATTTTCTATTTATGAGCATGTTTCGTGAAGTTACTATGTGTCTTGGCACATGCTCTCTTATCGCATGCACTTCATGCATGAATGGCATTCTTACGTTTTATATATATCTTCATTTGTTTCTCGTCTTTTTTTTCTCGTTCACCAAACCGACCAAGCGACAGAATTCCAAGTAAAAATTCCACCTAATAATTGTGAATTTTTGTTGCCATTTAAGTTGTGTTTTTCTTTATTAAGATATAATATGTATGGTAAGGGAATTGAAAAGAAAAAGCTGCGGTAATATTTATTTTCTTTTCCGTTGGCATCGAATTTTCTCATTTCCCTAATTGTTTTAATTTGAGAAGAGTGCGTTTTGAGCGCACAAAAAAATAGGCATTTTATGTTGGAATTTTCAGTCAATTCGGTTGCAAGAACGAGATAGAAAAACGCAAGCGAATAAATAGAAATACATGAAAAATTCAATCTTAAGTTTCAACGTCGTGAAATGATAAGCGCGCACACACCGCCAAATGGCTCCGATCGAATGAAAACTCAATTGTTGCGCGCACGCACACGGTGATTTATCAGCTTTTGTTCAGTAGACACGCTAAACGGTTTGCGCGTGCGCTAGAGCCCATTCTGTCTGTACACGGTTAAATTGCGCTCGAAGCGAAATATTCAAAGTGGACTTTGATTTTGGTTTGCGGTGAGTTAACATTCTTTGCTTGACCGATTAGATTATATTCGATGTGTAATTGGTAAAGCTCGATAATAAAACATGTGCACGCTGGAAATTGTGCACATAGAAAGTTGAGCGCTCATTTGTGTTGTACTGAAGCAAAATAAAGACAGTGAGCACATCACAGCCATTAGCCAATGTTTACCCATTTGGTCGATATCTATTTGTTTTATTTTTCGTTGCTTCTCTCTCTCGCTCGCTCTTTCTCCTAGAGAAGAGATATTGAAAGACAACGGAAGCACTACAATGCATCCAGAAAATAGATATAGACTCATAAGCTCACGGACTGAGAGATTCAGAAAATCAGCACAGATGAACGAAGTACGCGACTAAGATGCAAAAAAAAAATCAACGACGATGACGACAACAACAACAGCAACATTTTGTTACCGTGAGGCAACAACCGAACCAGGGAAATACTACAAAACAAAGGAATCTTTATGAAAAGAAGTACTGGAAAAAATGCCACGAGAGACGAAATCACACAAAAAACCGTACATGCACCTTTTCAAAATGGGGAATGTGTGCTTGCTACTGATCATTTATGTTTAAAAAAAAAAAACACAAAGCCACGAAAGAGAATGAGACATGTAACGAACTGAGAGAATAAGTTTTTTTATTTATAAAAAAAAGTAGGCGCATATGCGACGAGCACAGACGTCGATGAGACAGAGACCAAAATTGAGCAAAATGTGATCATTCAAGGCAAATGCCTTTGCTTCGCCAGACTTTATCTAAATTAAAGGTTTCAATTTTTTTCTTTTTGTTCTCTCTCTCTCGCTCTCTCGCTTCATCATTATTATTGTTATTGTTACTGTTCTTAGCATGTTCCAATGCAAAACATCAAAATCGTGAGATTCAATTAAAGTATCTTTTTTATTCATTTCATTGGTAGTTTTTGTATTTGGTATTTGTTTAGCCTGAGCTGTGCTAGCAGAAACAACAATTCGGATTGAATTGCAAGAATCTCGATGAAATAAAAAAAAAACGCAGCCAAATCAGTTCATATGTGAGTAAATTCTTTGTTTGTCCGACTGCTTTCCACTTCATCGTTGTCATCATCATCATCATCCTTTCGTATAAAATGGATCCGAGGATGTTGATGTATTATATATTCGGTACTGTATTTGATTTCATAAATATTCATTTCAACAATGTTCGTCATGTGTATAAATCAACAATCATTCCGCTCGGCCAATTTATTCATTAGTATTTTCCTTAAGCGTACAACCCCTGAAAACTGAAAAAAGACAGACAGACACGAAAAAAAGAGAGACACGAACAACAACAATAACTGAATATGAAGCGGAAAAGCTGATGAAATTAGAATGCCAATTTAAAGGTTAGGTGCAAGTGTCGCATCGCATGCCACACACATTTGACCGAATTCTTGTTGTTGCTGCTGTCAATTTCATTTCACTCGTTTTTCGACGATTATTTCTTAATTTCATACGTATATTTTATTATTGAACATGACATGCAGACAGACAGACGTTGCGTTTGAAATTTTCATAAAATAAAATCATTGTTGCGTATTACCGGTTTTCTGAATTCGGGAGTTTTATTATTATTATTTTTTTGTCTCGTTTTGTCAGTTCATTTCGAATATGTTGATATATTTTCGATTTTCATGCATTTATAAAATCTATATAAATTTCCATATGAAGCAGCGAACACGGCGAGAAAAAAAAGAGAACGAATAAAATTCCATGCCGTACTTTCTATCAATTGTTTGGCTTTCATTTTCAGCCGACATCCAATAACTTGTATTATTTTATTGAATCTCACGTGTAATGTGCCGACGTTGTGCAGTGCGCGGCAGTGCATGCTCGGGGCTTGGACACGATTAAGGTTATATAACAACAACAACAACAGCCAAAGCAACAATATTAAAACACGACAAATAGTTATTTTCCCAAAATATATTTGTATATCCTTTCGAAATGCGTTACATGAATATGCATACATTTTAATCGAAAAATGAACGTTGAATAACATTTCGGAAAATTAACGGGATAAACTTAAAATTTAATGTGGAAAAGCCGATATAGTTACATTTATATGTAGATATATATCGAAATAAACTGAATTATTAATGGGAAAAATCCGAAATCCAACAACACAAATTGGAAATTTGTTGAAACACACACACAGAGAGAGAACGTAACAGAGACACACGGTATCAAGGGAGACATACACACACACACTGCCAACCAAACGGTAGGCTAAAGTGAAATGTGGATATGGCATGGGCTAGAAAATGACAAAATAATTGTATCGACAATGACACAGACACTGAAGAGATAGATACACACTGTAATATTTTGATCGGTTACCAAAAATGAACAAACAAAAACATAACACATCCCATGGCACGGCTTGGCACAGAAGAGCAACAGCAACAGCAACAGCAGCAGTTGTAGTGGCAATAGTATGGAATAATGATGAATGTGGTAAGTGTTCGATATATTGGTTTCGGGTGAAGAAATGGAAAACTCAATTATTCATCAACAATATCGCCATTTAAATCCGATTCCGATTGTTTTCCTCGCTTGTCGCTGTCGGATATGACTCGATATCGTTTCGATGTATGTGTGCATGTCTGTTGATGGCGGTGGCGGTGGTGATGATGATGGTAATGGCAATGGTGTCAGTAGCGCGGGTTTTGCGCCTTGCATGCAACCCGGCCCGTAAGACTGCGTGCGCGCGCAACAAAGAGAATGGCAGAAGAGCCTAAAGATTATAATCTTATCAATAATTTATTGAGCGGCCTGGGAAATATTGGTGTCATTTGGTAGCTCAATTTATTTCACCATAAACAACATAAATTGTTCGACATTCAATTCTGGACTCTCTCGTCTTTTTTTTTAATTACTTATTTATATTGAAATGCCGTTTTCCCCTCGCCGTGTCAGACAAATCAACAAAATCGAAAACAGTAGTTGAAACAATGGCCGAGACCAATGTAATGAGACATATAAATAGCAACGAACACGAAGGAACGACCGACAACGATGACGATGACAAAAAAAAAATTATTGTTGGAAAACCAAACAAAATAACAAAAATAAAACGCACACGCACGACACATTGGATAATTAAATTCAAGCAAAAATACGATATGCTCGAATAGATATTGGTGGGCAAGTAACTTATCGTTCTGGCATTGTCGTGCCGTGCGGCTAGCCATTTCTCACATTTTACTCATTCACCAATTCTCTATGTGTCAGAGTGTGTGTTGTCGCTCTTTATGCCACCACTATCACCACCAAACAAAAACAATATTATTGCATATGAACATAAAATAATCGAATTTATTTATGGTTTTTGTCACTTTTTAAACTGTCTTTTTCTCTCACTGTCTCTGCCATGCAATTCATTGCATTGCCGATGTATCGATTCATACACATGGTATTGTGCGTATATGTGTACATCGAGAAATGGTTTGGCAAACAACTTTGGGGCAACTCAACTCATGCCTTTTTCCAAGTATGATGAATGTTAAGGTTGAGTAACGAGATTAACCAATTATTTTATATATACGCTCTTACTGACATGTATACATGCATGCGACGGCTGTCAGTGCATGACATTAGCTGCTTACCTCTTCGATGGGTTGTCGTTTATAAATTATGGCACTGCATATATTCGATCCGATCTGATCTGATCCGATATATTTCGTATTATACACATATATTCTGTGATGGCTAAAACTGGATGCAATACTGGATGACGACAACGACAACGACAACGACGACCGAGAATGGATTTCGATCTTATCTTTTTATTATGAAACGCTTTAGTCAAACGTTTACGCAGTGGCTGAAAGTCATTCTGGAATTCGAACGAACAAAAACGAATGAAGAGAGAGACAGCGAAAAAAAAACCACGTACGTAAGCAGCAAACGATTGAACTAGCGATTATTAACTGTGGACGTTTTCAATTAAAACCGTATATATTGGGTTAAATACCCAACTCATGAATTATATTGGATGTGGCGTTTTGTGAAAAAAAGACATCTGGTAGCCGAGTTATATTCGTTTGCCGTTTTTTTTTTTCTCTCTTTGTTCCAATTATTTGATCTTTCTTTCGTTTTAGTGGTGAAAAATACTATTTTTCGTTCGCTTATTTTTCGCCTCTTTCAACCGGAACAACATTGTTATTCTATTTTATTTTTCTATTATTCGGGCACATTTGAATGAGCTCTCTCTCTCTCTCTCTCCCTCGCTAGCTGCCAAATTAATAATGTTCCACACAAAATCAGAAAATTAATAATGCCCACGAAAAGGAACATCATCGCGCACCGCATGTATACACACGGGGCACCATAGTATGTTTGCGGTAAAGCACAAGACTATATATTGTGTATAATCATAGCAGTGAATCGGAACTGAAGTTGATTAGCTTATTTGATTGTCAGACGTGACATGTAATTAGTGTTGCGTCACAATGAAAATTCACCTTCCTTGTACAGTAAGTCTCTGTAGTCTCTGTCTGTAATCTATGTATATGTTACAGATTGTGTTGACCAGTATCTCTCTCTCGCTTTCTCGCTCACTCTGTGCCTCTCTTGCAAGTGTAAATCTATAGATTCTATACTTCATCGAAAGACCCAAGATATATGATGTGAACAAAGCAAAAATCAATGGCACAAAGTGCATTGAAATATAAATGGATGCGAGAGAAAGAGTGGTGGATCTATTCGATTCATGCATCATTCATAATGTTAAGGTCTCCCACCAAATGACCCGAATGTTTATTACGCGAAAATCTCTTCAGTTTTTTTAATTCACTTTTGTTGAATATGTTACAAGTTCTCTCGCTCCATCTAACTACATTTTCATCATTGTTGTCGTTCCATTCACTTGTCAATGGCACGCACAAAGCCAATCGTTTGCCAGAAAATATGTTCTAACACGGATTAGCACATTTTGATTTTGCATTGATGCTAATCAACATTGGAGATGTGTATGCACGGATGGCAAGCATAAAGCAAGAATCACTGACAACAGCGGCCGCACCACATCCCATTAAATTGCAGTAAATCTATCATTTGCATATAGGAAATTGGTTGCAGTTGAATGAGAACGAATGTGTCAAGATGTTATTGTAAATATATTTTGGGTGTCTGATTGACTGCTGCTACTGCTGTTGCCACTGCACCAGTGTATGTTCGATTGAAAAGAGATTTTCCGATTCGATTGTAGATTGAATTTTGTGCGTGTGCGGATATTTATGTGTCGATATGGTATACGTGTGTATTTGGCATTGTTTGTGTGATTGTTGCTGATTTTTATGGCACGTCAATCACAAATGCGAGAATTAGATTAAGTCGGAGTCGTTCATTCGAAGTGTTATGTAATCTATATTGAACAAAGTCCAGTCGATTCGGAAATTCAAACAACAACAATGAGACATGTCTGTGTAACCAAGCGAAAAGGGTGGAAAAAAAATCGCTGCACACCAAACGAATTCAACTCAAATTGAATATGAACGTATGTGTGTCTGTGTCGAAAACAAAATGAAATCTCAGCACACGAATCTAAAGATGCCGATGAAATAATTCAATTGGTTTTGCTTTTGCTCTATTCCTCGTTCTCTTTTTCTTCGACGTTAATTTTGTGACAAAAGGGATGAAAAAAAAAATCAGACCAAAACGAACAGCTCTCCGAAAGCTGTATTGTGCTGGCATAAAAACGATGAAGGAAAAGGTGTTGCGTAATTTTCCATTATGCTCCGATAACATGGACTATTTGGAATATTACACGCACACAAATCCATCAAAGCCACAATGGGCCAAGTGTGATTTCTAATTAAAACATAGAACAAGCAGCACCGGATGTTTTCATTGAAATTTCACATGCCACATGCAAATGCCTTTTAATGGGCTCGCTCGTTTGGTTGCCCTTCTCGCTCTTTCTCTCTCATTCGCTCTGGCTCTACAACATTTTTCAGTTTATCCGGTTTTTCTCGTGAGCGCGCCGCTTGTAAATTATGATGGCATGATATGGCATAAATCAAAATAATTCTACCATTTTATACTATAATATATATCGAAAATGAATCGTCTCCACTGTTCAGACCACAAAAATTTCCATAGTGAATGTGCCCGAATGGTGAAAAACAACGATATTCATTGAATACAATTAGTTGAAAATTCGAGGCAAATGTGTGTATGCGATTCAATGATTTTGCTTTATTGCATTTCTCGTGCTCTATGCGTTTTGACACCGGCCCACACTCTACCTGGTTTTATGTACTCTCTCTCGCTCTATAGATACATACATAATAGTTTTGTATTTGCATGAAGTGTACATCTAAAAATATAGTAGTGTTCGACGATTAGAGCGTAATCATTACTTGATTTGGAACGAATTTGTATTGAAAATGAGGTACCATTATTCTCTCGTTTTGTGCGGCCAACAGAGCGATAGAGATATGATGTTGTTTCGGGGGGTACAGGAAACATTTTGCTGACCACATGTTGTTAAACTGCTTCGAACAAAAGTTTGATTAGTGTGTCCTAGTCAGAATGAAACGTGGTCTGTTCCTTATTCAAAATACAATTGATGCATTTGAAATCTTTTCATTCAATTAAAACATTCATCGGATTGGATTGTACGACTATTTGTCTGTTACCACTATTCTCTATTCTTTTCTCAAATCGATGCTACTGATGCATTGCATTTCCAGTTTTTTGATTGACAAGCGCCAATTATTTTGCACAAATTTTCGCTCTTTCGGCCAATGTTGTTGAAATCAATGTTATTTAAAATGGATGTGCTATGTTTCTTTCAATATTCATTTATGAGTATTCGATCATCATTTATTTCCTCTGTTTTGATGTGACATCTGAATTTTTACTTATTCAAAAGAAAATCACACATGGTATTTATCAATCAATTTAAAATAAAATAAAATCATAACCACTTGCAACCCAACATTGATTTCACATTTTCAAATATGTATGCAACATAAATTCAACAAACATTCAGATGTCCGTGCAGAATGTTCAATGTTTTCCAAAGTGTTAGATCAACAACAATACACATTTTTATCAAATAAATAACATTTCGTATGAATTAACAAAATTTTCAATGAGAGGGATTTTCATGCTGCAGAAAATGTTATGCAATGAAATTTTCATCCTTTTTATTCAACAAATTCAACAAAAGTTTATGAATACGAAATGACGTCGATTACATTGAAAGGCAGCAAATCTGACCATTCTTCTGTTTGCATTCATTCCAAATCAGTTGGAGTTTCGATAAAAAAAAACCCTCTCGCTCTACAAAAAAGGGAAGATTACTTTAATATTCTGCTTAAATAGAGAAAGAAAGAGAGAAAACAACGAAAAATAAAAAAAAAGCTAAAGAGAAATGACATATGTTTCATCCTTTCAATTGTTTTGTTGGTAGCTCGACGGACGGACGGACGGACGGATGTATATTTTTTATACTACTGTAAATTTGTTGATGATGGTCAAGCCTTTCTGCGACAACAACACCACCAGCAGAAGCAGAACAACACTAAAATGGCATGTGCAATGCACAATGTAGACTATAGATGCTTGGCTACTGCAATACACACTCAATCTATTTGGAACAATGAACGAGAGAAATGTTCATCATTATTTTCGGATTACCTGCATGATGATGGTTCTCAGGCTTTGGACACAGATGAGAATCTACTACTGATTTGCAAACTACATACACATCACATTGCCAACAAAAGGATTATCCACTAATACTTTTTTTAAACTCTCTCTCTCTTTCTGCACGATTCATACGTTGCCGACTGACCACACCGTACAAAAATGTGATTGTGAGTATGGTACCAAGGCATCGAGTGAAAAGAAACAAAAACTTACTTGTCATCTGGTTAATCTTTTTTTCTCGATTGTTGTTGTTGCTGTTGTTCGACTATGTTATTTTTTCACATGTTCCTATTAAAAAGGTTATTTGCACAAAAATGTTCCTTTGTTTTCTAGTGGCTCCAGATTGCACTCATTTCATAACAACACAATGCACCGGCCATAAACCATATATCCAATGCAAATCTTCTATATCTCATATTGTCTTGTTTCATTTATCTCAAATGTATTTTTAAAAAATAAAAAAGAAAGAATTTTATTGTTAATTGGTCTTAATCGTTTTTTGAACATTTTTTTTTTTGTTATCCATGAAATACGATTTAGTATGAATGTGACCCATTTGATTTTCATTTTAAATAAATATTTTGATTTATGATAATAAGAGAAAGAGAAAGAGAGAGAGAGAAATGGAGAATTTAGTTTCATTTGACGATTTCGATTGTGTCAATATCAGCAAAATGATATTTTCCCCGAATGCCAATCGAGTGCCCAACTAATCAAATTAATACCAATGATCGGATATTGTCTAAAATTGAACATTCATCTGAATTTCCGTATTGAAAATATATAAAAAAAAAAGAATATTGTATGGCGAACTTTATTGATTGGTGGTTCATGTTTTGTTCTATTTTTGCGTGTACACATTTCTATATATCTTATTCGCTCTATCTCTAGCGCACGCATTCGTTGGTTAATAAAGACTCTATTGGAACATGTTTGTTTAATGACAAAAATATCATTTGCCAATGGAAAATGTGTATGTATATAAAAGCCAATAAAATAATAGTAATAATAATTTTGAATCAAATTAGAAATGGGCTGCATGAAATAATGCATGTTGCTTTCATTGTGGTTACCATTTCTGCCGTCTCTATTGCTATGTGTAGTCAATTTGTTTCGGAAATGCTTTTGCTTCCACAGATAATTGATCATTTTAACACAGGAAAAAGAGTTAATATATTGATGAACATACATGAATTTAAAAAAAAATCGAATCCTATCAAATGGAAATTCATAGAAGTGCATAATTATATGTGCATTGTAATTTGGTGGATGTCAATTCAAATATCGTGGAAAAGTAGCAATGGTTTGCAATTAAATCGAAAAATGAAACACGTAGCCCCGAAATTGTCGAAAATGGTATGCTTGGTTAATGGCTGGAAAGCAACAACGGCAGCAGCAGCAGCAGTCCATCGATAATGGTGGAAATGATGGTGGCGTCAACGGCGAACGCTAGTGTTGCAAAAACAATAAAATTGTGCACATTGACCGTAGGATGTGTGCATTGATTTCGCTGAATGATTTGTATTTAACAACACATCATTTATTGCATATTATTTACACATTTGCATCGCATTAAAATTAGATTGAATCTCATGCATATAGCAGAGTCGCCGAGGGACGACGTGAACCAAATAGTGTGCAATGGCAGTTGGGACAATGGGGCTGGCGGGGGCACGGAACGCGACCAATTTTTGGGCAAAGCGCTTGAATGGAATGAGTTACCCGTGAAAATGATATTTTGTTGTTTTCAAGCGATTGTTTTTATTTGAGCAAAATATTAACGTGCCTGTAAAATCATGTCAATTATTATGCGCTTTTTGTTGTGTGCATGTGTTTTTTTTTTAATTCTTCTTCTCTTCTCTATCGCGCATTGTTTTTAGATTTTGTAACATTGTTCGGATGGTGATATTGTGGTGCATATGGGGGGAGAATTCAATATTGGTTTGGCACATCGTTTTGTCGCTTAGTCATTTTATCCAGTTGTTATCGTCAATCATTATAATTATTAAATAAACACATTATTTATTGTATTTATGCGTACCTAATTGGTCGTTCATGTAGACTTGGATGCATGTAACATGCGACTTGTTTTATGAAGTGCATCAACAGCGAAGCCAAACCACCATTAGGGACACGATGCACGCTGAATGCTAATACATACACACAAATCGACGAAAGAACGACCAACAATGATGATTTAAAAAAAAAACACTAAATGTGTTTAATACATACTGATCCGAGTACTCGTCAATCGCGGCAGCCGACACACACTGAATTAACAAAATGAAGCAAAAGAAGCAACAAGAGAACGATCGAGTGAGAGTGAGACAACGAAATGAAGAAAGAAAAGAAAAAAAACGTACCGCACTGAGATTTGAAAAGCTTGTCGCTCGATTGAATAGCTCATGTCTGAGTGCGCTATTATTGTTGCTGCTGGTGATAAATAGTGGTTTTTTGTTACGTACAATCATTTTGTTTTGACGTTTGCAGTCACTAAATGCATTTCAAGAGACGCAAACAAACAACATTCGTTGTTAATTCCTTTGAACGCGTTTTATGTGCTCCATGATGATTTAGTGTGCATGTATATATGCATTGATGGTACGCGATTGACGATCTTTTGTGTCATTCTTGGCGTTTTTGAATTTGCCGACGCCGTTGCTGTTGATGTCGCCATAGTCAAAAGTAACATCATCACCACCACCACGACCATTACATTATAGTCTTCTGTATTGTATTGTACGTCAATCGATCGCATTCATTCTTTTTTTCTGCTCTCTCTCTCTCTCTCTCTCTCTCTCAATATAAATGGTTTCTATTATGCAGTTTCGTGGCAACCGATTATGGAATAGAAATAATTTTCAATGTGAACATTCAAATCAAAATTTACTGAAATAATCAAAACCGCGTGCACATAATTTAATGAACAAATGGTTCATTGGTGCAGACGATTGCATTCACCACAATTCAAATGGTCCGTTATAATTGGTATTTTGATTATTTAAAATAGAGCCGTCACACAATTTCCGTCTCTCTGATTATATGCATATATGTATAAATGTATGTTCAGCGCCTTTTATGAGATAGAGAGCAAACTAGCTGGCGTGCAAGCGTCTGTAAGCGACAGCGAACGAACGCTCGATGACATCGGTGTGGGTGAATATCGAATACTGAATAGTTTTACTTTCTTTATGATCAAACGCTTGTAAATTGCATTGATTTATCTGGTCATTATAATTTCAACACGCGTCTCCACACGATCCGGATCCAATAACTGAACAAATTTCACAATCATACTGGCGAGATGCGACTCGAAAACGAATAAAATAAACGCGCACTGAATAGAAAAAGACAAAAAATCAGAGAGAGAGAGAGAGAGAGAGAGAGAGAGAGTGAATGAGACAGCAACCTTTCAAATGAAACTAAAAAAATGACAAAGAAAAAAAAAACAGAAATAATATAACGAGAAAAACTAAAGGCAAGAATTTTTCCGTGGCATTTTTGTTTCGCGTCTTCTCGAGATTATATTGTGAATTGTGAACGAATTCGAAATCGAAATTGAATGCGAATGCATAAGAGACAGAGAAGTGAGTTGGAGTCAGAATCAGGTCTGGATTGTGTCTGTGTGTGTCAGTGTGTGTTATATAATCTCGGTTTTATTGAGCCAAGTTCTTGGTTTCTCGGGACTCTTCGAATGCATGTAAAATGCTACAAACATTCAAAGAATGTATATAATTGTGTAACCATTTGTATTTGTTAGTCGATCAGCAGCTGCTGATAATGGTGTTGAAATTGCAATCAGCGTTTTATTATTTTATTTTCGCATCGCATCGCCTCTCTACATCTGCACTCTCTCTCCCTCTCTCTCTCTCCATCTCTCTGAGTCTGAGACAGTGTCTTTCTATTTGGTGGGTTCCTATTTTTGTGTGTGTGTTTGGCACTCGATTTTAATTCGTTTTCCGGGGAACTTGCAGTGTACGTGTATCGCATATCATCGATTTCAGTGTACTCTTTTTTTTATCAGCAAACGTACGAACTAAAGTAAGAAAGAGATAGAGATAAAGAGATGGGGGAGCGAAAAGAAAGAACGACAGAATGGCTATGATATGAAACGCGCATACAGAATTCGTTTACGTTATTTGAACTGATCAATGCCAAATTGAGAATTTATCCATGGCACAGGCATCATCATCACAGACACACACTACCACTGCCAGCAAACACAGAATACTCATAAACGAGGAAAAAAAAATTCAGTTTTAATAAAAATCTTCTCTGGTGAAACAGATGCATATCGCGCTGCTGCTGCTGTTAGTGATGGTATGATGCAGGATTGCGAGAGAAATCAAGACAGAAAAAATGATAAACGTTCCATTTTTCAATCGTTCACCAACATCTGATACCGGCAAATGCGCGTTCATAATGCTCTCTCTTTCTCTTTCTCTCTCTCACACACACACACTTTCTCTGTGTCGCAAAAAGAGCAATTGAGCTTTCCGATGGAAGAGTGCGAAATAAATATGCTTTTTGAACTCGCGCAAATATACATACACATTTACCAAATATGATTGTCTGTACGATCAAGGCCAAAATCAGAATAGTGAAAAAACATATATAGATATATATAAATCGCAATATTGCAATGCAATATGAACGTGATCTCTGTTGTTCTTTTGCTTATTTCAGTTTGAATGAACCAAATAGCAATGCAATTCTTGTCATGTTGAGAGAAAAAAAAACAACACACCAACGAAAATCCTCATACTCTTTAGGTGTTTTCAACGCGGGCGCTGCTGATGAAACGGCGGCGTTAACAGATACACACCTCTCCAAAATGTATTTTTGATAGGTATAGTAACTCTGAACACAGTGAGTTCGCAATTTCATTCCATCATTTTCTCCCGCGCACGAGCAACACCACTCTTTGCCTAAATGCAGGTTTCAAAGTTCACACATATGCCAGAATAAATAAAATTTACAGAAAATAATAAATAAAGACGAAAATATAAATGCTTTTCACACAGTTACGCGAATATACAATCTGAAATGAAGAAAAAAAAAATACACACCGAGGAAGAAATATTTATTTCTCTGCTTCTCTTGCTCGCTCTCTGTCTCTTGTGTTGTGCAAAGAACAGAATGAAATAACGCGACGGCTGAATTAACAACCAAATACGAAAAGAACAAACAATGTATGAGACAGAATACAATATTGGTTAAAAGTGTTGGCGCGCACGCGGGCTCGCACATTCAATTTTTTTTTCTCTTCTCGTTTTTTGTTGCTGTTATTGTTGTTTTTATTTTATTTTATAGTCATTCGTACATCTTTGCTGTTTATTTTATACATAAAATTTCACATCACTATTCATCAGTTCAAAGCACACACGGCATGAATAGCTGAAACGAATGAGTTTGGGTGCTTGAGTAAAATGAAACGAGCTCCGTAAATAACTCGTGGAAAATGCCAATAAAATTTCAATTTATTGGTTTTATTTTTACTTGTTGGAAGTTATGTTGTTTATTCTTGGTGCGTTTCAATCTTTTTCTCCCTCTCGCTTGTATCGGTTGTGTTGTTCTTCGGGATCTCGTGCAATCTTTGTACACACATTCAATGTACAAACATACTGATGCTGATGCATTGTCGCGCGATCGATCGGCTTAAGAACAACGGCAGAACAACGCATTACATTCACATACACATAGTGAGAGAGAGGGAGATACAAGAGATGGAACTATTTTAATTGTGTCGTTTGTTGAGCACATGCTCACGCTTTCACATGAAGGCATTCAATATTGTTGTCGTTTCCATCATCAATGACAAAGGCTGTCACACATGCAAAATAATAATCATCAATATTTCAGTGCTTATTGCCAAATTAAAACGAGATCATGCGATGACGACAACGACCACAGCGACAACGACAACGACAACGACGACGATGTCGAATTAAATTAAAATTCATCGGTTCAATGCGAAAGCGTGCATGAACAGGTAGTCTTAAAAGACAGTTCATTCATTAAATCACACTGTGGATGGCTTACATTCGGCTTAATGTTTAACGATTTTTTTACTAATTAAGATTCTCTATCGCATAAAATATATATGAATTTTCGAACAGAGAATAGCAGAATTTGGCTAATTTGCCATCGTTTTTTTTTAATTGAACATGAAAATTTGGGTGAGAATAAGAACTGAAGCATTAATATACAAGCTCTAAACTCATGGTCGTTCGCTTCAAATCTTTCGCTAAATCGGTGACTATTATGGTTTTGTGACCTATTCATTTCTCATGCATGGCAATTAATTGTCGAGTTGTATTTGTGTGAATTTGACAGATTTATTTCGCATTGTGAATTTGAAGAGAACAAAAAAAACGGAAACAACAGACCATGCGAACGGAGAAGATCAACGGCATGAACGAGCTAGAAGTTACGATGATGAAAAAGACTACTAATAATAATGAATTGTCGTTTCGGTGCCTTTCTTGTTGTATTCTTCTTCTTCTTCTTTTTGTTAATTGAAAGGTCTTTCAAATTGTATCTCTATCTCTCTAATTCTTATTAGTTAAGTTGTTCAAATCTGTGAATTTTGCTGTTGTCTTGATTTCTCATCACGGATGTTTGCGCTTGCACAGTGTTTTTTTTTTTCAATTCAAATGACGACAATTCAGATATGTTCACATAGCCGCAGCTAATTCGTTCTTGGCTGCTAAATAATCATCACGCCCGGGCCATTTCTTCATGAGCGAAATCGAGTTTGGAATTTATTTCCGAATTTAAGCTAGAAATAAATAAATGAAATTTCCCAAAAACGCATCATCATCACATCAAACCGTGACACCGTCAATCGAACAATCGATTTTTCATATATACATATGTGTCGCTCTCATTTGTTGATGAACTCTTTTCATTTCGATGAAATTCCATTTTATTTTTTTATTTTTTTCAACATCAGATCTGAAAATAATAATAATAAATTATAACCTGAAATATAAATATTGATTGGATGAAATTCAAATAGATTCTTTTTTTTTCGTAAATTTGCCCATTTGTTTATAAATTATTTCCATCATTTCAATATTGTAATTTTTATTTTTGGTAGATCTTCGCCGAAAAAGTCGAATTGGATGATCGAAATTCATTTAATTCTCTTTTTTTCATTCTTTCTCGTTGAATTCGTTATTGAATTGCGTGTGCTGATGACACAGAGCACATAATTCCATGAAAGAAATAGGAGCAAATTGTGTAAAGGGGCCGTATGGCATGAAAACAATAATCATTTGATTCACCAAATCATCTGCACCTTTTGAAAACAAAACACAAAAAAAAAACTGAACAACAACGATACAGAGAAAATAATTAATTAATTTGCATATTAAAGACTGTGCTATTGATGTTCTCGCTTGAGCACAACCGCAGCCGAAAGAGTGGGAGAGGGAGAGAGAAAATGAAAGACAAAAAACCCAAATAAGCGACAAGCATAAGGTATAACTAACGATCTTAACTAGTTGCGTTCGATGATTTTTGTTCTTGTTCGTTTAAATAATTTGCTTCATTTGCTTTCATTTGAACGAGAAATGAGGAGAGAAAAAAAAAACAAATGCTTAAAATGGTATTTTGTTTAGAGAAATTTTTCATTCGAAATGTTTGTTGATTGCTTCGATGCTACTATCAATTCGATGAATTTATATACATATGTATATTGTTGGGTAATTTATTGGTTTTGGTTTCGGGATACACAAGCACACGCATTAGACATATGACCATAATAGGATCGAAAATTTTAATTCTGGAAATTTATTTCTCTGTTTTTTTTTTTTTTTTGATCGAATTCACGTTGGCATATTGAAATTCATTCAATTTAAATGCTTATCGATTTTTTTCCATTCTCTCTTATCAAAATAAGATCGTGTGCTAACCAGATTGTTTTATTTCTTGTATGTTCGATAGAACAAAATGCAAACAGAAAATAAATAGAAAAAAACAATATGCTGTTGAAAACGTTTATTAAACGACATTTGACAGATCGTTGAACACAAATTAATGTTGAATATGCGACAGCCCAGAACACATGCACTTTCAACAACAACAACAAAAAAAAAACAAAAGAAAAATGAAAAACCACCTTTTTCCACCGTAAGATTTATTGGTGCACATTGTAATTCGGTAGATTAACTAGCCAGTTTAAAATGGATTTAAAAGTCATACGATTAATTTTAAAATCACTCGCACAAACGATATGGTCAGCAACCGAGGAGAAGAGAAGTGAGACAATTGACAAAAGAAAAATGTATTCGAATTTATTTATTTTATCGATTTCAGCGATAAGAGGTTGTTTCGCTTGATTAATATAGCGAAATTAAATCAAATATTTGAAATTTATATCGCATCAAAATTGATTTTTATCTCAATTTAAACGAGTTCTCATGAGCTTCATTAATAAATTCCAATTTTCTCACCAACAAAAACGCAAAACAAAGGAGTCAAACTGAAACGAGAAAAAAAAAATAGAGAATAAGTTAAGCGACCTTACGTCATTTCTCACTCTATCGTCACTATCAAAAAAGTGAGAAATTTCATCTCTCTTTCCTGCTATTACCATGTATGCATGAGGCACACAGAAGCGATGAACAACCAGCAAGAGTTCAGCTACTAGCTTAAACTTAGTTATTTAATGTTCTTTGAATAGTTTTCTGTTGGAAAATATACATATATATAAGAGTCCCTCAGCACCATTATTCATTCAAAAAGTTTGCAGAAATGTATTCAGCAAAGAGAGTTAGCGAGAGTGTGAATTGAAAAAAAAAATTGAAGCATAGAACGACGGTGCATAATAAAGTGTGTTCTAAAATTCAAACCGTCTCTTTAGAGAGCGAACAAACAACGTACGCGCGGATCTAAAGTAGCACTGGAAAAGGGTAAGCGACAGCCAACGAACAAGTGCACATCCAAAATTCAAATCAAATTCACAAGTAACAGACACTAACGCGCGTTCGCGCACACACACATCAATTCACTTATTCAAAACAAATAGCGATAAACTTCACATCATAATCATATAATGTGTAGCATATGTAAAAAATGTAGACATTCACTGTGATTATTATTATAAGCATTACAATTATGATGTATTAGTAAGCATTGAAACTAATTATCTGTCGTCGCTTCATTTTACATTTTCATCATCATCGTTCGCGTAGCCCGGCAGATATGATCTCGACATCGGAACGGAGAAGATAGAGAGGGAGAGAGAGAGAGATAGGGAGAAAGAGAGTAGAGAGAAGAACATGGTTTGCAGAATAAGCGGGCTGCCATAAAGCCATAGCGATATCGCAATTGTAGCAACAGCCACAACAGCAACATCAATGGAAAAGACCAAAACAAATATCGCCGCGTGGCGACAACGCTTGAAATATTTTAGCGAATATGTAATAAACTGTTAATATTAGCCATGAAATTATAAACAGTTTGTGAGAAAAGAGTGAGTGAACGAGTGAGTGCGGAATCTCCACTTCACTTTAAGATACTTGTGTATTTATATTCATAACATCATTGGTGAATATGTAAATGTAATTATGTTTGATGCGAGCAAGAGAGAGAAAGTACTTAGCCCGTGCTTCAGCAGCTCAAAGTGAGACACACGTAAAGAGAGAGAGAGAGAGAGAGAGAGAGAGAGAAGTGCGCAATGTGTTTGATTGGTGCAGCCAGTTCTGTTTGTTGAATTTGTTGAATAAGAATGAATTGCGAAGAAGTCTTGCAAATTCTTTATTTTGTGTGTGTGTAGATTTTTGCATTTGGGCTATTCTTGATTACCCGTACCGCAATGCATTCATTTTCATTTTCACATTTTCCGAAAATTCTAAACATGGACCCGGCAATAGTGTGTGTATTTGTGTCTGATGAATAAACGTCTCGACAAAGTGGGTAATTTATGCAACAATTCATGAAAATAGAGTGAGAGTGCACAAGAAATATTCAGAAATTTCACATGAACAACACACATCTCGCTCACTCACTTATTTCATATTCATATTATAATGTACATAGTCCCAGATCTCAAGTTCCAATATAGCGGTTCTATCCACAGAACGAGACTATTTATGGTCGCATTAATGTTTGAATAAAAGCAAATGGTCGTCAAATTCACAAAATCTACTGCATTGCATCGTAAACATACGCAATACACCCACAAAACATTCATGCCTCGATCATATGAAAGGTTCCCGTTCCATCAACTATGGCACGGTATTTGCGCATGTTGTCACTTTCAATGGAATAGTTGTTACGATACTTACAAAAACATATTTCTTTGTTTAGATTATCTATTTTATTTGCATTGACTCGTTTCGTATTATCGTATACATACATACCGTTTGCATTTCGTACACCAGGGGGGTATCTGTGCGATAATCTATACAATCTCGCTTGGCATGTTGTGGCCGGGAATTTGTATTATCTTTACATATATATATATTTATGTTTGTTTGTTGTTTATCATTGACAACGCGATTCATTCCTGAGCACACATCAAATACAATTTTCAAACAATAAATTTACCGTAATACACGTACATGCATCGTTGCAGCATATATCAATTTGCCGAAATTTCCTCGATTACACACATGAATCATCATTATTTGAACATTACATATTAGCTTTTAACCAAATTGCGTAACAAATACGTTAAAATTAAATCGGCACACATGCACGACAGGGAGGTAAAGAAAGAGATAGCGAAGAGCGAATATCAAATATACAATAATATCCAACCGAATCCGTTTCAACTGTGGCCGTTCTCACTCTATCAAGCGCTTTCACTTCGCTCTATATCGATATGTGAATAGACTCCCGAGATCAAACTCATAATAAACGATCACAAAGCAAATGACAAAGATGTGTACGCGATACACTGTAAGTAAATAGAAATGACCAATCTACATTAATATAAACCACATTGCACATCGGAATATATATATTTATTTATACAATTTTCGTGTCTCATATATGTATATACAATATATATTTATTTATGCGTATTTTCAATTGCGGGCGGTTTTCGCAAACATCCGATGAATCTGTCTGATAGCTATGGAGCATGGTTTTTTGTGTCATGTCTTCGGTTTCCGTTTCCTTTTCACTCGCTCTCATTCAATCAACACAATGGGAGAACGAGACACATGGAGAGTTTGGTCGCGCCTTCACCGCTGTCACCGTTGTCTGTCCTCTCGTCTACTTACACACTCTCTCTTTCTCTATTCTATCACATCGACAAGCGTCATTGCAATAAATCTCTCACATTGTAATTCATCTGCGAACTATAAATAGCAACAAAATTCTTCGTTTCATTCACTGTTGTTTTGTGTTCAAATTGCACAAATACACAATATACATTCCCATTGCCATTGCCATTACTTCATTGCTACGGTGTGCATATGCTTCTTTCATTCACTTTTTATGTGTGTGTGTGTTGTTTATATATGTGTACCGAATGAAATGAGTGAGAGAATAACCGAAAATGTGAGCTAATGACCGTAGAAGCAGGAACATTTATGCCTTGTGCAAACCAATTGTGTATGTAATTTATTTATCAGGTATTATTATTGTTTATCATTGAAATTGTAGCCGACAAAAGTCATAATTTGCATATTGTGTACGTATGCTTTTGGTAAAATATTGTTTGTGGCAGCAGAGGTTGATGTCGCTGACGTTGCTACAGCTGCTATTGCTGCTACTTGTCGCGTTTGCTCCCCGTTTATTTGGTTCATTTTCTTTCTTTCAAACCAACGCAAACAAACACACACATGACGAACGACTAGAACCCAACAGCCGAGACATAGACCATATGAAAAATGAGTTTTGATTTACACTTTGCCAATTTGCTAAGTGTTCATTTGCATATTTGTTACATTTTACATTTATTAATGTACCACTTTTATTCATTTTGCAAATATGCTATTTCTGCCGTTTTGAATCAATCTCACTCACGCATCACTCCGTCTATTTTCTCGGTTTTTGTTTGTTTATTGCTATCTGGCTCGATCACGTTGAAAATTCTATCCTCGTTTTGATTTCATTTAAAACACTTTCCCTTATACATTTTCGTCACACACCATTTTCAAAGGTTCATGCAACGCACTCGCAATCATCTCTCTCTCTCTCTTTCTCTCTCTCTCTCTCTCTCTCTCTCTCTCTCTCTCTCTATCTCTCTGATTTACTACCGAATCGACCGAACGCAATATATTTTAAATGATTATTTACGTTATGTTAACATACACACAAGACACAACAGCATAAATGAATAAGGATTTTCCAAGTGTCATGCAACACCTACCGCGTAAAGTGTATAAAATGCATTTGAGATGCTTAGCTTGTAATGATCAAGTGAAAATCTTGATTAGCAAGTGTGAATTGTATTATCACCATTTCATCTTGTTGATTTTTGGCTCGCTAAGATGAAATCTTCTGAATTTATCTCAAATGGATACACAATTCGAGTAGAGGTAACTATTTCAAAGCCATCAAAGGATGAACATGTACAGAAAACAGAGTGTTCGTTTCGAAACTGAAACGACGACAATTTAAATGGTGAAAAACTTTTGATCTTACATGATGTATATTTTTTCCACTCAATTAATATCATTCAAATGAAATTCTGAAGAATATTTTGTTAAATAATGAATATTCAAATGATTTTCACATTTTTGACGAACATATCTTGTTATACACGTGTTTTTGATTATCATTATAATTTAAATTAAATTTTATTACGTCTGCTTATCAGCAATTTAAAAAACAAATAAGAACACATTTGAATGAAACGAAAACATTCGACAACTCATTAACAGAAATAAAACTAATTCTCTCCAGTTGTTTTAGCAGCAAAAAAAAAATGTTTTATCCAAAAGTTGCAATTTTCCTACTTTTCGGAGCACATCTTGTCTTTTGATAAACTATCTCGGTAAAACCACCAAATTGTTTTGAAAAGAATGATAATTTATCAAGTTCAGTGGAAATTTATGAGATATTTCGTGACAAAGACGTAAATAGCTCAAAGATGGTTGAGTATCGTATTCAAGATGTACCTGAATCGAAATTTAAAGATGCATTGAAATTAATGCTTGAATTTTATAACACACAAGAACCGATGAATGAAGTGCTCGGTATGCGATTCCCATGCTATATAATCAATATATTTTCAAAACATTGTCATTGTTAATCATTTGAATTTTATACACCATCAATGTTGAGAGCGAACAACAACAAGATAAACTCTGGTGGGAATCCGTATTAAAATTGAATTTATCAGTGGGTTGTCTTAAGATTCGACCCGATGGATCAGAAGAATTGGTTGGCGTTAATCTATTGTATGTGCAGACACCGAATAATGAATGTCCCGATGAAGTAAAATTGAATAAGAAAAATGATTCAATAAATTCGAGTTTTAACACATTTGAATATCATTAGACTGAACCAGATCTGGCCGTTGTATTTTATTTTGATGTCTTCAGTACATATAACGTCGATTATTATTTGACGAGTGATGGGATTATAGTTCATCCTGATTATCGTGGCCGTAAAATCGGTGAAAAAATGCTGAGAGCGAGGGAGGCAATTTGCAGAAAACATAGCATAGAAGTGACATCATCCGTTTTTTCATCGATCAGCTCAAATATAATTGCCGAAAGGGCTGGATTCAAGCATGTCGACAGATCCGTTAGGTTAATATTTAAAACAACAAAACAGATTTACTCGAAACGTCGTAAAGTAATTGATTTTGGTTTTCAGCTGGGATGACTTTCGCAGGAATAATCCTGAATCAGTGTTTGCTGACATAAAAGATTCATGCATAACTTGTCGGTTACTAAAGTTTAAGATACCACATAATGACATCAAAAGTTTGTCAGATATTCGAAGAATGTATTTTTCTGAATAGAGCACAAAGTATTGTTTACAGCAATTCGTGTCAAATGTAATTTATGAAAAATGAAAACATTTCGATAGTGATTTAATTACTTGTGAAAAACAGAAAGAATCTCTCGATCCGTGTTCTACACTGTCAATATACTAACATCGATAGAGTTCTTAATATTTACTAAATTTTTAAACGCGTCGTTCTCTATAGATCAATCTCAAATTGGTTTTCTTAATTGGTGTCATATTTCAGTGGTTATATAATATGTCTGAATTCCAATAATTTGTAATTCATTCTAGAGAACTTCTCCCGACCCTGAAATTATTGGTAAAACTGATATTTGATAAATACACATTTTTTATTGTAATTACTCACGTCTGTGTTGTGTACAGATGTTTTTTATTTTACTTTAGCTATGTCATGAGTTTTGACTATGTTATGACATTTCAAAGAATGTAGCTCAAATATTTCATAATTTTTTAACCCGACTCTTTTGGTAATTAAAATTACTTTTCGGTCATTTTCAAAGTTTAAAAATTCTTTTTAATTTATTATTACCTACATTTTTCTTGGGACTTTTTCAAAATCCTAAAACAGAATACTCAATTTTGTGCAATTTGCCTCTTTTCTATATGCTCCAGTTCAGTTGCGACCATATAGTAACTGTCGAACTGTTTCGGGTTAAAAAAAATTATAGTTGTTGTTGAACATACTGTAAATGTTAATTAAATGAAAACAAATATATTAGAAATCGTGAATAATTTTCCATCAATCGATCACCGCAATTTAAAAAAAAAAACACGTCCTTTAGACAATTGTTTTTACTTCAAGTGGAAAAAAATGTTCAATCGAAATTTGATCGTTGTGATACTCTTTGGAGCTTGTCTTATCGTGGCAACAATCGGTACAAAATCGGAAAAACTAAAACGAAAAAATGGCGAATCATCAAGTTCAGATGAAATTTATGAGATATTTTATGACAAAGACGTTAACAGTACAAAAATGGTTGAGTATCGCATTCAAGATATACCTTTTTCCAAATTTGATGACGCAGTCAACTTAATGGCAGAATATTACAACAAATTGGAACCGATGACCGAGTCGCTTGGCATGTTTTTCATTTTTATCACTTTATTGAATATTATAATATTGAAACATTCTGCAAATGTGATAAAATAGATATTGGAACGACTGAGAAGGAAGACGATAAAGTCTGTTGGCGGTCACTAATCAATTACAATTTATCAGTATGTTGCCTCAAAATTGGACGTGATGGATCAGAAGAATTGGTGGGCGTTAATCTATTGTATGTGCAGACACCGAATAATGAATCTCTCGAAGAAGTAAAATTGGATAAGAAAAATGATTCAATAAATTCGAGTTTTAACACATTTGAATATCATTAGATAAAGCCCGATATGGCCGATGTATTTGATTTTGATGTCTTCAGTACATATAACGTTGATTATTATTTGTCAAGTGATGGGATATTGGTTCATCCTGATTATCGTGGCCGTAAAATCGGTGAAAAAATGCTGAGAGCGAGGGAAGCAATTTGCAGAAAACATGACATAGAAGTGACATCATCCGTTTTTACATCGGACAGCTCAAATATAATTGCCGAAAGGGCTGGATTCAAGCACATTGATGTGGCTGTAAGGTAAATTAGGACGATTGTATTAATGTAAATCATTATTTATATGAAATTAAATTGATAATTGGTTTTCAGCTGGAATGAATTTCGTAGGAAATATCCAAAATCCCGTTTTGCTGCCATAAAAGACTCTTTTATAACTCGGCGTACGCTCAAATTTAAGTTGAGTGATAAAAAATTGAAAAGTTCTTCTTTCAGGAAATAAGGTTCGAAAGGGTGTGTACTTTCTATATACGAGCTCAGCCAATATTTTGATTTGTATGCTGAATGGCTTCTCACAAAAGCATAATTCAATTTATGTCAAATAAAATATGTCCAATGTTTACTGTAAATAAAAATGATTTCGATTTGCATTTTAAAGTAAATTAGAAATTTGGATACAAATTGAAATGGATCATGTTTATTCCAAAATATATTTAAGTTTCAAGTGAATTTAAAATGAGATAGAGTCGATTTTCTACTAGCAAATCAGTCAAAAAAGAAAAAATATTGCCAATATACGTGGCATGTTGTGTTATTTACTCTTTCCGTTGCAAACATGATGTGAACAGTTCAGGCATTCATTTCTATTTCATTCAATTATAAGGTTTCGGTTTGCATTGACTTGACCAATTATTGTTGTCGGTTTGACGGCGCACTTTTCACACATGAACACCATGCAATCTACCGAACATAACAGCTATTCGGTGTACAAATTCTTGATTCTAATCACATAGAATTCTCCAAAGAATGCATTCGCATTTGTGCTATGAATTTTGCATGCGGTTTCATTTGCTCATATCTACGAATAAGTGAACACAAGTTGAAGTGATGAGAAGAAGAAGAATTGAAGCAAATAAATTCAATGGTTGAAAATGCAAAGAGAAAAAAAAAATCCAACGAGAAGAAGGCGATGATACAGAAGCAAAATGCAACATACAAAAAAGGCGGCGACCACAACAGCGACACAGCGACAATACAACTGTTTTATGGTGAAAGAGTGAGTGAGAAATAAGCACAACAACGCACGGTGACTGAACAAAGTACATTGTGCAAAATAATGACATTATGTACGTGCATGAGGATAGAAACAACCAACGCCGCATTGAAATGCTCGAAAATTCACTGAAGCGCAGAAGTGTGAGATGTGTGATAAGAGAGATGCGAAAAGAATGAAAAACGACACAAAAGAATCACATCTACGAGAGTATGGCGAGAGAGGAAGACCGGCAAAGAGAGCAGGAATGAGAGAGAGAGAGAGAGCGAAAAAAAAGCATCGGCACGGACGAAATCACCATTCGAAAGACGATTCATGGCATGGGCTGAATGGAGCAAGGATTCGGATGCATTGTGAATACACATTACCACAATCCAAAGTAATCAGCGCAATGGCAGCGCAACAACAACAACAAAAACTGAAAATTAATCTTCCCGTTTCGGTCTCAATTCAATAAAAGAATATTGTAAACATAACAAAAATGCAATCGCACACCCGGATACTGAGCAACCGCAATCCAGCTATGTATTCATGGGGACAGAATGAACGAGCAACGGAAAGATGGATTGAGTTGTAACCTAAAATGCAAATAAATATCTATATTGGTACTGAGAGCACCGACAAGATGTGATAGCGGTCATATTCGCGTATTCGAGAAAAGAAAAAAAAAGGAAAAAAGATGACAATGAACGACGAAGACATCCACAAAAGTTAAGGCGAAAAAACGTGTTGGCATATTTAAATGGTGTTCCAATCGCAATGTTCATTCGCTCGGCCACATTTCTTGCATATGAAATAGGAAGCTAATGAAGAAGATCTTTTAGCAGCCAAACCATACTACCGATGGTGTGTTTAAATGAACATATTTTCTTTTCGTTTTTTTTTTGTTGTTCTTTTTTTGATGAATGTGTCATGCACACGAAATGATGTACTGATGGATCTATTCACTACTGTCTCTCGATTTCCCCCCGTGCAAATGATTTTGTTTTTCACTCTCGTCTCAGTGCGGTTGTTGTTTGTGCTGTGTGTATGTGTTAATGTTTTTTTTGCTGCTTTGCTTCGATTTTTTTTTGTTTTTGCTGTTGTTTCTGAGACTTTTTAACTCGAAGCACGTTTTTAAACAACACACCAAATTAGATGTTACTAAACAGATGAATGAATTTTCAAGTGAAGTGGTGAGAGAGCGAAAAAAAAAACAGCGAGCGTTTAGAAAGGAAGTATACCGTGAAGAGACACAGCTTGTGCAAAGTAAAATGTCGAGAGCGCAAGCGAGCGAGAAAAATAATTAGTGACAGTGAGCGAATGAGTGGCGACGAGCCGGAATGAAAAGAGAGCGAGAGAAAAAAAACGGCAAATAAAACAAAATAAACAAACAATCATCAGAATGAAATCTTTACTTAATTACCTTTTCGACGTGCATTTCATTGTTCCCAACATTTGGTTGAACTTGTTTTTTTTCTCGTTGCATTGCCGCTTCCCGGTATGAAATCGACCGGCCAATCTTTCGAAATGAATATTTAGAGGAGAAAAAAAAGTCGCACTCACGCTCCTCACATACATTCACATATACATTCCAATTGAATTCTATGTTCGAGAGTGTTTTCCCCTCGGTGCCTGTCTATAGTTGTTGATGATTTAAAATAGTTCACAAATTCAGCAGAGAATTTAATTTGAATATCGGCTATATTAATTGGAATGAATGTCGAAACGAAAAAAAAAAAAATAAAACGATATGCGCACAATTAAATCTGTCAAACGATGATGATTTCCATTTTGGGAAATATGGATCATTTCATTATCGCATGGTGGAAAATAATGCCGTTGTGCCAAATAAGCACACAACCATAATGGCATTTCTACCAATTCTTGTGTGTGCATTAGATGTAATGAGCTTATAAGTTTATGGATTGTACACTGGCGAAACTCTTAACGGTACATATATGATTTTCTCACGCTAATAATTTTGGAAAAAAAGAGACACAACAAAACACCAACGTACAGAAACTTAACATGGTTAATGAATGAAGAAAAACAACAAGACACACAACGTTTACTGACAAAATGACGACAACAACGATGATGATAAAAAAAAACTGTCTTCACACACATTTAAATGCGACTATGGCAATATGAAACGAGCCATGAAGATACGGTCAAACGGGCCATCGGTTCAAATCTGCACAAGCTTTTTATATATCCATCTCTCTCTATCTCTCGCTTCTATTTTTCTTTCATCGAGAATTAATTTAAATATGGATTTTTGGTCTGCTTATAAGCTATTTGCTTTATAGACCTTAATCTCATCGCCTTCTATTTGGATTCAATTTTCTCTCAATCTCATCGTCTACATCAAAGCGAATGGGCAAGGGCAAAGAAGACGAAAACATGCGGTTGACAAAACAGATTGAACACATACTTTTTCGTAATAAAATTCGATTTTCTGAAAGGAAAAAAAAGGTCAATTCATCGAATTTGCGTACGCCATTTCCATTCAATCTCAAAAGAAACATGCAAGACAACAGAGGTTTTTTGAGAGTGCCAGACCGAATATTACGAGGCAAAAAAAAAACCGAGAATACGATTGATTACCCAAATTCAAATTAGTAAAGTATAATAGGTTCAATTTTGCTACTGCTAACTGACTAAGTAATGACCGAAGAAAAAAAGAGAAAAAGAGAGCTCCGCACACCGTGTGCACCATCGAATTTCATAAGCCGAAACGAATAATCAACAATCAGTACAAACCGTGAATTGCACAATTCAATTGGTTTTGTTGTTTATATGTTTTTTGCTGTTCAAGTGAAGTTTTCTTCTGTCTGCTTCTGTTGTTATTGTCTTGAAATTGGCAATACACACCGTTCGTCTTCGCCGTCGTTCATTCGTCCGACATCATCGTCGTTTGATGTCTGATTGAAAATCGAAGAGTTTGAGAGTTTCGCTTCAAATGGTTAGGTATGTCTTACATAATTGTTGTTTATTGCTTTATGGATTGAATGCGATTCGCATTTTTTTTCTTCGCCTTCGTCTCATTTTTATTTGTTTCTTTTTCCGCGAAGGAAAAACATTTTTTAATTGAAAGCGAACACAAATTAGCCGGCGCGTATATAAATAGAAGAAAATGATTGAAATTCCGATTATTCAATGGCCAAGAGTCCCAAGAATGCGACACACAGTGAATGCGGCCCGATGATGATGTCGGTGATATCAGGTTCGGAATAATATCGATTCAATGTAGGCAGCATTCATCTGAGCGATAACAAGCAGCAACATATTCAATTTAAAGGGAACAAATTATTTTTACCGTTCGTCCAACGCAGCAGCACAGTTTCTTCAATCGACAATGGAAATTGTTGTTGTTGAGAAAACTTTTTTTTTCTTTACGTAAATAATTTTTATGCTTTGACTAATTAACATAATTTGCGTTTATAATCATCAATTTTTTGTTACACCAAAGCAAAAAACCTTAGATCTTCATCCATGCGAAATCTCTGTTTTGCTTTGCGTTCTACATCATCATCAGTTTTCGTGTTTTCCTTCAACTTGTTGTTTCTGAATTTTTCTCGGTTAAATCCGACTTGCAATTCTCGTATTCACATCAAAACAGTTATTACTGTGGCAGTGGTGGCAGTGGTGGCAGTGGCAGCGACGGTGGTGATGGTGTTTCTGTTAAACTGGAAAATCTCTTGAATCCAAAACTTTTTTAAGTAGTTGTAAGTTGATGTGAGAAAGCGTCAAAGCTTTCAGTTTGTTGAATGTGTATATTCCGTTTATATACTAAAATGTTGCCAAAAATATTATTTACATTTTGGTTATTTGCCATCCACCAAAAACGATTTGGCATTATTTACACATCTGCCATGAAAACTTTGTCAGCCAAACCAAAGCTGAAATTGTTGAAAATGTGTGTTGTGTATTTCACAGCGCGTGAGAACCCAACCCAACTGCGTTGCCCTAAAATGATAAATTTTGCTGATACCAAAGAAAACCGACAACACTTTGAATATGGCAAGACATGCTTTTCGCATGCTAATTTCATCCGATTAGTTCAAAGTACCGATCACTTCAATTAAATCCCACTCACCATTCGATTATTATTACGATTATTGTTATTAATGTGCGCTGGGGATTTTTGGTTTTGTATTTAGAACTTAACAAAAAAAAATCGCTCGATTTTTAATTGAGAAATTTGGTGTGATTGTAAAGCAACTAGATAAAATAACGGTTTGAATAAAAAAACAGGCAAAATGAAATGTGCGAAATATTCAATAGGAAGGGAATTTGCAATATTCGTTATTAATGGTCGAATGAGGTAATTTCCAATAATTCGGTGGAGATATATCTAATTGAATTGCTTATGAACGAGGTCAATTGGCATTAGATCACATATTGTTTTAATTACTAATTGGCGATCATCACCGACTATATATGCATGCATTGAATGAACCCTTGAAAATAACATATGCACAAATACCATCCACAACTTGCAAACATTCTATTCTAGTAATTTAATTTATGCACCACTCGCTATAAATATAGTAATTTTCTAGTTCTATTAATACTTGATAATTATATTTATGTCATTCGGCATCGACATGCGATACGAACAAATAATAAAATGAAAATGAAAATGAAACAAAAACCAAACTATTCCATCGTAATTAGAAATTATAATAACTTCATTGCGATTTAAATTGCATTGTTATGTTATTAAAATGACACGGTACAAAGAAGGCACATTAATCCAATGATTATTAGTTTGGACTTTGAAAATTAGAACATTTCCAGATGCAGTAACTGTATATTATAATGATGCATAGCAAATGGAAAAAAGCATTAAATTCGAAATGAATTGAATAAAGAAGAAACGAAAGAGAGAAAAAAAAAGACTCAAAGTTGAAAATGTGGAAGAATTTTGGCTGAGAATAGTAAAAAGATGTTTGTTATGCATAGCATCCATTGCATTGTTTCGCCTCAGAACTTTGATTGGTTTTCATGTTGAACTTTCTAAATATTACGGACACAATCAGGAAAACTAACTAAAATATCTGGTCAATGTGGTTTGGCAATTCCGAGAACGTTATGTCACACAAAATTAATACCGCAACAAAGGCTCCGGCCGCAAAAATGTCTGACTGTCCGTTGCAAAACTCGGAAAAACTCTCCTCTTCCGCTATGCCAGTTTTTCGTCTTTCTCTCTCTACCAAACAGGCCGTATTGATGATGTCATTCGATCTGAAAATTTAATTTCCCAACAATTTTTGCAAGATTTATGGTTACTGCATTAAAATGCATTTGTTTAATCAACCAAACGGTCTCTGCTCGCATTTTCAACACAAACGAAAAACTTTGTCATTACAGAATAATCGATTGTGATATTAATTAAAACTTTGATTTGTTCGATTTGTTCATTTGATCACCAACACATCGACAAATCAAAAACAACAACAGTCAAAATCCGAAACACATAACACAACGACAAAAAAAAAGTTATTCAATTTTTATTCATAGCAAACAAAAAAATATATAGAGAGAGATGGAAACGGAATAGAGAATTGAGTAGAAGGGGGAAGTGTATGAAAAATCGATATTTTATTCACAATAAAATCGGTGCATGCAAACTTTGCTCCAATAAATTTGGATGTTCGTTCACTTGGTTGAAACTGTAATTAAAGTTTTGAATGATGAACCTTTTATATATGCTCATGCACCGTCATATAGAACGAGATGAATCCTGTATCGGGGATACATGTACGATGTGTATAAACCTAAATTGTTTTGATGAAACAACGTGAAAAATTGGAAAATGTAGGTGAGGCATAACATATTCTCGTCATCCACATCGCATCATTTGGAAAGTGCTACATTCAGTTTGGAGAATTTCAAAATATTAAAAAAAATAGCCGAAAAAAGGTGGACATAAAAACCGCAAGCTTTCTCATACACACCAACCCATATAAAACAATTATCAAACAGCAAGAAATCTATTTACACTTCTCGCATTTTTATTTTATTTTTTTTTGTCAACTTTTATGGGTTTTTAAACGCTTGGGAAAGTGTCAAAACACATTTCAAATCAACATTTATACCAAAGCCATTAACAATACACATAATCAAAACTTGAACATGAAATGAAAACCAAACGATTACACAAAAAAAAACATGACACAGAACAAAATAAAAAATGTAATAAAAATCACAACTACGACGTCGACGACAACGCAAATTAAATCAAAAACCGACCATAAAAAAAACAGCAATCATTCCATCCAATCAATTAAAATGCTATGCCATCGTTGTGTGAATATCAAATCACATGGGTCTTGTTTGTGTTTTGACTTTTCAACAACATCAACAACACGCAAAAAACAATCAAAGAAAATTGCGTACGCCAACATGGGAAAAAAGCAGGTGATGTAATTTAAGTTGACTTGGAGCTTTGAACTGAATATTAATTTTGTGAGAGGAGCAAGAGCAAAAAGAGGAAGAGAGTGAGACAGTTTTCAGGTGGACATGAATGTCATTTTGTGACACATCAACCGGGCCAATTTTTCGTATTTTTCGTCAGCCAATTTAGGATCATATTGTACACAAAAATATAACCATATCAATTTGCTGGCACGAATTTTCCAAACCAGCCAGAAGAGCAAGTACATGACACAAACTTTATTAGATTTAGTTCACTTGGGCTTTTATTCTTCGTTGCGCCATTGTTTACGATTAACACGATGGCGCATACACAGAGCATATGCACGGGCTCCATACAAATTGAGTTAAAGAACAATCAATTGGAGATTTGAACGCTTGACCGATATGGGCTTATACCTTATAGTGCTGTCGTTTGTTTCGTCTCGCTAGTTGGCTCGTTCGGTTGCCCATTCACCAAGCCAAATGCTAAGTGGCTAGGTTACATAGGTTAGTTGGTTTTGATATGAGAAAATTCTTGTTAACATAATTAACATGAAAATTGATGCATAAGGTCGCTAAGTTGTTAGAGCATTCACAAAAACTCATATGGCGATTACTGTTGAAAATACTGTACCGCACACTTAACTATACACTTTACACATATGGTCTCTTTGCTTCTCTCCGTGCTTTTGGATGTGTTTATGGTGTGCCTATGTTTTGGGCTTGATGTGGTGCGAGAGTATATGATGAAAGAATTTGACAACGACAACAGTAACGAAACGCTAAATATTGGAACGCTTCAATATGTTTCTCACGTGAAAGATTAGCTTGGGTGAATCAGATGGAACGAGTACTCGCGTACGTAACAAAATGTTTTATGAATTTCTTAGATTTTTTTTTGTTTTCATTTTGTTTTTGTTTCTATTTTCCTTCGTTTTGTTTCATATATTATTTGCTTTTAGGCGCTCACATACTCATATTGCAGTACACCGCACATATGCCATAAACAATGACTAAAAACATGATTACGACTTATTTTGGTGTTTGCATTAATTTCATTTGCTGGTTGGTCGGCTGGTTGATCTTTTCGTCGCTTCAATCTTTTTCTATCTTATAACCGGGCGCACAGAGCACCAGCACCAGCACCACGAGCAATAGACCGAACGAACGTTTTTCCTATTACACATCGACGATGACGACGACCAGCAAATCTTCCAGTCATACTAATGAGTTAATGACTATGCTGCGGTAATTGGTATGTTGTATTGTATGCGCATGTATGCGTTCATGATGTTTTACGTGCCTTTTTTTCATGACTTTGTTGCTCAAATTTGAGCTTGTTGACTTTGTTATATATGCGTAATGTTGTTGTTGATTTTTTTTTTCATCTTTTTTTTTTGTTTCTTGAATTAACTAAGACCCCATAAACTATATCTAGTGAAATAAAATTCTCATAACCATTTACAGCGATAGATATAGCAGTTCACATAAGTGGCTCTTTCTCTAGTTTATGCTCATCAAACAAAGATAGAGTAACATAAATGACTTGAGAATCATTCTCGTCATCGCAGAGAAGAGAAAAATACGCAGAAAAAAGAGCGTAAAACAGCAAGAAAAAAAATGTTATGGTAAAAATTATCGTTACACATTCTAACAGATTACTTCCCCCCGTGTGTGTGTTCTTTTCGTGCGCATTTCACCTTTATTCGAAACGAGCAAGAAAAAAATCAGCAGTAATCTATGTTGCAAATCACTGTATTTCATTGGCTCTGTCATCATTTTCACCTTCATCGTTCATGTCTTATTTTTCGCTTAAAAATTACGTACCACAATTGTTGGCAAAGCTCATGAAAATCCGAAATGAACCGGTGTCTAATGAATTAGATAAATGATTTGAATTACGTGGAATTTCGTTTGGGCGAAATGTTGAAATTGTTAATGAGTTTGTGTGTGTGGTGATGAGTTCCTTTATGCTTGAAAAACCAAGTTTGGTGGGAATGTCAGCCAATTCATTGGAATTTTATGGTCTTCTAAGACAACGAAGTCATTTTGTCTTTGCGTTGAGCATCTTTCCGAGTGAATGCGGTTAAAATTCCAGGGTAACCATTTAATGTCTCTGTTGGAAATGGCCTCGTTGTGTTCAATTCTCTATGTAACTCCATGTTGCTCGCACATCGAATGTGTTGACTTACTTTATGACCAAATTGATTTATATTTTCATCTTCAAATGACATATGACTTATTGTGGTCGATTCGAAATTCATGCACATGTAACACGATACCTAAAGAGGGACGAAGGGGAAATTGGAAAATGTAACGAACCAACAAACAATATATCACGCACTCTTGCATACATCAATTCGCCTTTAAGATAAAATTAGCATTGCTCCCATTTTCCTCAACGTTGTGCATATATGTTCGTTCGCATCTTACAGTTTAATCTTAAGTGCTTCGACTTTATACCAAATTCCGGAAACGTAGCGATATATTTTATATCTATATGTGCATATCATAATACTAATGATGTGTGTACAGAATAAAATAAACTCAAGTGTCAAAATAAAATAACTATAGGAGCTAAATGTGGGGAGTGTTGGTTGGTTAGATGAGATGATGCGCGTGTGTTCCACGCAATACTAGTCATATCATCAATTAATTTTGTCGTGTAATTTTATACTTGATACAATGGCCGAAATCGTTGACACTAATGATCTTTTCCTTGTTGTGTTTTTTTTCTTCATCGTTTTTATTTATTTTCGATGGTATTTTACCTCTCGTTTGCTTTCCATCTAAGAGATGGTACATGACAAGAACAAAGAAAAATTATCTCTCTTTTTCGAGAAAAGAAGGCATCGTATACCAAGAAGATATTCGGTGAGTGGCTCAGTACAAGCCACATCTTTCACATTCATCGAAATTGTTGTGATTAATGGCTATGTGTCATTTTGCGTTCGCGTAATGGAACGATTCTCCCATATATTCCACACGCATTTTTTACATTGGCACATTCGTTTATGGTGCCAACGGTGACAGTTGATTTGCTAAGTCTTTGCATCTTTTACCGAACGCAGGTTCGATTGCTGTTTCATGTTGTTGTTTTTTTTTGTGTGTGTCTTCCATTAGTCCGCCACCAATTCATTTGTTGTGCCGTCCTTTTGATGAGATTTGCTCGGTTTCGGATGTATTATGTTCTTGTTTAATCGGTCGTAAGGTCAAATTGAAATACGATTTTATACTCTTTTTTTTTTTAAATCCATTCACTATTTTTCTACGTAACACATATAGCAGAAAGAAAAAAATAAATTTCTCTAAAATTGATTTACATACAATGCCGCTATATTCTGTTTGGAACCACAACAGCGAATATTTCTCGTGTCCAGCAGTTTGTGCGAACAAAATTTGAAATGAGCGAATGACGAAGACAAACAACAACAACAAAATCACATATCAAAACAATAATGCATTCCAGATTAATTTTGATAAATGGAAATGATGTGAAAGAATTAGCAATGCTGACACCAAAACAGTAGGCGGCACTGAATGAAATTAAAATAAAAATAAAAATAAAAAAAAAAACGATCGCGCAACAAGCTTGTAAACAGTGTGCGAAGAAAACAATCAGACACTGGCAATCTCTCTCTGTTTCTGGATGGTTTGCGTTTGATTTGTTGTTTTTTCGTAAAATTTTGTCACATCGAGCTCGTTTACAACAGCGCACCACCATACACGAAAATGGTCAAAATCGTATTGCCACATTGATTTTTTTCATCTTTCTCTCTTCGTTTTGGTATTATGGAGTGCAATGCGGTGGTCACCAATGACCATACAGCACCATTTTTATTAGACTATTATGGGATTTATGTCGAAATGATGTAATTATAAATATACTGAACGGTTTCGGGTGATTTGTCATCAAATGAATGGCGCGCACAACGGGCTACAACGCGCACGCACACACAACATGAAGAGAGAAAAAAAATGTACACATTCATAAAGCAAACCTATAAGTTTTTTTTTCTTGTGTCTTATTCCATTTATAAACGGTCGTTTGTTTGCTCTTGCTAACAAAACAAAGTTTTAAAAAAAAGTCTATTCCGATCTCAAGCCGTTAAATGTTGTGTATGTTATTTGATTTCATTTTAATGTGCTGTGATCATTTTGTAAGTCAGCAGATACCAATCGGCTAATTATTTAATCAGATCTAAAACTTGGCTAATTATTTTATATGGGTAATGTTCGCTGTTATATGTGTATTGAACAAAGCCGACACCGACCGTAAAATCTTGCATCACAACATCGGTCGTCGTTGGTGTCTTTGTCATTGCAATACGCGTGCAATTTAGTGCAGAAAATAAACCATAACAAGAGACCCGACAACACTAACCAATGGTCAAGATCCTTTTTTACGTTATCTTCCGTACAAATACGACGGAAATTTTACGCGAAGCGCATTGAAATTCATCGTTTTATAGCCATTTAATTAATTGGTGAATTTTAAAGCTTTAAAAAAACCATTTAACTACTGATATGTGTATGGTTAATGTTATTGCGAGAGAGCGAGAGAGAGATCTTTTTCAACGAATTTTATTTTATTGGATACTTTCTTGGGTTTAAAAGAAACTATGTGACGGGCGCGTCTATTTGTCTTTTAATTTCCAAGAGTTTCAAATTTCGTCATTAATTCAGTGGGACTTGTTTAGAGTTGGGCATTTTATGACTTTTATTTACTCGCGCGCATCTATTACTAGAAACAGAATAAAAATAAATAACAACAATATACCGAAATGAGAAGGAGAACGAACAAAAAAAAACTAAAGAGTATTATTGTAACGTCTTTTGGTTGCACTGCACATACGGTGTGTGTTCTCTTTATGCTCGCACTCATTCTCCTTTTGCTAGGCGAACGATTTTATTTATTCCTTTCGATCCGATCGACCACACCTAAAGAATGAACATTTCAAGTGTACGCATAATGCAAACAAATGGTAAAAAAATACACATATATTTATATATTCGGCTGATCCGTGTATTTTCGGTGGAAATAAAAATAATGTCTACCGGGGTTCTTTATTTTGTTTTGTACACTAAGTTAAATATCAAATATTGACGCGCGCGAGAATGCCAGTTAAGAAGCAACAAAACACCAGAAAACAAAAAATTATACCAACATAACACAAAATATTGACAACAACGTCGTTGTCGTCGTCGTCGTCGTCGTCGTCGTTGACGGCGAAAAGTTTGATGGGCAAGCAAGCAGAAAAAGGTGTTTGAACAAATTTTCTTGGCGATAACGATGTAATTTAACGATATCATAGTCGAAATTATTCACTAAATTAAATGGGAATAGCGTTTTGCATAAATTTACCAGATCGCTGATAATCAAAAGTAGCAAATTCAAATTCCATTGAAACAGTAAAAAGAGACAGAAAAACACCGAATACCGCGGCGATGGAAATGAGGCAGAGCATTCAGCGCAGAATAAGTATATGAAAAAGAAAAGACAAATGGAGACAGAGAGAGTGAGAGAGCGAAAAGAAAGAGTGGAGAAGAGTAAAAAAAGAAGAAGAAAAATAACGATTCAAATATCACGCGATTAATTAGACTACTAAACTACAGCGAAAACGATTCGTTTAGAAGCAATCAAAAAGTGGTTCCCATTTCTCACATCCATAAAATATATATTTATTTCAAAGTTCAGCCAAGAAGAAAAATGCAGTAGCACCGACAATAACAGCAGGTTATATCACATATCAAAATCAGCATGAGGAGAGTGAGAGCGAACGAATGCGCACCAACGTTGACGCATAAATCGAGCAACAGATATCCTATTTCACATTTCACCGAAAAACTCAGCCGGCTCACACTCTTTCACATCAATTAAATGAAGAATAAAGTGACAAGAATTAAAATAAATAGCGACAACGAGGGCGCACACCGTATTCTCTGCTGTGTTTGATCTCTTTAGATTCTCGTTCATTTTACTCATTTCATTTTGGCTTTGCTCATGTTTATGGAAACGAATGAGTGCGCGCCCGCGACTCCAACCACATCCACTGCTCAACTGCATCTATTTTTAGATAAGTTTTTTTTACACATAACCAACGCATATTGAACTATATAACAAGAGCAAGGTAGAGAGAAGCAAGAGATACGCTCGGTCACCAAAAAAAAAAAAAAATTAAAACAACAGGCAACAAAACCAAGAAAACAGAATCGGAAAAAATTAAGAATGGAATGAAAAAAAAATCAACGACTATAACGACATGGCTATGAAAGAGGAGACTCGAACGTTGACTGTAACGTGTGAGTAAATGTGAGAGACGAGATATTAATGTGACAAAAGATAACCGAAAGGGTATACAGCAATAAATAAAGTTAATCGCACAAAATTTCTTTACACATCGTGTTGATGTTGGCTTTGTCTCTTCATAAAAAGAGAATCAACGATGACAAAAAAAAAATAAAACAAAACAACAGCAATGTAAAATCCACCAAAATGAACTGACTCTTCTGATACAAGCACATCGAATTGCGAGCTATGAACATACACCGACCTTAGCTCTATAAGATACCGAAATGCTGAAATGGGCAAGCACCAACAAGAAACAAGAAAGTATATCGTTTTCTAGTGAGCGCACATAACAATGAGATAAAAATGAATCTGTATGGGATCTAGTACGTGCACGGGTAAGACGGGTGTTTAATGTGTATGTGTATTTTCAAGATAGGAATAAAAGAAACCCGCATTCATCATTCATATTCATTTCGATGACATTTTGTCCCTTTTGTGTGCGCGTATTTCGGTTCCATTACATTTTTCGTTTGCGTGATGCCGGCAAAATAAAACCGTGTACGAGAGTTGAGTACAGAATAAATGTAACACACTAACGAAGTATGACAGAAGTTTGAAGTCTCAAATGGATCATCTCATTTTTAGAATGGAATAAGAAAAATGAACGCTGACCATCATCAACAAAAATGTGTTCATAAAATGATTGTATTATGATGGGAAAGAAATGTGCAACAGGTAGCTCGGTTCATTCACATTCTGATGAGTATTTAGGGACACACAAGTGAGCGAGAAAATGATGATGACAAAAGTGAAAAACAAAGCCAATCATGTAGACGCGTTCGACGATGTTGAAAATTGGATTTATTGTACCGATGGTAACAGTAGCACATCTAACTGATATTCAAAAAACAAACGACGTGAAGAGAACGAACAACGAAACAGAAATTGAACTCGAAAAAGAAAATATATATATATCAGCAAGGTACAAACAATCCTAATCCACATCACACATATATACAATGCAAACGAGCAACAGGACAAACCAACCAAAAGACACATTTGCCCATGCGCGCGCACAAGCACACCGAAAAATGTGTGTATGTTTGTGTGTTCATTTGTGATAGGGATTCCAGTGAAATGAGACAAAAATCTCAATTTATTCGGCTCGAATGTCTTTCTATCTGTCTGTCTGTTATGTTGTTTTTTTTCTTCGTTTCGCCGTTCGTGGCTGCCTCTCATCTTTCGGGGTAGATATTCGATTGATATTTTACTCTTTCTTGACATCATCACAACACATCATAGTAAATGGGAAAAAGGTGCACAATTCCACACATATATAATTCGATTCATTCTATCGAGATATAGAAATAAATGTGATTTTATTTGACAGCGGCATTCGAATCAATTGCTTTTTTCTTCGAAATGAAATATCATCTATCGATCATCATCAGCGGCAAACATCATCGTCCTCTGTAACATAATTACTAATGCAAATGTAAATGGATATTGAATTATATTTTCCATCTTGTATGTATACCATATGTTTGAAATATTTTGAAAATAATGTTTTTTTTTCATCTTCCTCGTATCCTCATTTCCAACATAATAGTATTGATTCATATGGAAATGACATTGCACAACACTCGAGCACATGTAAACAACACTCACACACACTTTGTGTGCGAGTAATATACTTCGTTACATCAAAGAGCGAATGACTTTAATTAGAAATGAGCTTTGTGACGGAAATTGCATGCACAAATCCTGGGATTTCTCGATAAAGTCATGATTTGCGTGTCACTGAAGAAATAAAAATGTTGTTGCTGTTGATTTTCCACTTCTTTCTTCCTTAAAAAATAAATTGATGTTGAAAAATGCACAAAAAACCACTTAAGTTCTGTCTCTTTGTCAGTGTATCGATTTGAAAAAACAAAGCGCGCTCATTTCATTTAAAATGTGAGTGCGTGACAGTCAGTGGGAGAACATGCACCAATCGAGAGAGAGAGAGAGCGAGAATTACCAATCGAATCGTGGTGGTTATTGTGTGAGCCGGCTCGAAATAAGAAATGACATTCAATATCAATTGCCATTGTATTCCGACCGACCTCTAGATTATTGCGCTGTTAGACGAAAAAAAAAACTAGCAACGATGAAGAGAAAAAAGAACCGACTTTGTCTCAAGGCTTAGCCCGATTCGAATACTTCATTAAATTTTTATTTGCTCAACGTGCACACTGCATACAATATATATATACAACATCCTGATAACATCTTCTTGACTGTTGTTCATCACTGGATTTTATTTGTTCGTCATGTGACTTTTATATAAATTATTCAATTTCGCTTTTATTGACACCGCGTGCGTACTCTGGCTCACTCTCTTTCATTCAAAATTCATCGATCAACGAACCGATAGAGAGCAAATGGGCGAACGAGCAACCGAGAAATGGAATGTGTGAGAGCACGGTTGCATTGCAATTAACTCTGAAACCGATTGAGTTTTTTTTTTCTCTTCTTATTTATAAAAAAGTGCAGTGCGGCAGTAGCAGCAAGTGTGAATGTCGAATGAGATGAAATGAGTGAGCGTTTGTTTGCTCAAGTCTTTTCGTCGTCGTAGTCGTTGTTGTGTGTTTTTTTTGTTGTTTGTTCAAATACGTGTTCTGTATTATTTTTTTCTGTTTGTTTCGCTGAACGGCAAACACAACAATCAATCAAAGATTGATCACATTAGAGAGTGAGAGAGTTTGGTATGGCGTAAAATGTAACGGAGTTGTTGTATTTAAAAATGAATAATAGCCACGACGAAATGGAATGGAATTGGAAATGCGTGTGAGCAGAGGCAAAACAAATGAGCAAACAAAAGCTTATTTTTAGCCGATCAGCCAGAGAGGAAGAGGCGAAGAGAGAGCGAGAGAGTGAGTGCACAAATGAATGTGCACATTCGCTAGCATGCGCTTAGGTGACGATGAATAGAGAAACTTCTGCCAATGAACAAAGTCATTTAATGGTTAAACGATAAAACGAATGATTACAATTAAATTAAAATTCTTGACACCGTTCTTGCAGCCATATAATCGTACGCGCACAGTGCAAGTCTCTTTCACTGTTGCCGTCACCGTTGCCGCTGCGCGAGCACACACCACTTAATATCATTTGATGCATTTATACAATTCACTTCAATTTAACACATATTTTTCATTCGGGTTGTTGTGTGTATTCGTTGTTTTTTATTATTCTTCTTTTTCTAACTCACTTTTGCCACATTTCTCTCCCTTTCTCAATCGCCCATTTTAATTCTATCCGACACTTTTGTGCGATGCAATGTGCCGCGGCATCGTTTAGTGAAAAAAAACATCAAACGAAATGCGACTGCAATAGCAATAAAATAATAAAAGTGATTTCACCAAATGAAAACACACATCACAAGCGCATTCAAACAATTACGAATCAGATGCTGTGAAATTGAATTACAACGCATTCGATGACGAAAAAAAGAACACATAACAACAACAATCAAATAAGTCTCTCTTTCGTTCATTTTATTCATAACAACAGCAACATTACGCGACCACACGAACGAAAGAGAGAGCAATGCCATTGATGCTGGTCTCTTTTTCTAGCACTTTTTTATTACTATGGTTATTATTTGTTTTTGTTGCATTCGATCCTTTTAAATCGGTTTTGAGCGTGCGCCCGTCTTCTTTTTTTTCAACAAAAATTTTAATTTTTATTTATTTTTCTTCTCACCTCATTCAAGCGACTGTATTTTACATTGCGCTTACTCTCTCTCTCTCTCTCCGTCTCTTTTTCAATTGCCTCGTCTTTCATTACAGTCATTTGTTCGTTATCACACTTATGTCGCTGCCGTTTGTGGTTATTATTCGTCGACTCGACATCAACTTCTTCTCACTTTTTTTTCGTTCGTTTCAATTTCTAGTTCAATTGTTGCATGTCACTTTGCTTCAACCTTCGATATTTTCCTCCACATTATTTCGTTAAAAAATCATTTCAATAAATATATTGACAATAACTAGCTGTGCTTGTCTTATGCCGCACCAATTATGCATACCTTTTAAAGCGATGCGATGTGATTGCGCAAATATGTGTGTGCACGTTTCGAAATTGAAAAAAAAAAAAAAGATGCGCATTACAACCGAAATGGCACGTTGGTAACAACATTTGTAATAAAAAAAAGTCGATGGTTAAAGTTTACATCGGTGCAATTACGGCGATCGTATGGTAAAACGCACATTTTAATCATCCCATGGTTAGAAGATATTACGTGTGTGTGCTGCATTAATAGAATAGGTGCACAAGCCGAATGCGGTTTATTTGTGTTGATGACAATGCCACAAAACGATAGAGATAATGATTATCGTTGGTAAACCTGAAAATGTTTATTTTGTTTTGTAAATGGCGAAAATGTATCCGGATAAAAGAGAAAGAGACCGAAAAGGCAGGCATATGCAAGACCTTAAATATCAATTCAATCAGCGGCACGCTAACAACATTTGCCAAATTAACGAAAATGAAATAAATGATAGTGTTTAAAAGATGCTTGTGTTCCGTTTTAGTGCCACACACTTGTCAAATATGTTAGACGATTTTTTTTATTTTCGTGTCAGCTTAGCGCCGAAATTGGCATGGGACAACAAAGAAGAAATTTGACCGATCACGAGATGATGCATTTCTCCAGTTGTGTTTTCAATGAAAATTATGGTGTGTGCTTTGCAACTGTTGTTGTTGTGGTATCCGATATGTTTGGCCGAATCATCATAATCGGCAGCGGCAGCAGTAGCAGGCCAGGTAGAATGGACGGCGTTTGCAGAGTTAAAGTCCGAATGAGAACGCCTTTTTATGACTTTCTAATCAATGACGGAAACAAAAGAGCAGCGACCAAGCCATGAATCGAATGAACAAGAGAAAAAAGAATATTGCATTCAATGGCATTTCCTCTTTTCACTCCATTGCACAGCCGAATTCCAAGAAAAAAAAAAATTGCCGACGCTAAAATACACTTCTAACTATAACGAAACGAGAAACAAAAAAATAAAAGAAGCGATAACATGAAAAGAGAGCAACGTGTAGAACGTACGATGAACATGGTGTCATTTGATTACTCTGCTTCAATTGAGCTTGTTTTTGGGGTGAAGACAACCAATGAGCTAAACAACAACACGTTAACGAGAGACATTGACAATGAAAAATGCCCAAAGAGCCAAATGTAAAGCCTTGTTTTCATCAAATTCGTTTGTTCATTTGTAAGCTAAGAATTAACCGCATTTCAGTTGATCTATTTTTATTCCTTTTCACCTCCTTATTTGCTCACTGCTTTCCACACCAGTGTATGTGTTTCGTACTCTGTTGTTATGTGATTATTATTGCTGACCGCAACAAAATCAGCTGCCATTTAATGCGGAACTCCCAATATTGAAAGAAAATTGAGAATTAGTTGCATTGTTTTTTCCAAATCATGTTTTGATCTAGGCCTCTTATTGTCCGCATGCGCTTAAGTCGGGGTATGCGATAAATTTGTTTCTTTCATTCTTAACTATATCGTCGTTTTGGATCAAAAGGAGCTAATAACCAAACAATAACTGTAACTCGGACTCTATGAAAACCAATGATGACTAACAATGCCGCCGCACATTCGTATAAAAACGAAGAAAAAAAAGGAACACAAATACGATAGAAAAAAATGAGGAAAAACCGACAAAATGCGCAAAAATTTGAAAGCAGTTATAAGATGATTTTTTTTTCCTCTATACATATTCTTTTTCTGTGCATGTTTGTACCTTTCAAATACTTTCTGTACCTTTCGAATACAATTTCATTGGATTGGACGTTAATCCATATGGGTCAGTTCGAAAAGAAGGGAAAATCATCTTTGCAAATCAATACGATACGATATATACATTTCGATTTACTTTCGTATGCGCTTAACTCCCTTCGTCATCTACACACACACACATACATTCGGGACTCGACAAATAGAGCAAAAAAAAAAGACGAAGAAGAAAAAACGACTGAATCGAACGAAGAATCAACGGCAATGATTACATTGAAATGAACTGTAAAATGGCAAATAAAGCCAAATCCCAGGAGAACTCTCTCTTTCTATCTAGCTGATACGTATCTAAATGCGCATTAAAAAAGCTAGCCTGCACCATGATTGAGCTCAATACGATGAGAAATGCAATTTCAATTTAAATGGCTTGCTCGTTTTTTTTCTCGTCTTCATATACATATAAGTCGGATGTGATTTGATATAGATTTTCTCTGTGCCGTTTTCATAAGTTATAATCATCAATTTTTCGTAATGGATCTAAAAATATCAAACACCGGTTGATTGACTCAATGTGTTTCTTTTTTTGCTGTTGTTGTCCGCTGCTCATTTTCTCAATGCTCTCACGAAATAAAGAGTTCAATGGTAACCGTTTTTGTTTGTTATACAGGGGCTGTGCCACACATAACTGGTGAGTTTGAAATGAGCAAAAAAACACACAAAAAAAACTATCATCGTATTACCTTCAGAAACTTTACCAGAAATGTTTCCGATGCACAGATTCAGCGATAGATAACACCAATTCTTTTTCCAAACGATATAACCTTCTCTATTTTAATCCACTTTTTTTGTCTCTTGGACTGGGTTAAGCCAAAATTATTGAACAAATACTATCGCTAACAGCAGATCAACATCATCGTCATCATAATCGTTAGTTTAAATTGTTTCTTTCATTTTCTCTGCTTCTCTTTCTCTCTCCGTTCGTTTTCCATAATCCTTTTTCCGATTGCATTCTTCTGTTTTTGACACTTTAATTTTCTCAATTGTTCTGCTTAACTGATATTTTTTGTTGTGTCTACTGCATGCATTTTCTGCCTGGTGCGACTAATTCAAATGAATACAGATTGCTATTTTTTTGTTGCTGTCAATGCATTGGGCGAAAGATGATTCTCTGTTCAATCGTTGTCGTCGTATTACACCGCAATTGGATTTCAAATAATTCCTTGCCGTGTTGCATGTATCGTATGTGCATACACACAACAACAAAAAAATGGAATAAAATAAAAGCGATTCGAAATAATATTTTCATAATACATTTTCTATTCATTGTTATCCTCGTTGTGCTATTATTTTTGGATCCGTTAGAATGGTCGATTCAGTATACACCGGAATGCATACACAAAATCACTGTCTGAAAATGGTGAAAATTCATTATTATTGATATTCATTGTATTGAAATGCAAGTGACTTTGCCGACACGAAAAAGCAATTGAAATGAAAACAGTAGCAACGCCAATTGGTAAGAAAACAATCGTCGAGCATAGTCGTAATTTGCAGAGAGAGAGTGTGTGTGTGTGTTAGCTAACTATGCAATTTTCCAAGGCGTGCGAATATCATCGCATTGACAGCGCACATTTTCTCCGTATCCATTTCATTAAAATTAAATGGCACATCAAAAACCTATCATAATGAAAGGTGTCACGACAACTGCGTCAATACATTGATTATACGAACAAATGATACAATGAAGCGAAGCAAGCAAAAAATAAATCGAAATTGTTTGTGCATGCCTTCAATAAAACCTTATTAACAAATGCATTCTTCTACTCAAATAGAAAATAAAAACCTGAAAGAAAGATGGAATGGAGAGCAACAACACACCACCACCAACAAAAAAAAAAACAGTAATCAACACAATGGACCCAAATTAAATGCAATAGGCTTTCGTATTATACATATATATTCGTATTGTTGAGATTTTGCAACTGCCACTAACAAAAATTACATATATTCTCTCATCTCTCCCTCGCTCTCTCTCGCTTAACTCTTGCCAATAAACCTACGTAACGGCCCAAGAGACCGAGAGAGAAACTGACAGAGAATAAGAGGAAGAAAAAAGATTTTTGAAATTGTTGGTTGGTGTAAAAGTTTTTTTTATTGCTGACTGGCTGGCTTTAGGTCGCTTACTTTTATTCATCGGAAATGTTTTGAGACACGCTTTTAACTTGAATACAGCATGTTAAATTGCTTTTCTTTCTTTCTCTATTTCTCTCTCCCTCGCACACTCTCTCGGGTATGGATCACATTCTCACGTCTGTCCGTTTGTTGTCATAACACCGGTGCTACCATGATAATCTTTTTGCAAGAATATACACATTTTATCTAGGATTTGTATATTTCTCTTAAACTCTGTCTCATTTCTTCAACCACCACCTCCACAACCAACCTTGAAACATCACAAACCAAGCGCGTAACATTCGGATTTTTGTAAGTTGGTGAAGAAATGAAAACATACATATGCTCCACACACACATACAAATACACGCCGACAGCCAGAAAAAGAAAAGATATGAAAATCCATTTTAAAAATCAACAAAGCAATAAGCATCACCATTGCCAACAATAAAGAAATCATGGTCTAAGCCATGGCAAATGCCCACACGACATTTTCAAAATGAAGAATATAAATATATAAAATTCTGATGAAAATGTTGCAAATTTTACAAAAACTGAGAGACATGTACACAAATAGCACGATCAGATGTGTATATGCGGAACAATGTTTAAAATGCTGATTACTTCATTCTATTGCAACCGTAAAATTTGTGGTTTGGCTTTAGTTATCCTTACCTATCTCTTTTACTCTGCCGTAATTTTTCTATCGGCAAATTTATTAGAGACACGTGAGATGTTCATAAGCCCGAAAAATATTACATAAAACTTAATTAACTGTTGTTAGCGAAATCCAGAGGGCACATCGCGAAACAAGTCATTTGCGGTTACAATTCATGGGTTGCCAGAGACTCATCGCATCGTCGTCATTTTGCGCATCATATCACACTCGAACATGATTTAGTAAACAAACAAACAAACAAACCAGCGCACAATACGCAAACATACACATCCATTCGTTTACATCCATACGATCCACTGTATAGCCATTTGCCTGAAATTCATGTACAAATCGATGAGCACATGACGCTTATGACATTGAAACATGTTACGCAAAAACGATGTACAATCCTCTCCGGGCTAGAAAACATCTCATCGTCAAATTGCCAAGTGCTTCAATTTGCTCTTGACATTTATCTTTCATTTTTTTTTCGTTAGTCAAAAGAAAATTGTTTATCAAGCATATGTTTGTTTGAATATTGTTTTTTCGGTGCCTTTTTCTTTCCTTTATTTTGCACCGACAAAGCACTTGTACTCTCGCCGTTCATTCATGTCAGCAATGGTGGTGGTGGTGGTGCCAGTGCCGTTGTCGAGCGAACGAGAATTTTTTTTTGTGAAACTTTGCCATTATGATAATTGCTCATCGAGAGAGCAGGCCACTCCAGAGAGCGATTGAGTATTGTTCAGTAAATAATTTCGGTTCGAAAAACAGTATATTTATCTTTTCGGTGTCAGGTATGCTAAACCAATTAGGAGATGCACCGCGATAAGACGAGCCAAGCGATCCAACCAAACGATGGAAAAATAAAACACAAAAACGTTGTACGTTACCAATTGTTTTCGATTTTTCGGGTTGTTTGTTGAGCTGAGCTGAGCTAAGGAATTTTATGGGTCCGAGAGGAAAATGTTGTCTTTTTTATCTTTCGTATTGCCGTTTTTGCGTCTCATTAATTTTAACTTCTTTGTTGTTTTGCCTTTGCTTAACTGGGATTTCTTTCTGAACGAGCCACTCTCTCCCACACTCTTCTCTATCTATACCCGGTAATATAAGTGTGTGTATGTGCACCGGCTTCCTGATTTGAAGGTTTTGCACAAGTTGAGTAAAATTGATTCGATTCGCTTTGCTGTCGTTCACTTAACAGTAAAAATTAAGGAAGCTCTCTGATCGAAAAAGTTTTTTTTTTGCCTCATTTTTCTCATTCTCTTTGCGATGCGTTCGAAATACTTATTTATGATCCAATCGAGTAGCATAACGTACATTCAATTGTTATTTCAAAAAGCCGACCGGAAAAAATTAGCTAATACACACAAAATCAGTTTGTGTCAAAAAGTTTTCGTTTTTCTCTTCTCTCGCTGTTTGTAGAAACAAAAACTTCCGCAATAATGCAATATTGAATTGATTTTGACGAAGAGGGTCTTCACAATCAAAATTCGTCATCAAAGTGATGTGTCATCAATGTTTATAATGCTGTGGATGTCATGCGCATATGCATGAGTGAATTACTGGAAAACAAACATTTAATTTCCATACAAAAGCGATGGTTCATTGTCTTGATTTATATATGCAATTTTGAATGCAGACGATCGCTTAAACGCATCAAGCCAAATGTGCCATGAATTTTTAATTTGTTTTTCTCATTTTTTTTATGGCCAGAAAATTGTTTGTGTAATATGATAAATGCGCCGAATATGTACGTGTAATTTTTGCAAATCTGTACAATTGATGGGAATAACAAAGAGAAAATTATCATCGTTTCAGATCAAAACTGAATACACACACACACTCACAATTGCCGCATGAATTTATAAATGAAGTCCAACTAATTGAATATGAAAAAAAAGAAAACAACGCGAAAAATAAACGAAGAATTTTAATAAAAATTCCAAATGATAATTTCCTCACATTTCATTGTGATGTGTTTAAAATGAGCATTTTAAATTCTATTGCAAAAGGTGCATATTAAAACATGCTGCAGTTCGAAAAATGTCAATGTCAATAAACTTTTCTCTATGGATGAAACGACGACGACGATGAAAAAAATTGAATCGATCTCATTAAGAAAGAAGACTGAGTGACCAATCAACTTAATCAACTAATCAATAACACCGGGAATGTATTAAATTATTTAGAAAAAATGATAATCAAATGGCTTTGGGCATTTATTGGATTCGGTGTATGGTTTTTTTTCGCTGCTCTCTTTCTCTTTATTTCTCTCTCTTATTTCAAATTATCTTTCGACACCATATTGAACATGCATTTCTTGGATCGTTATCAAATACGCGATCTTTTTTGAATCTATCTATCTCCCTTTTTCGCGTTCATCGCATAAGACATAGAGAAGTGCCGAAATCTTATTCTTGTTACTCTTTGTTTGATTTTCTCCTCGGTTTGGTTGAACCCAAAAAAAATCTTCTTTTTTTTGCTCTTTTTCGAACGTTCTGGATATTTATATAAATACCATACTTGTCTCTATGCTTACATGTGTGTGAATTTCGATGACAATTTTTCTTTCTCGTTTTTTTCTGTCATCCAAACGAAAAAAAAAACCCATTCAATAATTTATGTCATTTTATTTAATTTCATGCATTTTTATTGGATTTGCTTCTTCCGTTCGTTCGTATTTCTTGTTTGGCAGATTGCGCATATCATTTGCTTTCGGTGTTCACAAGTTTTTTTTTTCAAATTTAAATATTGTTGGCTGTTGTTGAAATACTTTGTGTGTATTTGTTCGGCCACGCTCTGCTCATTCATTCATTCAATTCGCTTCATTTGCATATTAATTGCACTTTATCCTTTATTTTATGTGTGTATCGTTATTGCTTCGCCTATATATTTCGATGAGTTATTTTTTTTAATATGTTGAACCGTGTACGTACTGTATTGTGTTGTTGCTGCTTTCCCCCGTATTTCTATCTCTTTCATTTCCTCACATTCCAGGTTCACATATCGTGTGCTTGTGATTCGTTCACTTGTCGTGGCCACCAACATCAATTATTCGTTTATCGCACTTTTCGTCTTCTTGGTTATCCGAATGTGCGTTGCTGGAATGCTTATGTCATTAATATACCTCTTTTAGTTGGTCCGCGTTCTTTCTCTTCATATCTCTTTCTCTCTTTCCGTCTCTCTCTCTTGAATTGAATAAATTTGAAAATTCCGTCAGGTGTGTGCTTAGCCGGTGCTGCTGTTGCTGTTTCTACTGTTTGGTGTGAGCGAGCCAACGAGATTCGATACTGGTGGTCATCGTCAATATTGGATGGTTGGTGTGTCGTTTAGCTCCATCGATTTTTTTTCTCGTTTCGTTTCGGTTATTTCGGTTGTACACTGTCGCATACAGTCTGCATACGCATTCAGTTTTGGTTATGCGAATAAATGCATTTTGCGACAATTAATCTATGGGAATTAGTGTAGGGCACACACTCGATGGTGTGTATAAATATATATATCCAATTTCCCAGGCCATGTCAACGCCATTACGATATGCCATTTTTCCGCCGCTTGTTTTGCAAAATTTACAGATAAATCAAGCCCGAAGTAAGTAATAATAAACAATAAAACCTTAATACGCTTTGACATTACAATATATTTATTTTTGAGAAGAATTTTTAAGAGCACGCTTTGCCCATTTGCCATTAAATACACTCCGCTGCCTGCCTGCCTCCCTGACTCTGTCTCTCTCTCTTTCCACTTGTAATGGTTGCTTGGAGCGTATCAGTCGGCGATCGGTGTCATCGTGTTTGCGTTATTTAAATTGATAATATCAATTTAAAAGCATTTTATGCGTATAAATCGGTAATTTTTCTCTCTATCTTTCTCTTTCTCTCTCTTGCTTTGTATATCAATTTTAAATCAATGTTAAATTATAATCCCTTTTTATACATCAGGTTTTTTGGGCTGGTGTGCACGATCTCCCATCATCATTCACACATTTTCACATAACACTTTCTCTATGGGCTCTGTGTGTGTCTACCTGTAGGCCTGCCAGCCAGCCAGCGAACCAACCGACTAGCCTATCGCTTAAATCACTTACTTTTCACTTGTACACAACCGTTTTATCTCTATTGAATGAAACCATCAATGGTTATTGCCATTGAATTCGTGGCCATTCTTAATATCTAATTTATTAAGCTACTGCCAGGCTGGCCAGCTTCTGCTGTGTGATATTCTGCTGCACATTGTTCATCGGCGATCCAACTTAATCAAATCATTTTCTTTTCAAATGACGAAACTCCTTGGCAAGTGTGTAATATGTGTATGAACGATGAGGATACAAAAAAAAAGAAGAAAATTGTAAATGTCGACATGGTAACATGGCTACTTATCTACACGATACTAATTGCAGTTGACTCAGAAATAGATACAGTGTGGGGCCCCAGTTGTCAAGGTGTGTGTATTTAAGCTCGAAAACGTTATCCTCTCATGCACATATACATTCAGCTGTATATGGGCCTGGGAATAATATGATTCACAAAGAAAATGGCAACGTTTAAAAGCATTCATCTTTGACGGCATTGTAGAATCTATAATATACGCTCGCGAATCTGCGTTTGTGCACAAAGAGTCGATCCATTACTGTATTGATGCCCTCGTGTCGTAGTTACTTGATAATAAATGACGATACCATTATCATTTACTTCGAGTATATAAAAATATATATTATTAATTATTACCTAGAGATTAGCGTGAATACGGTATATATATGATAAAAGATGCCATAACTACCATAAGCTTGCCTTTTGCGCGCTCGTCATCTTCATCTTCTCTTTATTTTACGTTTATTTATTTTTTTTTCTGCCTCCGCTATATCATTTATGATTATTTTTGATTTTTATTTTCTTTTTTTTTGTTATTTTGTTGAAAAATGAATGAGTTAGTAGCATTTATGTGTAAACCTATAATATGTGCGGTTATTTTACGCCTCTTCGTTGCGTTTTGCTCAACGTTTACTGTATTACAAATGGATAAGGTTCTTATGCGTATATCAATAATTGATTAGTGTATTTAGCATCATCATTTTAATCTGTCGAATTGAATTGGGAAGCTCTCTCGTGAAATCGATTGGCTTTGTCTCGTTTTAAATCTTCTTATCTATTGTCGAAAACAATTGAGACCGTGATTCGGTGTCACGTATGAAAGAATCGAAGAGAACAGCAAATAAACTGTTTTATGTGTGTCACACTAGTGATTTAAATCTGTTTAACACACACACACACACGGCAACCAATAGTCCATTTTTGATGATGATATGTGCATTGATTCTTATCTCTTGTCTGTCTCTTTTTATCTTTGTATTTGAATGAATACCGTTGTCGATTCGATTGAATGCCGTTTTAGAGATGTGATCAAAAAACGTTTTTAAGTGCTCTCGTTTACATAGTGTGCCGTGTATATGCTGCGCCTATATGGTATCATGGACGGAGGATTTTGTCATTGATTTGAGCTGCTTTTTGTTTCTGTTTTGTATCATAATGTGATTATGTTCGTTTAAGGTTTATTTATTGATCGTAGAATATCAATATATATATTTTTTTTAACAAAAAGAAAAGCCACAATAATAACAGTAATTGATGCTATTGCGATTCACATACGATTGGTTTGTTGTTGTTGGTGCCTTCGGCTAATGCGAGAATTTTTCATTCGTTGAATCATCGACGACGATGGTCAACGATGGCTTGAATAAGAGAGAAAACAGAAAAGACGTGCTAGCTCGCACAACGATTCAACATAATGGCAATAAACGTAATCTGACATAAAGACAGATTAATAAAAATAACTATCGAAATGATAAAATTAATTCGATTTCTCACTTGTGTGTGCCGCAACACTTTCATATGTTTTGTTTTTTTCTGTTTTTTTTTTTTTCATTTTAAACGATGATTGTGTTTTTTTGTTGCTCGAATCACTTCAACTCGTTCTCTATGGTTTCGATAAATGACAAAATACGACAGCAAAAAAAACTTATTGACACACCAGAATGCGCGATAACAGCCGAAAAATGCTACTGAAAAGAGGAGATCATCATAATTAAAATGACAATATTCATACTAAATAACATGAAATTTGTTTTTATTGTTTATAAGTGTCACTTTTGGCGCGCACACACACACACACACAAACGTAAATGAAAGAATTTGATTATTCAGTTAAAAAATTCAGCTAACTTGTGTAAAATGAACAGGTATTGAATGAAATTCACGACACCGTACTTTCGTTCGTCTTCTTATTTTTGACAGATTATTTTTTTCGTATTTTTTTTCTGATTTTCTTCATAATTCGACAGATTACCGATTTAATAATATCCGGCACATGCGAAGAACGAGTGTAATCTAAATCATTCATGACATTGACCACACCACCGATAAAAAAAGAGAGCCCAAAAGAAATATTTTGTGTCATCGAAAACATCTTCTTTCCATCGTACATACATTTCATTCAACCAAAGAGATCAATACGTTGTGCAAAACGAATACTGTACAGCAGTACACAAAACATACGAAGAATAAATGTCAACGAGATTAAGTAATTTTTCTTCATTCTGTTTGCAAAGATGCAATCATTAGCTTGTATGTTAACCATATATAGGAAATCGCGGCGCAGTCCATTTGTCATTTAGATGCTGTTTGTGTGTGTGTGCAACCGCCTGTTTGTATGCTTATCCATTTGGATTTATCGACATTGAGATTGGAATTCCAAGCGGAATGGGCGTTAAGACATGCGTTGTTATTAAGCAAAAAATCTCTTCATTTATCAAATCGAGTCAGCGAGAAGAAAAAAAAAACGAGAGATGAATGAATGAACGAATGCAATCTATATTGAAGGTGTAACATTCTGAATTTTTTCACTTCGCTACCTCATCATTTTATTAATGCTCATTTCAATTGAATGTGTTATCTTTTTCTTTTGAATTTTGACGAAATCACATTGTTTGATCTTTGTACGCGCACATTTTTCCTCATTTCTCAATCATCGCCAGTAGATATATCGATTTATTATTATTACTGTATAAATAAGAGTCGAAAAATGTGCCATGATTGGTATTGGCCCCGTAACAGCAATTGAATTCGTTGCGCAAAAGCATGTGTGTAAACGGTTCGGTTTCAATCGCGAGAAGAAAAATAAAACGGAATTGGTCATGGTGTCTAGCTGGTTCCACCTGATCCGCCATATAGATACGTATATGTATAACTTCTTCTTTTTTTTCAATTCACCGACACACAATGAGAAAATTATTCGATTCACTATCAAAACAAATACGCCGTTTATTTCATCAAGCATATTGAAGCTCATTGGGGAATATTTATCGGTTTTAATTCATCTTATTAGATAGAATAATAGAGAAAAGGCCGAAAAAGATAGAGTTGAACGTTTAGCGATACATGCGTGAGCACTTTTCTCTATCTCATTTCAGTGTTCTTTTCACGGAATATTATTTATTCAATAAAACACAATGATTTCAATATGCTCGTGTATATGCACGTACGCCACGACCGAATCAAATCGATCTGGCTATGCTCGCGCTGTGAGAGCTACCGCCTCAAGATATTCTCTCTCTCTTCCGCACGGCCTCTGTCTCTTGCTCTTAACGATGCTGCTACCACTGCTGCTGATCATCGTATAAAACTTGGTATCGACAATGAAAACACATTTATAATCGGTGATTGCATGAATGATTTCAAACGGAAGGAAGCCCAATATAAATTTAATTGTTGTAAATTTTTAAATAAATCCCATTCATTGTTTCCAGCCGATTTTCAATCCAATCGATTTTAATCGATTGTACGGTATCCGAGATTGAATGTGGGAAGCAAAATATTTGATTCATCATCATCATGATATCTATTGAATTTTCGATTCGTTTGCAGCATTTTCGATATTGAATGAGATGCCAAAAATCGTCTATCTTCCATAAATTCAAACTGAATAATTCTATACATATGTATGTATAGATTTGGCCCCTCACAGAAAACCAACACACAAAATTATTTACGTTTACGTTCGTAAGCAATTTAAGCTTTAGTTAAAGTTAAAATAAAATATTAATAAGCTTCGAATTCAATATATATGGCGGTTCAAAACATGAAATCGTCGTTTTCATTGCCATAGTCGTCTCTGAGGTGTATTCCGTGCAGAATGCAACATTTCCACTTCAGTTCATGAGTGCGTGTTTTGTCCAAATATTTGTCGTGTGCCGTCGTCGTCGTCATCTCATCCAAGATACTTTCAGTTTCCGAAAGTTAACAGACATCACATAGTTTATATGTACTTTTTGACAAGTTTAATTCTCCATCATTTTCTTTGTCTCAAATAGTGTGCATATGTGTGCGTGTTGGATGGTTGATTCCTTTTTTTCCCTTGTTTGCTTCGTTCGGTTTCCCTGCATCGCCGGCACGCCAAGCATCAAAACTCCAGACGCAAAACATTCGTTATTGAAATAGTGTATTTAGTTTATAAATGGAAACTGTTTATTGAGACGACGTTCAATGTTTGTATTATCAAATATTAATAAGATGTGTAAAGTTGTGCGAACGAATGAGCGCTCATGCACATTTTCGAATGTATACTATTTGTTTTCGAAAATAAAAACGATGCTGATATTTTCAATGTTCACAGAAATCGGGTAAACGGAGAGACAGCAGCATAGAGTTGCAGAGAAGGAGAGAGAGAGAGAAGAAGAGATTGCAAGATGCCATTCATACTAAAACCGAAAATGAATATAATATGTACTGTACACAGTGTCAACAAAAACAACAGTAATAACATAGCAAATGTCGTTATTTACCTAAACTTTTAGAACCAAAACACCAGTTTAAATTAATTTCCATTGACTTTAACATGAATTTTGGTGTGTACGGTTTCTTATTTTCCTATTTAAATACATATAGGATGTGTGCTCGTAAATCTCTCTTGTTCACATGTTAAATAATCAAAAATGCATTTTAAACCATTTTGAAATGTTAATTGAAAACATAAATGTTGACTTGGAAATCTAACTGAATGGCTGAAATGGACAGTTTAGCACTTTTTTACGGTTACCATTTGAAATGCTTTCGGCGATTTTGTGGTCATTTTTCATTATAGTTCGCTCGTTTTCATTCACTCTCATTAGTTAGATTCAATGCAAGTGATATGAGTGTATAGTATCTACTGAATGCATAAAACGCATGAATAACTCGATGAATGCATGGAACGATTTGATGTTTTTTTATTTTTGTTTTTCTCCACCTTTCTAACTTTGTAATGTGTTTGTCATTGTTTCGCATCATTCGATAAGTTTTCACGTGGTTTGGCTAGTATAATGGCTAAAATAAAAGCGACTTTTCAAAAGAATGTTACAAGGATTTAGCTATGTATAAAGTTATCTTGTAATAACAAACAGTTATTTTGACCATAAAAGCAAGAATCATAGCGAGAGAACGCAAGATATAAATGGGAGAGATCACAAACCCCATAATGAACTAGCGTAGTGCAATCAAAATGGAATTTAATTCTGTAATTTCGAGAGTGAATTATGTTAGTTGCGATTCAGTGCTTGTTCCGTTCGTTTTTTTTAATTCTTTATCTCCCTTCCCCGTCCTATATTCCTCGCTCTATCTCGTTCTCGTAATTTCGCTTCGCCGATTTTGATGATTTCAAGTGTAAAAATATTTGAAAGTTAAGCGAACACACGCCACAAACACACAAACAACCCCGGATAGATGAATGTCGGCCAGCGCACCGAAATTATGACTTTGAACGAAAACTAACCACTACATAACAGCATTATGAATGTCTATTATTTTTAATCCGGTTTCGTATTCCAGCAATTATCCACGTTTGGTTTGCGCCAGCCTCAGCAATTTGAAGCCCATGGCCTCAGCATCGCCATCGCTGCCGCCACCGCCCGTCATCACTCATTCTCTCACTCATTCACCAATTTTGCGAGGCGAATCTCTGCTGTTTTTGTTGTTGCTGTTGTTGCCGTTTCCGCTTCTGTTGTTATTGTTTTTGTTGTTGTGCATGTTTTCGGGGCTGTTGTTATTGTTATTTTGCACTAACAAAATGAACCTCCACCTGTACGATGTGCACTCCGTTCCCAGAACAGTTTACGGTCTCTAAACATTAAATTCAAATTATGTATGCAAAGCAAATACATGCTAAAAACGTACTTCATTACGGATACGCTGTTTCGCTTTCTCTCTTTCATACAAACGCACATACACATAGAAAACGAACATAATATTATTCTGGATGATAAACCAGAACAATGAAAACTGAAAACGTAATACAAACCAAACCGAACCAGAAAAACAGAAAATGCGCCATAATGCTGTCTCGCAATTCTCTATCGCATTTCCCGAAAATAGACTCACACGAAATATGGAATCGTTGTGGTGAAAATACTGTCTCTAACAAATTTGCAACTATAACGTCAATTTGTACCGTTCGGTGCATATTTTTGCAAAAAAAAAATTCGTTTTCATTTTGTCTCCGCTTTGATTCATAAGTTCATTGAAGATATCACAAAATTGTCTTCCAGTTGTATTTGAACATTCCCGTTGCTCATTTGTCACACTCACTTCAATTGCGAAATAAATTAATTTGAAATGAAGCTTGTCAACTTAAAAGTTTGTGACTTAATATTACACATTTTTCTTGCATTTTTTGGCATTTATTATTTTAATTCTTGAAAATTGAACGATAAACATTCAGGTGAACCAGCAATTCGACTTAACATAAAATTTGATTGAAATAATTATATGGTACAATTTCAGTATTGCAATTTTTTGCTATGCTTCCATGGTTTGCCAGCATTCTTCGAGTCCAGTGCATTTATAGGGTGAAGAACATTGTAGTCCTTTTTGGATACTTTGAAAATATGTTAATATTAATTATAGAATGAGGCACACTGGGCCGTCTTTCTACTTATATTCCTAGCATTGCTACTAATTTGTTCCAGAAGAGAAAAGGAATAACGATGTACCTGTTTTAATTACTCACATCGTTATTACAGGTCAGTGGAAAACTCATAGTATCATTAAATAAATTTCATGTGATGATTTAATTAACTCGTTTTCCTACGTTGTGTTGGAGCATACTGTATGTCATTTACAACTAAATTAAAAACGACACTCTTCAATTGACACCGAGTACAAATAAATCGTCAGCTTATACTTACTTCAAGTATTTAATCTAAAAATAAATGAAATAAAATATGTAATTATCATCGTAAATATTTACGCAAACAAAATAAATTGTTTTGAACGTTTATTTTTCCTTCTTCTTCTTTTCATTTTGTGATTTATTCTGTATCTTGAATTTCAATGTACTTGTTTTATTTGCGATTTTTCAACCGACATTTATTCATCGCAACGATTCGTATTTGCCTCGAATAGAGTCGCTGTTGCGATTTTTGCCAGGATTGTTTTCACTATGGTCTTATTAATTTCACAGCTTTAGTTGGTTTGCATATTTATTTCTTCTCGCACATCACTTCATCTTTTCCGGCAAGTAACTGTTTGGTGTTTTCACAAGTGGTTTTAGTTTTGTTTCGTGGTTTTATTTTCCTCTTCTGAAAAAACCCCCTTCGTGCCACTTCCCGAAACAGATCATGCTTGTTCGTTCATTTTGAGCTACATATCCATCTTGTGTGAAGCAGTGAACTGTGTTTCTCTCTTCCGAACAAATTTGTATCAACAAATACTATGCTTTAAATGGGCGCTATATTTTGCTGTAAATACAAGCGATCATCGTGTTTTGTCGGTTTGACTTTTTTTTTATTTCTATTTCTTTCTCTGTCGTTTCACCAGCAAATTTATCGTTTTGCCAGAGAAACAAACCACTTTAAATCATGCTCAACATCTTTTTATCTCTCTCTCTCTCACACTTGCTTTCGTGTACCATGCTCTTGGCAAAAGTGCTTGTAACCCCCTTGTTTTTCTGACGACTTTGCAATTTTTACAATCCATTGCCACTTATTAAGCAACTCATTTCGATAACTCTTTATGAATACAGAGTGCGCTCGCTCACTCGCTCAATTCGCTCTCTAGCTAAACGTTCCTTTGCATATTTCAAGCTACGAAGTTTCCGTAATATCATACGCTATAGATGTGTGCGGTAATGTGCTCGGTGGTCGAGCAATAAATATACACCGAAAATCATATTATTTCAAACGGCTTGAATATGCTTGAAACGGTACAAGTGTGTTAAAAGCACTTTTAACTTTATCATTTAGCAATTTGTGTTTAGGTCTTGTTTCCATTTGATCCGATCCGTTGTTCGCGTTTTCATTTATTCGCAGTTATACACATTCACGGCTCAGATTCACATCCATATTATATGTACACCTCAATGCAAAAACACACACACATTCTCTCTCTCTCTCTTCCTCTCTCTCACATTTGGCCAAATCATGGGACTTGTCGACTCTTTATGCCTAACGCCACTTCAAAATCCTTAAGGAAAGCAATTACATAAAGCATATTGCGCGAGGAAACAGCCGAGTATTTGCATTGTGCAAATTATATGCAAATTGAGTGTTCCGTTTGGATTTATAAAATTGACGATGATAATAAAAGTAATAATGGCTATTACAAGCCATAAAAGAACAACACTTTGGTTGAAGTGTGCGTGCGCACACTACTGAGAAAATTATTGAAAAATAAATGGCAGAGTAAAAGAGAAGCAGCAATATTGAATGCGGCGGAAGGGGGAAGAAAATGGTATAAATATTTTGATACCTCGTATTAAAGTATGTTCCAACGAAGTTTTTATTTGACTTTTTGTTAACAACACCGAAAGTAAACTTTTTTTTCTGTCCGCTCTACGCGCTTTTCGAACCTCACCAATTTATGTACACGGGCCCAAATCTATACATATTATATGCATGCACACCGAATTTAAATAAACAGAGTGCGAGCAAAGTGAATGAACGAGCGTGGTCGGTTTTGTTGTGATGAATACGCCTATTGACGCTAACGACGATAAATACTCCATGTATTACGAATGCGTTTTATAAATTTGTCTGCTTCGCGTCGCGCTATAGCCAAAGTTGTTGTTCTTTGTTGCTGTGTTGATGTGCAAAATGCGAAAAGGAAATTCACTTTTCCGCTACTCATTGTGCTGCTTATATGTTGGTGAATTAGATTGGTTTGAGGTGGCGGTGATGGAACGCGCGTCACGTGAAAATGCGGTGTTGTTGATCGATCCACTCATTCATTTAGTCAAGTTGCGAGTCATTTAGAGACTATGATCCTCCTATGCACCCCTTATGTCGACTTTATATGCTCGCAAATAAAGTCGATACTCTGATTTTCTCACACAATCCTAATGTGAATGTAATGGGGTCTTTGATAAACAAAAAAATTACACACACAAACAGGTAACACATTTGCGCCCTTTCTTTTCGCCCGTGCAAATTAAGCACCGTTTCAATATGGAATATTGAACGCGCCGCCAGCTATAATTATTAGAATTTTCGAAAGTACCTGTCTCACCCCCTCAGAAGCAATCCATTCTAATTCACATTTTCGCGTTTAGAGCTCTTGTTATGCTTTTCGTTAAAGCCAGCAAGCAAACAATAGCAAGTGGATGTAGATATTTCGATTTGATTCAAACAAAACGGTTTTTCTCTTTCTCTTATTGCTCCAAACAATTTCTCGCACTTCATTTCACAATCCCGGCGAACGTCTCACGCCCTCTCATTCATATAAAATGAAAATGAAAATGAAAATGAGTGCGTTCATGTGGGTGTGTATGTGTGCATGTGTCGGTTTTCATATAACATCGTTTACATTGCGTCTAAACGATATGATTATTGTGTTATTCGCCATTAAAATATAATTATTGTTCGCTAACTCACCCCACCGAAAGTACCGTTGAGAGTGCACACCGTGTTGTTTATTGCTTGATTATCAGTTTATACATTATTTAGTCACACACACACACACACACACACACACACACACTCACAAACACAATCAGTTGAATATATATCAGAGTCATTGAGAATGAAGTGCACTTTAATTGAAGTTAATTATAATATGCTGCATTTCCATATTTAAGTTTTGCATGTGCAAAAGATCGACGTCGGCTTTTTGTTTTTGTGTATGTATAAAATGTATGTGCTCATTTCTTGTTTTGCAAAAGTTTTGTGCACATGGTTCAGAGCATGACTCCTTTCGTGGATTTGTTAAGGCATTTTCACGTAAATCGAGCACAATAGCACATGGAGCGTGCGCGCGGGCGCGCAAGCACACACATAGTGTGAGAATGAATGGGAATCATTTGGTGAACTGTGAAGACCGGGAGGAAAAACAAATTTATAACAATCTTGAAGTAACATTTATGATTGAGATTCTGGCACATTCACTATTGTGCTATGCGGTTTTGTTGTTTGTCTACAAAAAACAATCAAAACTCAAGAAAATGTGAAACATTATTATGGGATTGCGGTAAACGGTATACGATGAGAGGCAAGTATATTTAAAGTGAACAAGAAATCCGGAGTACACACACAGTAGCATTGGCAATGAACAAGCGAAAACTTTAAAATTAATGCTGTAATTTGAGTTTTATTATAAGCACATTTAGTATCACGTTGAACCAAAACAACCCGTCCAATAATTTTTGGCTGTTTGCACAACCAATTTTGAAATTGTTGTACGCGGCACAGCAAACGAAATGCATTAGTCATTTTCGTTGATACACAAGAAATGCCATTTTCTCTAGCTTCTACTTTAGTGGTGGTGGTGATGGTGGTGATGATGATGATAATGCTTTGGTTAGTGGTGTTTGTGGTGGATGGTTTTTTGCATCGTGTGCGTTCTGGACCAGCAATATCCTTCAATTGCATCGCCATCGATTCCAAAGAAATGTAGAAAAACAATGAGACGATGCAATGCACAGAGAAACAAATAAAAAACATAATATAATAAATTCAAGTAAAACAAAGTTAGAACCGAACTGAATGAGGCTATTATCAATTTCCCCAATAAATTCGACTTTTGCTATGAATTCCATCATAATATGTGTATTTGTGTGCGCGCGCGAGATATTGCACGGAGAGAATGAACCGAGACTAGGGAAAAATGATAATGGCGCCATTGAAGCAAACTGTACACTTGTTTTGCATTATCGTCATGCTTGATGAATGCTAAGACTTGCAACAATAGGGATATGGCAAGAAAGAGATAGAGTGAATACAAAATAGATAGGCGAAATGTGCACAAGAAACGGGACGAGATTCCGGTTCGGTTTTCTCTTTCTATTGAGTTTTTCGTTGGTTTTTATTCCATCAAGTAGTAGCACCACCAGCGGCAGCAGCAGCAGTGGCAAGCAGTGCAGATAAAATAAATTGCCAGTGCCTTAGCCAAAATACTAAATTTGTATTGAGATCATGTATCTCTGCACTCAAACTCATACTCATGCAGCAGCACACACTACAATTTTTAACTATGTTTACAAAATTGGTTGCATATGTTTGGCCAATGTTCAACGATTCATAATTCTCGTTCAGCCTCGCAGCACCAAAACGATGCTCTCCGATTCAATTTCTCAAACTTTTGCCGCTCGGTTTTTCTCTATTTCTCTCGCTCGCTCATTTTTTTTTTGTTGCTTGCTCTATCCATTGTGTTCATTGCTGTCGCCGAAGTACAGGAGTCATATGTGATGTGCATATGTGCACCAATTTTCCAAAGATAAAAACTTTGTCCACTCTTTGTAACAACGCTTTTGGTTCAATATGTTTTGGTTGCATCGTGCCACCACTATATCTAAGTATATCCCTGCCGCCGTTGGTCATCAACCAAATTGACAGACAATATTTGTTGGCTATTGCGAAAAATCGACAGATATCTATCTATCTTTTCATTTGTTGGGCCAAATAAAGGGCAAAAAAACTGCAACTTACTGGCGCAATCAGCCACTTTCGATCGTTCGCATCTCAAATAATAACATATTCGGAAGGGGATCCGCAAAATGTTTGCTTCTTTTGTTTGATTCAACTGATGCGAGCAAAAACAATTCAACCATAATACTTAGCGTCTTGTTGGTTTTTTTTTTACTTATTTATTCCAAGTCCCCGAAAAGAATTGGAGTGAGAGACCGGCGGGGGGTTGACTTTTTGCGAATCGGGAAAAATGATGAATTGCGACGACGAGCAAGTGAGTTTGTGCATTCATGTGCTCGCTTCTCACTCTCTTGCCCAAATTTTATCAAAATGAAACAAAAAAACCTTTCAAATTGTATAATCATATTGAAGCAATTACAGTAAATACAAACAATGCATACACTTTTCTATACGACATATACGCCCATCATCAATCTATTTTGGAAAATGTGTCTGGATTTTGCGTGGCTTAATTAAGAAATTTTTCTTATTGTTTTATGAATTTCATTTATCATTCATTTGATGAATGTTTTATTATAGTTCGTTTGCTGCTTAACAGTTGTGTGTTTTTTTCTCTCTCGTTTTCTTCTTTGCTTCCCCATAGAACAATCTCTCAATTTCTCATTGTGACGCCGTTTCGTTTATTCTTTTCGTTATTAATTCAAATGCATATAAATTAGTGGGAATTTTTCATATTTTCGGGCTGTGAAATTGGACCGTTGTATTCACGCCGTATTGACTAGTGTGTGAAATAAAATACACCGTACATGTGTAAATCGATGTTGGAGAGAGCGAGAAACTGAAAAGAGAAGAGAAAAAAAATTGCTCGGAATTTCGTAAGAAGTAGACGCTTCTATTTGTTTCGATTATGTAATTTCTGTCGAATGAAAAATACACACAAATACGAGTCGCGAGTGCGATCAGACCCCGAAACGAAAATCCAAGATAAAATGCAATTGAGAGGAAGAAGCCAAAAATGCAATCAAATCATTTTCACGAATCAAATCTCATGTAAATTAACGAGCTGAAAAATGTTTAATTTTGTTTTGATTGTTTCATGCATATGTTTGGATTCTCTCTCTTTTACACTCGAGCACACACTTTCTTGTTCTTCAGTTTTCGGGAGGGGCTAGAAAGAGACGACGAACCAAAACAAAAAAAGAAATTAAAAAAAAATTACAACAAAACATGAAGAGATTCTTTTCATAGACTCGATGTGTTTTATGTTTGCATGAAAGAATGATGATGTTTTGAAGCGTTGTAAAATAGAACAAAACACAACCGGAGCGAAGCAGAGTAGAGTTAATTCGTTTGCTCTTATTATTCGTCGGTGTGTGCGTCATTTTTCCTATTATATTATTTATGAAAATGCTCTTTGCATTTTAAGGCCCGTGTCTGATACATTTTTTGAGCGAAAACACACACACGGAGAGACAAAGACAAAGAGAAAACAATCAAGTGTATAATTTGAATTTCGTTTTGTACGGTGTGTATATGTATTTTGTAGTACATCGTATTTTAGAAGCTTAAACACTTAAGTAATTTTCGTTTGTTTGTTTTATTTATTCATTTCATTTCCATCATTTTCTATTTCCATCATCGGAACACATATTCAATAGTAAAATGCGGATTGTGGATGCATTGTATTCTCTACTTATGTACTTTTATGTGCGCACACGTTCTTTATATTCATGCGGTTTTTTTTCCTTCTTCATTTGAAATGCTCTTATTTTTGAATGCTGAATGTAATGAAACAGGGCAATAGAACTGAGAAGAGAGATTATGTGTCAAAGTGGAAGTATGTGGCAACAAATGTAACGACGACGCCGTATAAGCTAATTCGTTTGGCTTTTATTTTTTTTTATTCATCAAGAATATAATGATGTTCGTTGATGTGCCAAAAGTCAATTTAGAATTATATTACATTTTTTTACGTTGGTTTCCTCCCAAAAAAGCAAATAAACTCATTAATAGCTTGAAGGAGTAAGAGAAGTCTTTCAACAGGCCAATTGAACTGAATTGGGTTTAAAGTCGAGAAAATTAGAGAATTCTCGTTAGCAAACGAGAATTGATTTAATGAAATTTCCCAGAGAAACAAACAAACAAAAAATTATAGAGAAAATATGCATGAAGCATACCACCATTGGATAATTAATATTTTGGGTGCACGCAATAATACAGCAAAATGCACAAAATATCACCCAATAAAAATATGCGTTAGAAAGAGAGAGAGAGAAAACGTCCAAAAAGAACGACCGCAACGACAATCATATTAATTATAAATGGGCTTCGTATAGACCGAACGCTTTTCAAATACACACATAAAGAATGAAAACAAAAACCCATCGATGATTGCCATTATGGTGAACATGCAGAGAATGTGACAGGAAGAGAGAGAGCGAGAGCGAGAGATATGTAGCTATTGGCTTATGAGTCACACTTGTGCTCGATTTTGGTAAATATCTTCATAATCACAATATATATGCAGTTTGGTTTTTGATGTTCTGTCATTCTCTCTGTCTCTCAATATGTTGTTGGCTTGTTATTGTGTTGCCTTTATCTGTCTGTCGTTGTTGTTTTGGTTGGCCGCGCTTTGGCCCCATAGATCATTTGAATTTTTGACAGTTTAATTAACAAACAGGATGAAATCGACGAGAGAATGAACATGCCGAGCAAAAACATAAGACTCAAGCTCTTGTTATACATGCACTATGAGAAAGCGACTGCTCGCACACTGCTGATAAATTGATTGAAGAGCTGTGTATGTGTCTGTGAGTTGTTGTTTGTAATGTGATTTTAAAAAAATATATATATTATTGTTGGTTCATTTAGGTGAACCCTATACCCTTATTTGTTGGCAGTTGCTCAAAATTGTTGGCTCCATTTCGAGTGTATGTGTGTGTGTGCGCGAGCGCTTGCTTCTAACTGATTATTGATGCGCTTGGATAAATTACTGACATCCACTTCTAATGCCTTCGGTTAGAAATGTGCCCTTTGGTATAAATACTTTTTTTCCGTCTCTTCTATGCTTCAATTTGGTTTTGTTGCATTTTTGCCCCGTATGCATAAATGTCTTTGGCTCTCAACCATATTAATTAAACAAGCATTTCATTAACGAGGGAACGATTCTTCTTCTTCTTCTTTTGGTCGTTCCATGCATAACACTTCATTTTTAATGAATGAAACGTTCGAGCAAGAAAGAGAGAGAGAGAGAGAGAAAGCGCGGAAAAAATTGAAGAAATAAATCCATATCTCGTTTTCGGTTTGGCTGGTATTTGTTGTACGTACATAGAAAATTCTTGTTTTGGGTTGTGGCGCAAAAGTTATGAACAAATTAGATGCATTTTTTTCTCGTCTCTGTGTTGACTGCAATCATCAACTGATATAAATCTTCAAATGCCATTTCAATTCATTTGTCTTTCTCTTTGGTTGATTTTTCGTTGGTTGGTTCGCGCGTATCTCTCTCTTTTCGTCTGCCCGTGTGTGTTTATGTGCGCGCGAGCGCGGTCTCTTGTGCAGTCACTCGTTTCGACAAATTAAACGAATGGTGCTCTTGCTGAAACACATTCAATAAATTGAATTTTAATCCAATTATGAATTATGGTTTTCATCTGTTTCTGTTTATAATAGTTACATTTTCGATTCCTTTTCGGTTGATGAGCGCGGCAATACGGTTTTTGTTTGTTTTGAATTGATGCGCGCGCACAAATATTTACAAATTAACATTTTGATGGAGTTTTTTTTTCTTCTCTTCGGTCTCTCTGTTTATCGTCTTGATAGGGCTTATTTTCTGCTCGTTTTGAATGGAAAATCACACACCGATCATTTTTTGAATGATGAGAAATTCGTGGTCTTTTCATACTTCTTCTTCTTCTTCTTTTTTTGTTTCTTCGTGGAAGCAATTTGAAAGAACCAGCTTTCATTCTCTTTTTGCTTGATTTTTGAAGCCGCTTATAAATGAATAAATGACAAACATTGTAAAGGCAATCTAGAACAAACGGTCCAATTTAACAAACTGAACAAAAATCAATAGATATTCATTAAGGTTCATTAAGATTTGTGCAGCTTATGTGCATTGAGCACACTATTTCACAATTTGAGTTTCGACAAAATGTTGCCCGCTTAAAACACACAGTGCAAGAGAGAACAAAAGAGGCAATGGCAATAACAGAAATGAGGAAACATTGCATTATGTTGCAACACCGAGAGCCACGAGCACGTTTGGTCAAAGCGGATACTTTTTTTTGTGTTCGTTTCGTTTTTCGGTCTCTCGGTCTATTCTGTTGATCACACTTACTGACCATAAGCATGAATACCTGTTGAATCATTCAATGTTTCACAGAATATATCGGCATCAATTTCTCGAAAGCCACAACGCGCGACTCTCGATAAATTGAAGAGGACAAGGAGAGGTGAAACCAAAGACATGAACTTGAACTCGTCCCGTAGTGCTCGTTATTTTTTTTTTTTCATTTTTTTTTATTGCGTTATTGCATTCGTGTACGAAAAAATTCATTGGGTTCTCACACACATAACGAGATCGTTGCACACACACCACATTTAAACAACAAACGAAAAATTATTATAAATGATTTAAAAACAATAAATCAATAAAAACGTTAAACAAATACACCAGGCGATACATCATTTTTATGGTTTAAAATCTGTTGCTTAATCGAATGCGAGCGAAGGAATGAGGACGTCATTATTATTATATTGCATGAGAGAGAAAAGAGCAAATGTAAGTAAGCAAGCGAGTGTTCGAGACCAGGCCAAATCTTATATTTGGCCAATCGAATCAAATGCACAAGACAACGACGACGACGAGAAATAAAAAATCGAATAAACTGCAAGGGACACGAGAGAAAAGGCCACGACGAAATAATATAAGTACGTAGCACAAACAAATGATCAAATCAAGTTTAATGTATTATAAAATTGTAGCATATGTAAGTGATACTCATCTCTTTTCCTTATGGTGCATCTTGGGATAAAAACCGACGCAGGGCGCAAAAGGAAACGATTGCCATCGTATATGTGTAGACTTTTTTTTGGTTCTTTGGACGAATCACCACTTATTATGAAAAGGCAATAAGTTTTGACCCAGCTATAAAACTGTTTAGTTTTAATAGCAGCATGCATTTTATTAATTGAGATGAGTTGTTGCGAGCCATTTTTATCATACATATTTCTTTTTTCGCTTCAAAACAAAACGAAAAAAAGACAGCAAAAGCAAATTAAACTTCGCACAGCATGTCAACAATCTATTGTGTTCGATCCTAAACATTTTCGTGGAAGTAAAACTCGTTTTTGTTTCTCTTGGTTTCTATTTTCGGTCAAAATAAAAATACAAACAACAAATCGAAAATCGATTAAGAGTGGATGTGAAACAAAGCCAAAGAACAATAAGAGTCATGCAAAAACATCTCTTATTTTCTCTTCGAAAATAGCATTTAGCCAAATTCAAACTGAGCTGAAGAGCCAAAGAGATAGAGAGAAAGAGAGCGATCAAGGCACACACTTTTGAGAGAAAAAAAATGATCTTCCGGCAAACAAAGTGAGCAATTTGCTTTATCTGAATACTTTATTTATATGTTATATTTATTACATTCGTTGTCTGTCGAATAAGATTTATATAGCTGCATGTTATAAGTGAAATAAGACGGTCAAAGACGAAACGGAAAAGCGAACGATCCCAGTGAGCTCTTCGAAAGACCGAAAATTTACTCAATTTTTTTCTTGCTGCAATTTTTGAAAAACAAAAATAAAACATACACACACACACACACGCTGTGTGCATACAAGAGATGAAGAGATGATGGAAACTGCCATGCATCGAATCCACAAAATCAGGTTGATCACGATGCGATGCACACAACACAAATCAACAACTAAATGCAATAACAAGACACTTGAAAAGAACACGTGAGAGAGCGAAATATTGTGAGGGAGACTAAGCCACGAAAAAAAACCAAGAACAACATACACACACAAACTGTGTGTATTATTTTAATGGAAGACATTGATTACAGTACTACCTTTTGTGTGCTAAGAATACAATGCTATCCAAATAAAAAAAAAGCATTTTGTTAAAATCGTGCACCTTTGGTTTTTTTCATTTGCTACTCTCTCGCTTCAAGCTTTTAAGTGTCTCCCTTTTTCCCAAACATATGAACCTACGAAAATATACACACACACACACACTCACATATTTTAACATATGTGTCTGGAAATTTTCATAAAACCTATAACGTGAAACCGTAAACTATGTGGTCGAAATATATATGAGGTACGCGCATTCGCTTGGGAAATGTATGGAATATAAAGTTTTATTATGGATGTTCGAAAACTATGCGCCAACTTCATGTATGGAACACTGTACAAGGTAAACACTGATAAAATGGAAAATCGAAAGACAACAACATACTTCTCTCTCTCACTCTTTCTCTCTCGATGCATGTTCCACCTGAGAAAAACACAAACTCACTCGCCGAGAAGACGAAAAAAATATCTTCAAATTACTATAATTTTAATATCAAGAAACTACGTGACATTGCAATGAGCTCTCCTTCACTCTTTCTCTCTCTTCCTCTTCCTGCACTTTTTGTACAATAGCATGCTGCATATGGTTGGCATATGATCATCCTGGTGACGAGATGAACGCTACAGCCGTGATTCACAGTTTTCATCGTTTGTCTATCAGAATATTATCGATGTTGAGTGGTTGCTTGCTTTAAAACTGAACATCTCATGTCGGATGGTGTGTATGTTTTGCCTTTTTTTTTCTCTGTTTCCAAATCAGACTTGGGTTGCATTTGCATACAACCACACACATCCAATTCCAATTTGTTGGATGGTGAATTCATAAACCAACGATGAGAGTGCACAAAGAGGAAAACAACATGTTTGCTGACATAAAATTTTATATCAAACATCATCATCAACAAGGAACATTCAATGATTTCCACCAACGTAAAATATACATTCATACACAAACAAACAGCTTTAATTTACCAATAAAAATCGACAAGATGACACATTTGAATGCGAGCCAGCGCACCGACATAGAACCAGGCAGAAAAACACTCACAAAATTACCAGCTGAAAAATCGAATCACACCATATTTTCTCCGTCATTTGGAAGATACACGACGAGAGAACGAAGAAGAAGAAGAAAAAAAAAAACAATGTTTTTGATCTATAAAACTGTTTTGGACGCTGTGAGAACATCCATTGCAATTTTATTTGTTGTTGGTATGCGAATGAGAACCGATGGTCGGATCGATAAAAATGCCATAGACCTGCCATAAACTGGATAGATATATTTACACAATTTCATGGTTGTGCAACGAGCACTCGACTCTTTCTTCTATTGCTCGTCCATTTCACATAATATGTGTATCAATTTCGGTTTTTCGGGTTTGAAACAATTTTCGTCGGAAATTAAATTATCTATATACACTTGAAGCGAAATTTATTGAGCCGCAATACATTTTAAATTTATCAGATGCTCATTAAGAATGTACGAATCAATGTGAAATGGTCGGGAATTGTATGGCGCGATTTCCAACACAACCGCAACACAACATTTTCAGTTGAAAACAACAGTTCACTTTCGCATAGTATGCTCATTGTCTTCGTCGTTGTCGGTTTGGTTAAATTTGTTGGAACATTTTTTTTATATCTTTCATTTTGGTTGTTCATTGAAACTTTCGAAGAAAGATTTTCAATATTTCCCAATCAATGGAATGTGCATAAAATTCGAAAAGTTTCCAATTTAAGTCGATCGTGCTCAGAAGTTTGTGTGTGTGTGTTTTTAGGCTGTTTATTTTCGTGCCATTCAATGCATAAAGGCCACGGACGCAATGAAACAAGAAAAAATAAAACATTACAAATGCACACAGTCAATTCAATGAGAAGTGCATCTGCAAGGCGTGCGGCACAACCTTAGGCATGTTGAAGAGCACACACAAATAAAGAGACAGAGCGAACTGAACGAGTGCATTTGTTTCTCTGTGTAGTTAAATAACCAATTTAAATGTTATAAATTACCCGCATAAATCATAATGATTTTCGGTTATTTTATGCATACACATACTCGATTCATTTTGATATAACTATGTTCATTTCTCGACACTGCATATGCGCTGATGGTTGAGAACATGCTGATCGATAACGAATAAACCCATTGCACAGCACACTATGCCGCGTCGAAATCGAATATGTGTTCATTTCTCGATCACAGAGTCTTTCATCGTTTTCTTGGGTTTCATCTTATTTTCGCGTATGTGCATGGGTGCGTGCGTGCGCGCTCCTTCATTTACTCGTTCGATTAAATTACCTTTTTCTTTTGGTTGATGTTTTTTTTAATCTTTTGCACGCGCATACACTATCTCAGAATTGAACAAATACACATTGTGATTGTGTGTGGTTCCAAAATATCGAGATCCGAACATCGAAATGAAAAGTTTTGTTGTAGACAAATACGAAAAGTCCCAGCTATGAAATTATATATAAAGTTCATCACATCAATTATAAACGTATGCGTTTTTCCTATTCCCTCTTGCACACACACGCGCTCCCGTCACCCTTTCTCTCTCTCTCTCTCTCTCTCTCTCTCTCTCTCTCTCTCTCCTTTCATTCTGAATTTGGCTTTTCAACAAAATTCTTTTCCGATTTCGAATATTGAACTGTGTGCCGAAAGTATTCTTTTTTTTATTTGGTATCTCTTTAGGGCTGGAGCAGCATACTTAAAGTTTTGACGAAAAGCAAAAAACAAAAAAGTACATTGAAAGCAGCAGCGACGGCAACAACGGCAACCACAGACGATGAACTGAAACGAGAAAACTTATAAAATGGAAATTAAATTTCGGTTTGTGTGCTGAGAGTTGAAAGTTTTTCTCTCTCTCTCTAACTCTTTCTCTCATTTCATTTCATTTGATCGAATTGAAAACAGGCAACAACATTGAATATCGACAATAATAAAAATCGATTTGCAAAGCCAGGCACATTGAATGTGTTGCAATAAATTATAGCCGAAACACACGTAGCGCATAAAACACTTCTTCTCGCTTACTCTGGCTCTTGTGCTTGCGCTACCTCTTACAGTGAATTGACAGTTAAATTGAGAAAATAGAATTCAAATCGAATAAATTCAAAAAAAAAAGAAGATGAAAAAAATATATAAATAAACGGCCGATACGAAAATGAGCATAGTCAGGCATTCGTCCTTCTCACAAACACACAATATGCTGGCCACGCACAGCACAATCAAAACAATACGGTGTAGGAGAAGGAGAGAGAGAGAGGAAATTCGATGGTTGAACACGGGTATTGATTTATCGGTTTTCATTTTTCGTTTTCATTTCCAGAAAGGATGAAATAAATTGAGAAAGTTGCATTTCAGTTCATCATCATCTGTTGCAGTTGTTGTTGAATTCCTTATTTCTTAGCAAATAAAAAACTAAAACTTTTGTCGTTGACATTAAGAGGCACTATGCAAAACCAAAGGAGACACACACGCACACACAAAGAGCCTAAAATTGCGGATATCAGTTTGGAATATGCAAGGAAATTGAGTCTTTCCAGAGTGAATTGAACACATCACTCAAACCGAAAGCACAGATCTGTTCAAATGACAATGATGGCGGAATGGTGCACATGCCGCCTATCGAATTCTAATAACACACCGATACCTATATATTTTTGGTTCTCCCTCTGTAATTCAGTCAGTTTTGTTGTTTTTATTTGACCATAATTTTGCTTTTTATATTCGGTTTTTTGTTCAAAATCAGCTCTGATATAAATAAACAATACAATATAGGAGCAAAGACAAAAGGTGAAACCATGTAATCAACGCGCAAATATTTAATTTACTTTCGATGAACCGAACTGATAATGTTTTGTGCATCGCAAAATGCTCGAGTTGTGGAATTCGAATGTATTCACGCAGAGAGAGAGATAGAGAGTGAAAATGTATTGCCGATGAACAAAAAAAAGCCACGACAACAAAATACGCAAAGCTGAAAATTCAAATTAACACACAAATAGTGCCCGCATTCAATCGGCGTTTGATGTGGAAATCAAAAAGATCGGAATGTAATTGTTTTCGCTCAGTATTTTCGGATACCGAGGTAAAATTGATACATATAAAAACGTAAGACAATTAATTTGAAGCCGGCCAGCAATAAAATGTTGTGTGCGGCATCTTCATCACACACACACAAATCCACGAGTGTGGAACGACTGCGAATACATGTTTGTGTGTGTTTTAAGCTGAATTCACCACAAATGCCTGTATTTGCGCTTCGTCTTGATCGCTTAACTGTGATGTAATCTCTTATTCAATATAAATTATTTGAATTGAGCTTTGAAAACTTTGCGCGTCCATCCCGTAATTTAACCGCTCAAATTTAATGACGAAAAACGTTTTTGATTTTATTTCTTCTTTGACCTGATGCTGGTTGGATTTTAGCTTTGCGTTTTTTTTCCGCGTGTGTTCTCCCTCCCTCCTTTTTTTCTCTCTTTCTATTGATTGTTTTTCCTTTGTTGTTTTTGGCATCGCTCTTTGTTTCGAATTCGATTATCTCATTTTCAAATTCACCCGTTCTCAATTTCGTAATGCTATGCCAATGCCACAAAGTGTATATATATGTGTGTGTGCGCGATTACCACGTTTCAAATCGAAGAGTTTTGAGAGTGTAAAATCGAATGAAATTTTTGTTTGTTGGTTGTAACCATCGTAACTCGCAGTATGTTTTTTTTCTCTTCTATCTTTTGTCTCGTCGCTTCGTGTGTTTTTTTTTCATTTATTTTTTGAACTTTTCATTGTCTAATTACAAAAAGAAGAACCTGTTAAACCGCAAAATAATGATAAATAACAATACAAGTTGTTTGAAAAGAGCGAGATAGAAAGACAGAGAATAAATAAGACGGCGCACACATACCGCACACACAAAAAATGAAGAGGAAGAAAATAAATTGAAATCCATTGATGCGTAATTAAACGGTGAATCAGTTAAAAGTTTTAATTGTTTCAGCTTCAAGCACATTTGCTACGCGTTCTTCATGCACACACACATACGCATTAACAATACATCAAAAATTTGTCTACACTACGTCTATGCAACGGCATGGCATTTTACCCGATGTGCATTTTGCCAAGTTTTCACACACTATATATTGTGTGAATTTAATATTCTATAAACTACTCATTTTGTTCGTTAGATCCTTCATTTGAATGCATCAAAAAATGATTGCTCAACACTGAAAGTTAATGTCTTGTGGTTTTCAGCCTTATTGCATATTTAATAACGTGGCAATAAACAATGTCAGATTTTTCATGCAATTAGCTTTCATATTGCATTTAAGACTACGCTATGTATGCGTATATATATTCTCGACATCAGAAAAGTTTTAGCGATGATGTATGTGTGAATGCAACCAATACAGAATGTTGAGTTCAATACAACACAAAAAATGTCACGCGTTTTTTCTTCTTCACCAACGTCAATTCATCTGTGATTTGCACATTTGAACGGTGTTTTTGTTCATCTTCATTATTCGACGTTCAGTCTGATTCAGTCTCGATTTGATGATGTAAATGAATTGCAAAAGACAATGCCACGAACTATCATCGCCACATAAAAGGGGGCCGAACAAATGCCAACAAAAAAATTCATCGAAAACCAAAAACAAATTTCGTTGATTGCAATCGAACAATGAAAAAGTCCATTATATCCGCCGCCACCGACGCCGTTCGTTACTGCTGCTGCCGTTCGGTTTTTCAGTTTCCTTAGCGAGGCAAATAGTGAGAGAGAGAGAGAGAGAGAGAGAGAGAGTGAGAGGCGAATCGAGTACAAAAAACTGCTCGAAATAAAAATGAAACTCAACTACCAACAAATTGTTTTGCATTGTATGAAGTTCAGTAGCCTCTAGACTATGATGTTACGCTTTTCGGTAGGTTTGATCCAATTCTTTCCCTTTTGCTTTGATGCTAGCTCTCTCTCTCTTGCTCCATCTCACTTGCTCTATCTCAAGAGACGCTCGGAAAAGTTTTATTTCCGAATTATAAACGGTGTGTGTGTCTTTTTTATTCAACTCACTTGCTCTCTCTTTCAATTTAGCGTTTTTGTTATGTTCTAATCGACACAAGTGTTTTTTAATGGTATTTATTTGGATCAATGCATCTTTACCGACTGCAGTGTGTTCAATTTCGGATTCCGTCTAAATGACCGGGGCGTGCAGAGAGTACTATGAGTCAACAAATTACGGCAACAGTTCAAAAAACTAAACAATCATTTAAAAAAAAAACTTTATAAAACGTTATTTCGTATTATTGACTCAATATGCATACGCATCATTTCAATCCATATTTGCTTCGACGTTTTCATGGTATTGAAGAGTTCGATTTCCAGCCGCTAAACCAAAAAGATATCTCTGTTCGTTTGTGATATTATCGATATCATGTGGATTTTAATTGCTTTATCAATTTTAAAATTAACATTAAATACAGTCCCGTTCGACAGTTCTCATGATCGAACGCCACGGGTTGGATGCATATAGCAAACATACACAGAGATACCGGCCACCGAAATCTTAACAAAATAAAACAACTAAACTGTTTATAAACTATATATAATATCATTTTTGGTGAGATTTGGAGTTGTTGTTGTTTTGATGGTGGTTCGATTCGATGTCGAAATGACGAACGAAAAGAAACAATTAAAAGATATTCCATAAAAGTGTTGCTCTTGATCGATTTTTCAATTGTTTCGCAGGCTCCCATCAAACTGAATGCGATTCATGCCGCCAAACATCAAAGGCAACATCCAAAATGCTCAATCGGACAATGAACGCGCGCGCATCGTCTTTACTCTCTTTTAATGTTTTGGAGATGATCGTGGATTACAATGAAAACGAAAAACATACACACACACACACGCTGCAATTTTTTTTCCGTTCATTCTTTCATTGGTTTGATTTGATGTGCACAAAAACCGTCGACCGGCAAAAAATGCTTTGCAAATATTGTGGACACGATTTTTTGGTCACACGACGATGAACGCCTTTTCTGCACGATATTTAATCGCTGGCGAATAAAAAAAAACACACAGTGAATTCACAATTGAAATATAAGAACCAATTCAGTTTATATCATTTAAGCCAAACAACAAAACTAAACGATTTTTGACAAAGAAAAATTGAACGAGCAAAGAGATGATGAAGAAAAAAAAACAGCGCACCGAAAATAAATAAATAAAAAAAGGAAGAAAGTCTCTTGTCGATGTAGAGTGGATGCCATTGCATTTTTTTTATTATTTCATCAGGCACGGACGACGCGCACTGCAACTGACCTTTCGATTTTACGATGACTAACAGCAATATCGTGAGTTGAATATATTTTCACAGTCACATAAGTTTAGGCAAGATTTTCTTTAACATTTTCAATGTGACTTAGACTTTAGTGCGAGTTGTTAAATTATGTATTTTTGAAATTTATCTAGTACCGTTTGCTCGTATTGTGATTTATCTGCACCTTTTTTATTTCTCTCATCAACAAACTTTCGAATAATTATAAGTTATTTGATCATAATATATAAATATGTGCTATTTGTTAATCGATTTGATTGTTGCTGTTATGCGCGCACGCCCTCGACATTTTTTTTATATGGCATGCCGAGATTTTCTGCGGAGAACGCACTTGGAGTCGAAGATATCATTGAAATTGATATTTTATAAAAAGCCATTTTTTACATGTTATTTTGCCTTGACTAAAAAAATAATAATAATCTGATTTTGATTTCTTGTGTGTACAATTGTACATTCATTTTTGACTACGTTTCGATCACATTTCCATCTCTTTGCTAAAATCTGCAAACTGCTGTGCGTCGCGACATTTTGTTAGCAAACGTTTGTTTATGTATTTCATTTTTGACTTCACAGAGTGTGGTTGCAATTTGTAATCGTGATCGGTTAAACAAGACTTATACCTTTTTAATATTTGTCGATTTTTGATGCTTTGACCTAACCGATTCGCTTAAAATGCCGCCGCACCGTATGAGTGCCCTGGTGGTGGTGCAATCTGAACCAAACGCGAACGAGACACATCGAGAAATTCAGTTACCGAGTCTTAAATAATGCGCATAAGATAAGTAAGAGGGAAAAAGGGGGACAAAGAGTGAAGAAAAAGAAGAAAAAACTTGTACTTGATTCGCTTGAATTGAAAGATTCAGCGATTTTTTGACACTTGGTTTTGATTAATTGCATTTATTTCAAAAGCGCGTTTTGTGCGCCCGCTCACACACGATTGGAATGCGGGGCACGAATGTGCACACTGTGTATCGAACGAGAGAAAAAAAAAAGTGAAAATTCGCGATTACTCAGCTGTAGAATATTCACATAAATCAGAATCTTTTCCATTTTGCGCCCGTTTGCATTTGTATCATCTTGAGCCATGCGAACACATACTTACACACATACGAGACCAAGGGAGCTTACCGTTCAACATTATAACACCGTATAGTCATTGGGTTCATTTGTTCGGTCTCACTACTATGTTTGAATCTTGATTTTATTTTATTTTCTCTCCTTTCCCTTTGCCGTATTCAAATAAATCAAATTAAAAACCACCCCGTTAAATTAATTATTATTTCCGGTGAAGTGAAACTTCATTGAATGAAAAGTTTTTCACTTGATGTCTGTTCCCATGTCTGTATGCTTCCATATATTGAAGGTCGTATTCAAGCGAACCGAATGACTCATATCACCGTCCCGTCATCATGAAGATATATACCACATTACATTCGAACGAATCGAAGGTACTTTCGTTTTGAGTGAAAAAAAAATACTGGTCAATAATTCACTGGTAAACGAAGTGGATCGAATGAAAAAAAAAATCCGTTCGGTAACGTGGGTTTTTTTTTCTATTACTTGTTAAATTAAATTTAAGAGTCGTAAGTTGAGTAGCGTGTGTGTGTTCGATGTGGAAAAAGTCACGACGAAACAACGAATTGAAGAAAGAAATAAAAAAAGCACACACTCACATTTGACCACGAAATGAAATGAGGCTGCCTTATTTTATTTCGATTCCTGAGAATTTTTTTTTTCGAAAGTCATGCATTTTTCCTGACGTTTTTTTTCCACCGAACAGACACAATTCTATCTATCTCACAGCAATATGAAACCCACCAAGCAAGCGAGAAAAACGAGAATATCTTTGTGATGCGCATTGAATGCGCGAAAGAGACCAATACTCTTTTTTTTCGTGTGTGTGTGTGTTTGAGGAAGCATGGTAAAACGAAAACGATGACCAAAATAAAATCGGAACAAATTTTATTTCGGTTTTTATTTTCGCATAATTGTAAATTAAACCTTAACGAATATGCGAACGGAGATGAAAATAGCCAAAGAGAGAAAGAGACCAAGAAGTAAAAACTACTTGGCTAAGGGAAAATGCGCTGGTCATAAATATACCGGCAAATGGATTTTTATATATAAAAGCAGAAGAGAAAAAAAAACCGTAAAAAGAAGAGAACTAAATCGAACGAAACTTGCATTCGTTTGGCATTTTCGCCCATAGTCGACGTCATCATCATCGACTGAACTATGACTTTACAGAAAACATATACAGAAAATTAAAATGAATGAATTGGAGTTGATGGATTTGTTGTATTTAGCTGTTTTTATGCATTGCAGTCAATTGATATTTGATGAGTGAAAGAATGAGAAAATAAGGCAAAGAACCATTTCGATTCCGTTTGGCTACTGTCTGTTATGTGTATCGAATACTTGAATATTCTACCTCTTTGGAATTCCGTATAATAAAACATTAACGTGCTTTTTTTTCTCTTACCGCACGCATTTTTCGATGTGAATCCGCGTATTGATCATTGAGATTGAACGGATACATTTGGCTTATCGGTGTGTAGTTTTTTTCCCTTGTTCTTCTTCTACTACATCAGTTCACCTGTATGTTTATGGATTGCAGCATCCATTCTACATATATTATAATGTATAGAGTTGTTGTTTCCACCAATTGAACGTAAATGATGATGCATAATATGAAGTTTAAGAATTGACCTGTCTCTCTGATTGCTCTTATGCTCATAATTTCTCTCCCGCTATCTCTCTCTCTCTCTCTCTTTCTCTCTGTGTGTGCCGGTGTGTATGCCTCGATGGCGGCCATTTCGAAATTATACATATAGCGCTTTTTCGACAGGCAACATTGATTAATCATTCAGGTGGAATTAGATTTCGATTACGTTCCGTTCCATATTGTTGTTCGATATGGCAAAGCCATTTGATTTTAAATCCGACTTGATTTGAACTTTGACCGAACGCATCGATTCTCGATTTTCTCTCTCTCCCTCTCTCTCTCTCTATATCTCTTTGTCTGTTGCTCACTTTATTTTCTGTTATTTTAACTCAAACAACAAATCGTTTACACTATACGATTTCTGTTTAGGTTTTGTTGTCGGAACAATTCAAACGTTGGACTCTTCGGTGATATTATAATAAATTCTCGCTTTGTGCAAACATATAGATTCGATTGCGATAGCTCTTTTTTTCTGCTTCAACTTTATCCAACGTTGTTCGAATCGTTTTGCCAAAGCGATGACGCTGACAAGAGAGAACGAGAACAAAAAAAAAACGATACCGAGGATCAAAATGAACGTGGCAGCAACAAAAAAACACTCATGAAATAAAATAAATTATAAAAATGTTGAACATGCCTTCAGTTTGAAGTCGATTCGTTGATTAAATTGGTCGATTTCATTTCATCTTTGTTGTGCACGTTTTTTTTTCTCGTCTTAGTTATTTCTGTCAGGGTTTTTAGTTGGCGCGCTCTCGTCGTTCAACGGCAAACGGATTTTTATACACTTGCCTTTTGTTTACACAATCGTTCGATGTAGAAATGTCCGAAAATGTTTTTCAGAGCTCGAAAAATGCCCTAGAAACTAAAAAGCAATAACACAATGACTATATATATACTAGCTTTATTAACAAAACAAATAAAATTAATATATTAAAAGAGAAGAAACAAAAAACCAGCTGAAGTAGTAATTTTTTTCTATATTTCTTTCATTCTGTGATTCTTATAGGTTTTGTGTTGTTGTTGTTGTTGATGGTGGTGTTTCTTTTGTTTTGTTTTCAAAACAGGCAATTATATGTAGCCAAGCATACACTCACTCAACTCGCCAATATAATAAGCCCGGTATTTAATACAATAGTGCGCTCTTTGACAGAGTCCATGGTCAAAGTGAAAGAGAAAGACAGACAGAGACAAACCAAGTTAAAAAAAAACATGTAATTTGATTAATGATTAATTGAGTGTCCATATTTATATGGATTGCATAGTATAGTATTTGTATACGGTGATATGTGAGCGCTGCGTCCAAAAAAACCGAAGAAGAAACAAAATTGAACGTTGGTCGCGACGATGACGATGAGATAGATTGGTGGAGAAGCGAGAAACACAGAAGAAAACAAAGACAATAAGACAGGCCAAGAGACAAGATGATCAATGTACTGACAAATTTCTTCTCTATTTCATCAAACACGTGTAAATATGCACGATGCACACAGTTCACAGTCAACGATATACATTGGGTGAATGTTGTTTTTGAGAAAGCGGGCAAACATACAATATGGTAAAATCGATGTGATGAACAATGCTTAAAAATTCGAGAGAAAACTTGATATTGACACAGCAACGGCAACAAAAACCACCAACAATACAATAATCATCCAATTCGAGTCCTGGCTTCACTCTCAATCTCATTTAACACACCATGTTCTGAATTACAATTCATAAAGTGGATTGTCCGGATCGGGTTGGGTTGGCATTGTTTTCATGATGAACTCGATTCCAATATACAGAACAAGCACCAATTGAACACAATTTATTACGTATAAATTATGAATTATGGCGCAATATGGAAAAAAGATCCAACGAATCAAAACAGTGTCTCATATCCAGTGAAAGAATGAGAAACACTAAAAAAAAGAATGGAAAAATATTCTTTGTGTCGTATTTTTAAGGAATAGAAAGAGTATATATGGTGCAACATTCCACCAGAATTGAAGAAACATAAATAAATATTTTCATTTTTTTATTCTCCCTTTCTCGATATTTCTTTTTTTTTATTTTATTTTGTCGGTGAACTTCAACTGCACTGGAACAGGTCATCAACGATAAATAAAAATTCAAACATTTTACTTAACGCGTCAAATATTTGACGGCATTGATATATCTATGAATATTGACACAATCATGAATTCTGATGTCGTAATGCGGTGATCGATGCATTGCAACGTGCGATCGACCCGAAACATAATATGTAACCTTTTGTGTGTATATTGGATGACTGACTGGCATGCAAGTAACCAAGACAAATTATTAGTCATATTAGTTGAATGATGAATCATTGGATTTGATATTTGGAAAAGCGTACACGATACGTTCAACATTTTATAGGCAACCTGTTTGATTCCTTCACGATAATAATGTAAACAAAGCCAACTCGAAACAAACAATAACACATCGTTTGACTCCTTCAACATCACTCTGTATCCGAAAAATAAGCCAAATGCCTTTCTGTGTTATTTTTCCACAATCTCGTCGCCATTCGATTTACGGGAAAAATATTAAAAGAAAAATTGGAAAAACATAAATTTTATATTTGGTAAAATATCCCATTTTTACGCTGTCGTTCTCTCTCTCTCCTTCCCTCTTTCGCGCTACAAAATTGGTTGTACAAAACCTAATAAATAATCGATGTGCAATGGCAATGGAATTAAATGATGGAAATAAAAAAACAAAACAAAAAAAAAAGACGAAGCATCTCATCTCTATCCTGTAAAGTGCGAGCGAGGGATAAAGATGCGAGTTTAAGAGAGTGTGTATCTTGTAAAATATACACCACCATTGCATGAATTATTACCTGCGCCCGAATTCCCATAGCATACCACACGTCATGTCAATCATAAGCTTACTTAGCTCTCTCTTCCATTTTCTGTCTCGCTCTCTCCCGAATCGTATTATGCTTGATCCCATAATTTCTGATCATCATGTTGTATATATATATATTTTATTTACTCGTGTATCTCCTCATCATTCGTCGATTTGTGTGCACTGCACATCTTGAAGTCCAATTTTATATTTCGGTCGACCGACGAGATAGATTTAGACGATGAAGAGAAGAAAAAAAAAATACAAATCGATGAGCATAACATCAACAACAACAGAAAATAAAAAGTGAATAAATATTTCAAAAACTTCGTACAAATTGTATGATATGCACCCATTGAATGGCAGAGAGTGATCCAAAACGTCGGAAGAACGAGAGAGAAAACTGCAATGGGCAAAAGGCAAAAATCCAATAAAATATAATAGAATATTATATATAAATAACTTTTGCAGGCATAGACAAATATTGTAAACTATATTATTTATTTACATAACATCAAAATGAGAAAATAAAAATGTGCTTTAAAGAGAGAAGAGAAGAAGAGAAAAAAAACGTGTAAGAATGATAACATCCTAGGCTTTAGTCATGACTTTGCATTTGCACATGAAAATGAAAAAAATAAAAACAAATCCAAAGATGCTTTCAGATGAATCGATAGATATCAAAGTGGAGAACAAACGAACAGGAGAGAGAAAAAAAACGTGGCCATCGGTCATATTGTTATCATCAACCAGCATAAAATACATACACCACCGGGTGTGCGTGAGCGAACGCGCACCACTCTTTCGAATCCGTGGTGAGCGATTGCTGTGTCGATGTGTTATTTGTCGTATACATTTCGTTGTGATTTTCTTTCTCTCGTTTTTAACGTTCCGTTTGATCTATTTTGCTTAGCAAACAAATTTGTTGCGGATTCGTATTTTTGTTGTTATGTTCGTGTCTGTTGTGTATTTTCATATTATGCAGTTTGGCATTTTGTCGCTGCAATATATGATTCGTCCGGTGCCAAATGCAGGATGTAAACATGACTTCATTTTGATGATGTTTGCCAAAAGAGTAAAGTATTGAATGGGATCAATGGCATATATAATAGACATTCTTGAGTGAATATTCGAATAAAAAGAAACCGAAATTCGTTGAATTTGTATTATATTAAAGAAATAATCGAATTTCGTTGATGTTTGACCCCTTGGCTAATTCATTTTCTCTCGCTGCACACCGAAAACTACAAGATAATCAGACGGACAATCACAGAAAATGTAAGCGAAAGACACCGAAAAAAAAACTTTAAGAGAATAAAATATATTTATAAAGCCAAAAAGCCAGCAAACACAACAATGGGACACATCAAATAACAAAACTCAGTACACGAAACAACAATGATATCGATCATTTTGACCGCGTTCGTTTATTTCTGTTTCTGATGTTGATGCTGTTGTTGTTTTTCTCAGTTCGGCGATATATAAGGTGTTTGTGAGTGAGTGAGCATAGGTTTTGAACAAGTCTTCAAGGTAACCAGAAATCAATCTTTTTTCGGCTTTGTTGTTGTTGTTGATTTTTTACATTAATGTGCTGTGTTCATTGGGATCTTTTGTTTTATTTGTGCCTTTTTTTATGTTTTTGACACGTAATTTTTTTTCATCTACTTCATGAATGTGCGCACTCGCGCTCACCACTGCTTCAACTCTTTTACGTGTGGCTCTCTGCAAAGCGCATTTAACAACACAAATTGTGTGTGCGAGAGCGCGCGTAGCCAAAGAAAGATTATCGTCAATTGTTCAAAAGCACAAACACACAAACATTGGTTTTGATCAGCGTTAAAGCGTGCGCGCGCATTTTGTCTTCAATCCGATACGATATATATCGTGTACATTCGTTTCGACCTTAAATGTAATTCAATACCGACGTGCACAATGTGATATATGCTTTGTGTACTTGATACAAATATCACGTTGTTCATAGGCCAATATAAAGGCGTTTGTGCGACAAGCACAAATTCCATGCCATTTCGCGGCCAACATTTTTCACTATGGGGCAAATCTATTTTAGAGTGTATGAATAATCTTAATATTTCAACGAGAATAGATTCCGCCGACATTCCGATTAATAATGATTGTTTTTTCTTCGTTTGGTGCTCGTTTTTTTTTTCGTATGTTCAACTAGCATTTGCAATATCGAAAAGGATTTATTTTTTTTTGTTTTTCTTTGCGCTGTTGATGTCTTAAATGAATGCACGAATCTGAAAACCCGGAATTTCGTGGCATCTTTCGCGAGGCGATCACATACAAATAAGAACGGACAACTTGTTCGCATATAATGACAAGCAGCAAATCAGCCGGAGAGCTGGAAAAAAATCGGTTTCGGGTCTCGGGCAAACCAGAATAAGAGAGAAAGAATCATTTGTAAGTTTACTAATCATCAAATGCAAATATGTTCGCATTCGAAATTGTGTTGTTGCATTTGTGTTTTTTTTTGCTTGTTGCGCATATCATAAAGCGAGCGGGTGAATAAAATAAAAAACTTTTCGTCGATGAATTTGAACCAACACACACACATACACAGCAAAGTCAAAAGTGCATTTGTTCCTCTGGCGATGAAATGTTCGCATAAAAACCACGCAAATCGTGAGCGCGCACACCACAACCGCGCGCAACAAACAAATAAGCAAAGAAAAACGACAACAACAGCACTGAGAGTGGTTCCACAATCAACAGAAGGAAGAAATAGCTATAATTATAATACGTACTAATTTGAAAACATATCCAGGTTGAGACAAGCGCGATGATGATTACAACAGCTTGATGCTGGTCGACGCTCGCGTATTCAAAGGAGCGAAAGACAGAGAGAGAGAGAGAGTAACGTTGGCGAATTGGCAATTTTACGATGGTAAAATTCATGTGCTAAAAACATCAATCAAGTGAAAACAAAGAAGATACACAAAACAAACATCGGACCCGGTCTCTCATTCTTTCGCTGAAAGAATGCAGCAGAAACGATACCAAACAAAAACAACAAAAAAAAACTCAAAGAGGAACTACAAGAGAGGAACAACAACCGAAAAAAAAATAAGAAAATATAAATGTGTGTATGCATGCACAATTTAAACGGCACACACACACACTGTACAGTAAATGCAAAACGTTTAAATCGGTAATAAACATCAAAGAGCTCTGGATAAGAAACATTCTTGTTTGGCTAGATGTGCGCATGCATAAACGAGAACCGACAACGACTACGACGAAAACAAGGCAGAATGCAAGCAGCACAAAAGAGGCAGGTTGTGAGTTTTGTTGTGCAAAAAGCAAATACGCGCATATGATAATCACCGGCAATGGCAATGAGTAACTGAGAGCACTTTACATGTAAACGGATAAGCAGCAGCAGGAAACACAACAACAACCACAGGCAAATGAGGAAAGAAGAGAATGAGCGAGAGATAGAGAGAGAGAGAAATGTAAGGTGAACTACAGTTTGTGAAATGAAAATACCAAATAAAAACTGGCTATCGACTTAGACCGATCACCTGAAATTCTCGAAAAAAAGGGCCGAACCACAAAACATTACGAAGATGAATGATTCAAGTCTCTGACCGCGCTTCATCCCATCAACATCAACATCGTCGCCGTTGCTGTTGTCGCTGTTGTTATCATTGTGCGCACATTGAAACTCAATGAGCACACAACTTTGATATGCGTAAACGAAATAAAAAAACAAAATACACTATACACATATTCCAAAGAAAAACTTTCAAAAGAAATGTGAGACTATTTACAGTTGTTCAGAATTTCTCTCTCTCAAAAAAAATTTAACTTTTCTCTCTTCAACTCATTTCAATTTCATAAAATACATTTTTATGCACCGCAACCATCATCCACCACATCATCATTGCCGACGACTTCGTCATTGCGTTTTTGTTACCGTAGATAGATTCCCAATTGTTTATTGCACATCTTAATTCGCCCGCCACCACAAAATATATGACGCTCATTACATTGAGACAGACTTATTGCGTTTCTTCAAAAGAAAACCAAATTAATACGAATTGATGTTTGTATACTTGCATTTTGCGCATAAAAACAACACACAGACCATGGTGCAGACTCTTTCAGACAGAGCGAGAAAACGAGTGAGAGTGAGAGCGAAAGGCCATCATATTTTCGTTGCAAACTAAAAATAGCGGTGAACTGAGAAGGAAAAAAAAAGATTGAAAGAAAAAAGAGACAGATATAGAAGGAACGAACTCTCGAAAAAGCAAGCGAAGGAGAAAATTGATTGCCACAGAGAATATAAATAACGGAGATGAGTTTGGGATGAGGAAGAAACTCTTTGCTCATAATTTTATGAAGTATAATAAAATCGCCGAGAAATCAGTGCAATTTCATCGGTATGGAGGAAAAAAAAATGACGACGCCGACGACGAATAGCGAATGATTTGCGCGCAACACAAAAAAAAGCGACTGTATATGCATTGCATTAAACGTCAGATGAAAATAAGTAACACAAACACTAGAAAGAGAGTATAAAAATATAAGAAGAAACATTTTATTTATATAAAATACACTTTGCCAAAGTATACGGGAAAGATTTCTTCATTTAGAAACGAATAAAAAAAGAAGAAGAAGAATGAAATGTGCGCACGGCTCGGTGATATTTGATGATATCAAAAATCATATTTCAAACACGGCAATACCCGAGCCAAATCAGAGAGCTATGTACTCGTTTCGAGAAAGGGAGCAAACTGAAATCCCAACAACAGTAATAAAATATGGAATAACAGAAACCAGCTCGTCATCACCGGCACTCATTAATATTTTTCCAACCATCCAGCAATTTGGATTTTATTTTTTATTTTCAAATGTGAATGAGATCATTATCAATACGTAAAATTCAGCATCGTGACTGCCTATCATCGTTTATTCGTGACGTGAAACGAACGTACTAGTACTCTCTCGCACATTTTTTTTTTGTGTGTGTATGTGCATGGATCATCAGCAGCTAGCTCGCTAACTGCTTTAGAGACCATTTTTTTATGTGCACTCTATTGATATTTTTATGTGCGCTCATCTCATACATTTATTATTATTTGAAACAAACATTCATCTCGATGAAGAGAGCGAACGAGCACGAGAGAGAGAAAATCACAACAAAACTAATTTTTGTGCTGTGTATGATTCAATTTTTTTCTCTCTCCCTCTCTTCATTTCGAGGTTTTTACCTTCGCATTTGCGCGCTGACTCGGCTTCTTCTTCAAATTAGCTTTGTTGCCTTTTTCACGTAACCAACGAGCAAGTTTATCAGATAATTCTGTCAGTTTTTAACAATGGTGCCAACGCACTCGAAATCCAATTGAGCGGTACATTTCACAGAAAGGCGAAATACACACACGAAAAAAGTATCAATAAATTCCATATAAAAATCATAACGATCCGAATTCGAGGTGATCGACAACATCGGCAATAACGATGAACAAAAACAAAATTAAACTGATCAAGCCCTCGCGATACCACAAAAAAAAACCGACAACGACAAAAAATTGCAACGCATCATTTCTTCAAACTTATTATTATTGTTGAGATCTTGTTAATTTTTAGTTGATGTCGGTTATTTCATTGTCTTCTCTCATTCGAGCTTGCGCGTACATATCTCATGCGAGAAATACACACGAATGAGTAGAGAGAGAGATAGAGACAAAAAAGCCCAACTCACAGGCACACCGTTGATTGATGGTGCTCTTTGTAATTGGATAAACGATTCATTTACATGTTCGTAAACAAATAAAGTGAAATGGATACGCTTCTTTAACAAATGTAAAGGTTAACGAGGTCCTGCGTCACTGAAATCACTCACAATATTCATTGCAATTGTTGCTTTTACGATTTGGAAACTTGGCCGGGGCATTTTGCCGTTGTTGTTGGTGTTGTAATATATTTGCAAACGTCAAGTCAAACATTCAACATATTTCGGTTGATTGTGAATGATTTTGGCTGTCGAATGATCGTATTGTTGCATACAAGACAAGTAAAGACCTGAGCAACGTCTTTTTTCTCTTCTTCTTTTTTTTTTCGCTTGCAGCTGTGATGAGAAGACCTTGCATCTAATACACAACAGAAAATAAAATAAATAAAGTTAATGCGATTCATTCAACATTTGGACTAAGCGCACTTTTTTCACTTCATGTCTCTTTTTTTTAATGTTTAAATGTTGTGTGGCAGGTTTAAAATGAGTTAAACTTATACAGAACGATGTATAAAACGACAATAAAAATCAAAACTGAAATGTTGGAGATGTGTCTGTGGCGGGTAATTAAAATAACATCGTCGTAGCAAAAAAAGATAGAGAGCACAAGAGGATGGGCTTTGACCATAAATAATTCTGAGAAAATGTAGAATTATTGGCAATAAAATGTCTGTTTGTGTCGAAATACGTCCGAATAAACGACGAAAAATGAGCCAAACAAATGCAAGTTAACGAAAAACACACAGCGAGAGGGAGAGCGCAAAATTGTGCAAAAATGTATTGTTTAATCGCTGGCGTTTTTATGGTGCAACAATCGAGCAGATTCATCGTTTGAATATTCGCATTCGTGGCATTCAATAGCCAATAGCATGCTAACAACATTTTTTTTTCTTCTTCTCCAAACCAGAGAAGAAAAAAAATCACCACAAAGGCAAATGCAAAGGCCCATAAAAGGTAAAACTGAAGCGAAAATTAAAAACGACGTGTAAGTGCGATAATAAAAGTCGAAAATGAGAAAAAAAAATTTATTTATAAAACGATCGTCAAGACAAAGAAATGAAGGAGTGCAGAAACCGAACACGAACGCAAAAAAAAAAATAATATATTGAGAGAATGTTGCGGTCAGTTATTAAGCGATGAATAATTTATATGAGCCATTTCCTTGCTCTGTTTGTTTGTTTATTGGGCATGCGAACAAGTTGCCGCACAACGTTTCTCCAAAATGTTGACGTAATCCAAAATTTATGAGGTTAGATTCCAATGAGACGATGATCAAGCGCGCGCGCACACAACCACGATGACGACGACCTAACAGACAAAAAAAAATTGTCGTCCCATGGTCAGAAGAATACCGAAGAAATTAACAAAACTAATGCAAATCAACAACAAATTGTATGCAAAATACGACGAACGAAATGTTTGCTCTCATCGTGATTGACCATTTTAAGAATTTCGGTCGTAACTTCTTCTTTTTTTATTGTGGTCAAATTTTTTTTTTTTCTTGTTCTACGTTCAGCTAGATTATTTATTGAATGGGAATACTGACACATAAAATTGCGTTGCAACCAAAACATTAATGGTGAAACACCGAAAAAATAAAGCAATAAAACTTAGAAATCACACATTTTAAATGCAAACCAAAAGTGACGAAAGTCCAGGCAAGCGAACAAAAAAAAAATGTTGGCAAAAACCGCGATCGCATCTTTGTTGGATATATATACACAAATAATTCAGCTTTTATGAGGGTAGCCGGCAAATTGATCAGTGTTTTGATTTGCATATTGCTTTTTAATGGAATATGGTTGTGCGAAGACAACGATTAAAACCTATAAAAAAGCCACAAAATTGCCCATTAAAAACGCCGGTAAATTTATTAAAGCAAATCCCAAAATGACCCACACAAATCACAATTTTGATTGTTTTAATCGTTCAATTCCGGCGATTTATTCGCGCGACACATATTACAAAAATAAAAATATTTGCTGTGGTTACCACCATTTTTTTTCTTCATCTCTTCGCTTCTTCAGCTTCACTCTCAAACGCTTCTCTCATACACACACACTCTCTCTCTCTCTATCTATGCGATAGAACATGGAAATTTATACGAAATGTATATTTCAAGGACTTTTCTCGGTCTTTTGGTGATTTATGCACCGTCAATATCGGTGAATTATTGATGTCAAATCCATACTTTAAACCGAAAATTCGTTGAAATTATCTAGTTTCCATCGAAACGGATGCAATAAATTTTGTGAATCGTATTACCAAATGAAATAAAATAAAGATTATGAAGCCACTCTCACGACGATGACTCAAAAATCCAAAGAACTGATTCCAATCATAAAATAGCAACCACGAAATCGCTGAGTAATTAAACATTTCCGTCAATTGTTATTGCTATGGCGTGATCAATATATACAATAACTTTTACAGATGACAAATCAGCTTCGAAATACTTTTGAATAATAATTCATTTATCAATTGGTTTTCGATCAATTTCGCAGAAGATTAATCATCCGATGAATAATAATAAAAACATAAACAACGAAACCCAAACAAAAAAAATGCATCGCCAAACATTTATTATTTTTAAATAAAAAAAAGTCGAAGAATAAACAACATTCACTTTTTTTTATTGATACAAACTGAAAGAGAGACTGTTATTGTCTAGTTTTTTTTTGTTACCACATTTCAAGGAAAAACAAATATAAACAAATTGGTGAGATAAACGCGGAAAATGGGATAATAGGAGGATAACAGCAGTTACTAATAGAATTTTTGGTTTTGTGCATATGGCTCATGCTCTATTTTTTGTGCTCATCGAGAAAAAAAACACAGAATTGAGAAGAAGACAATAAAAAAAACTACAACCAATAAATAAATGCATTTAATCATTTATCATGATGAAATAATACACAGGTAAATGGTGGCGAATGGCAACAACAACATAGTCACGATGACAACTGCTGCATTTAAGCTTCTTCTTCTTTTTAGTTTAGCTTCAAGCATTTATTGATCGAGAATCGCCTTCTATTCGACAGCTAAAGATGCCAATAGTTTATTTTGAAGTCATTAATTTGACTGTCTTGCAGTATTTTTTTCACTTCATTCTTCAGCAGATTGCATCTCCTCGGTATTTATCCTTCGTCGTCGGTGTAGTTTCTCTGTAGTTTCAATTTTTTTTTTTACTGGAATCATCGTGACTTTCAGAAAAATGTGTTGTGGGTACTATTTTTTTTTCTTTAAAATTTTTGAATGGCAAATCACCCTCTCACGAAACAGTTGGTCTTTGTCATTTATTTTTCCATTATTTCAGGTAAGATCGACACATTACGATCTCTAACCAGAAGAAAGAAAACCCCTTTTTAAGTTTCGGTCAATTTTCTAGCGAAAATCGAACACAATAACCGCTTGGTTAAAATCATGTTTTTCCTTCCTTCAAACAAACCATTTTCGGCCATCATCATAATAGTATAATAATAATAGTCGTTTGCCCGTCAATTTTCGGCAAGAAAAAATCTTTCAAAAAAAAATCAACCGATTAAATAAAAAAATAAACCCTAAAGATGTCGATTGATGATTTGATGAAGATCCCAATTTTCAAATCAGCTCTTTTAAGTCACGACAGCAAACTGTTGTCGAATCAAAAATCGGACACACACTCACAAAAGAATCCGACTCCAAAAAGGAGAGAGAGAAAAAACAATTTAAAAGCGTTTAATGGAACCAATTAGGAAACGCATTGAAGGCCGATTGCCGAAATAGAGCAATGATGTGAGCGCACGCACACGCATGAAATCTGTTCAACGGTGAATCTTTATTGATTTGATGTGACCGTTTTGATGGAAATCGGATAAACAATAGAATTTAATTGGTAATTTCACAAGAGTTGAAATTTCGGTTATCACATCACATCAGTCATTCACCACACACGCAAATGGTGATCATCAATATTTTCAACGAGTCGGCAAATCTAAAAAAAGGGATTTAAAATTGAAGAAAGCATAAAATTAAAATCTCAACCACAAAAACAAAACAAACGAAACAAAGATGATCCGCATTAAAACAACAACAAAAGAGAATCTTCATTCACTGACGTAGGTCCTGTACAAATTTGTTCGCATTATTTGGTTGAGTGTTAAATCATTCGTTATACAATTTCGATGTGTGGTTCAATCAAAATACCATTTGAACTTCTTTTAATTCCAATTAATTTAGGTGTGCTTGACTTGAGAGCATCCAATTGTGAACACAAATGTGGTTTCTCGTTTCGTGCAAATCATCATCGAAATGCCAAACATCTATAGTAATATCAATGCGTTAGATTTTGTTAGATTGGTAAAAATGGCCACTTAATTCGCTTGGTATTTAATATGCTGTTGAAAACAAAAGCAATGTACCCACAAATGGAGAAAGAGATGGAGACAGACGTTTGAATTGATAATGCCAGTTGTTGAAATGTGAAAAATGCCCGATTCCGTTTGCAATGCTGGTGCATCATTGGTTCGTCGAAAATGCAACTGATGAGCAAATGAGCTGAAGCTGAGAGATGTCGATTGATTTTCTGATCCTTGACATGTTTGTGGTTTGTTTTTCCAATGGGGCGTGCAAGATCTGAAGAATGCAATTATGTGCCTGATGAACGTTGGTTGCAATCGACTGACATAACAGATGCACATATGCTGTTTGGCGTGTGTGTCCCTCTCTCTCACTCTCTTTGTGTATATATGTGTTTTGTCTATGTATTCACCTTCAAAGTCAATTGTAATGAAACGCTTTTTATAGAATCCATTCATTAAATGGGATTTTCCGTTTGCGTTCGCTTTGGTTTTCTTAATTTCTCAAGTGGTAGCTGTCGACAGTATTTACAAGCAAATCAAGACACAAGCAACACAACGGCACCACCACATCTTTTCATGTGTAAATATTGATGTCTTTCCGCACTTTCCTTAATTTGATTTCAATTTAAAGCCAGGTTTTTTGTTCCCATTGTTCGTCCGAATCACTGACAAAGCAGCACTACAGATTGAAGAAGAGCAGAAGCATGAATGCAGCGGTTCAAATTAGGTCGAGCAGTTTAAGCTAACCGCAAAACAACATTAAGGTATTGCACATGTCGGTTTACTCGATAAAGCCACAACAAAAGCTAAACTCATGTTCAGCACGCATATACAACATGCATAACATCTAGAGATTGTGAAAAGAGAGCTTGTTAAATGGCAATTCGATATCAGCTGGTGAAATGAGGTTTTTTCTATTTTCGTTTTGTTTTTTTTTTTCTTCTTTAATTCAATTTTGTTGTTGCTCTCTTATCTTCGACTTCTTCGTAAAAAGTCAACTGATTTCTCACATTGCTGTACACACGTAAATGCGCACCTTTTCTTCAACTCATAATTTGCTTTTTGTCAGATTATTGCAACATGATGCTCTGAATAATAGGTGCGTATCAACATTTGTTTTCATTTCATTTCTTGGTTTTTTTTTTGTGTTTCATGTTACAGCGACAGACAGACACACACGCAAAAAAAAATCAAAACAAAAATCTGTTTTTCTATGTTCTTCAGTTTGTTGATAAAGTTAGTTTGGAATTCTTTGAGTTGAAATGAAGCTCGGCTAAAGTAAACACAAAGTATTCACAGTTGAAACGAAAAGATGCGGCGAACAGTTACAACTATGGTATGGATAACATACTTTATGTGCGTTCCATCACCATCATCATCTTCATCAAAGCGAATTGAGATTGTTTTTCCTACGAATAATGGAAACTCACGCGCGCTTCTCATAAAATTTAATTTAATTCGAGATCGGGTAAAAAATAATAATTAACTCGCACATTTCATCTTTTCGCATTTTGCGTTGAACTTTTTCTGCAAAAACTGTGTGCACACATTTCCCAAAATCACGTTCCATTCGTTTTCGATGGCACGGCTACACAGCAATGGGAAACATTGCGAAGGAGTCGAGCGCATTGAATATATCATAGTTATGGTATGTGTGCGCGCCACAATTGAAAAACAACTGCACACTACCCGAATGAATGCAAGATATATAAATGTATGTATTCTGATATTCATAAGCATTGAGAGACTGTCTGATTCACTCTTTCTCATTTTCTCGCACTCTCTGTCTATCTGATATGCAGCAAATATGGTGTGTCCCAGATGAGCTTTGCAAAATAGAAGAATTTTTGGTAAGAGTAATAATAAGAAAATGATTCAACAAAAAACGTTTCAAAACAAAGGAATGAATCGAAAACGCGGCAGCGCGAACGAGAGGGCGAGAGAGAGAGAGAGAGTAACAATGAGAGGCGAAAATCAAGGGAAAAAATGAGCAACACAAATTGAAGAACTGAAACGAACACGTTACGGAGGAAAATTAGTTTTTGGTTTTGAATATGTAATGAAAAGTGTGCAAACGTTCTGACAACGCCCAACATGAGGACGGCTACAGTATATCAAATGAAATACTCGGAATGCAATTTTAAGACACGATAAAACGAGAATTGAAATGAGCAAACGAGCCCGGCAGAAGCAAATACAGAAATGAACAGAGAACGAAAAAAAAAATAATACAGCAACACACGAGCGAAAAATGTAATAATATACATATAAAGAGGAAATAACAGCTATTTTACATTGGAATAGCAAAATTAAATGCAAAAAAGCCCGGACAACCAACATACAAAGAGAGCGCGCGCCAAAGAGCGAGAGGGAAAGAGAAAGAGCGACCTATTCACTTTATCGAAGCGAACGAAAAATTATTTGACATCTTGAAGTGCGGATAGGATGAACAACGATAACAATAATATGTTTAGCGTGTGTATACTATTTGCGTTATGTGTATTTAGTGTGCAAAGACATGTATATTTCCATCCATCGGCACATACTCGCCCGTAGAAACACCCAAATCACCTCAAACAGCAACGAAAAAAGAAAAAAAAACATACACACCTCGATATACACTCCAAACCGAAAGAAAATAAAAAATGAAAATAAAAAAAACACGAAAACAACAACAACAACGGCGAAACAATAAGCAAATAACAAAACCAATTTATGCAACTGATTTAAATTCACTCGAAACAATAAGCAACGCGAATAAAGAGCAAAAATAAACAAGGAAGGAAACGTGGCATATCGCTTGCAAAATTATGTGCATACACAAAATCAGCAACACAACAAGACAACAAGATTGATACACCAGAAATTAGATTGAAAACAAACAAACAAAAACTGAATCCATGAAATCAGCCAGCCAACAGAAGCAAAACAAGCAGAGAGTGAGAGAGAGAGAGAGAGAGAGAGAGAGAGTGAAAAAAATTGTGAGGAGCGAAAAAAGCCGAAAAAAAGACAAACGACACAACCGGCCAAAATGTGAGTGACGAAACAAAGGCAACTCAACCTGAAATGGACGAAGAGAGCAAGAGAGTTATCCGGTGTGCACACAAAACAGACACATGCAAAACCATTATTCATATAGAGAGAGATATGTGAGCGCGGGAATTCTGTGGTTTGCTTTTGCGAATAGCTGTCGTGCAATGCTTTTTTGACCACTGACAGATTACATTTAACATTTCTAGAATCACAATCACAAATAATGTACACATTGTCGCACTTTCGTAGATGGAATACGGTGTGTCTTTTGTATGCATAAGCATCGGTGCACAATCTGCATTTCTACACTTTTCTCTATCGTCTTTTATGCAAAATCGTCTGCCACTCATACACAACACGTATATATTATACATACATTGATGGTCACCAACGACTATACAACTCCTAACAACGCCAACAACAATATTGCAAAATAAACACAACAACAACAACACAAAATGCTATTCTGGAGAGGCAGAGAGAGAGAGAGAGAGAGAGAGGGCAAAAAATCACTGAGCGAGATTATGTCGCATTTTTGAAACGGTTGATCTTCTGGTGTTAAACTTTACACATTGCTCGAGAGTCGTAAATTTTCAAGTACCGTGTTTGTTGTTCGTCATTGTTTCATTTAGCAAATCTAAATGCTTTCGCATCATGCAGGATGCGAACGAACGAGAGGGAGAATGTGCTCAACAGAGGATCACATTGGACTCTCAAAAGAATCGCTTTCACTTTTTTTTTTCAATCCTTCTTTTGCATAAATGTGCGTGCGCGCCTTTGTTCGCTCCTTCACGCGCCAAAAAACAATTGTCAACGATTAGAGTGATGATATTTGGCTTTATAAAATCTATTTGCTGCACTGCTGTATGCGTCGTCTCTTTACATGGTCTCACTCTTTCGTTTACCATTCGAATTACAAATGACAAGGTAAACCGTAAATTTTCAGCAATATATATGAATTTGCATAAGTGCATAGCTAAAACCAGTGAAACAGCGACTGATGCAAGTTTTAGGAAGTTATGTCTTTTTTTTGTGTGTGTGCAATTTTGAAAATAGTATATTCAAAGAGATTTGTGTGAGAGAAGAAAAAAAAAGTTTTTCTGTTTTAACTTGCATTCATTTAGACTGATGTGTTCGCGTTGGTGCATTACTCGTCAACATGCACATTTAACACGTCAACAGACATTCCATAGAAATGATGTAAAAAATATGCCACTGGGCATCTCTTTCCATTATAGTTTAGCTTTTACACTTTTCAAAGGAGGGAATTACGCAATGGTAAAAGTCGGTGGAAAAAACATATTTTATGCGAGAAAAATGAAGCAAAGTTTGTAATGTAACTAACAATAATTGCAACAAATTACTAGCAACAGTGCAAAAAAAAATACCGAGTACAAACTCGTACACTTATATCACATGCTCGTTTATATTTTTTGCTATCTCGACTCTCACAATGAAACGAGCCGGAATTTAATTATTTTTCTATATTGTGCAGGGTCTTCATGCAAGAGAGATTGCCGTGAGACGAACAGAAATGTACCACACGTTGTTACCATCGATTCATTAACGAAATACATTTGTGTGTGTTCTTCTTTCTTTAAAAAAAAAACTCAAAACGATGTCCTTTTTTCAGCAACAAGCATCAAGGTTGTGAGATCATATTGTTGTTGGAAATGCGATATCTATTGAAGGTCAAAGAAAGCAAATATTCTCATCGTTCTCTTGTATAATCGATCCTGCTGTAGACGGTCGGATGGAAAAAGTGCAATATCAAAAGTTTTTTTGCCGATAAATGGTGCCAAACTCGATGTATTTACAAATAGGCTAGCAAACAGACTCTCTCACATCGCCGAGCATCACGTTTTCTGTAGTGTTTTCTTCTATCTTTTTTTGTTGCTCCGATGAATGATGGTAGTGGTGGTCGTCTTATTCTTTTGCACTAAATTCAGTAGGTTTGCTTGATAAATTCGATTGCGAGTGAAAATAAAGGTGAGTTACGTATTTTGTGGTTTGTTCGCTATTCATTGTCTTTGATCGATGCAACCATAGAGTAGCGCAGTGTATGAAGATAGAGAGAGAGAGAGAGAGAGAATGGCTCAGGTATCATTCCGGGGGTTACCTAAAATGCTCTAAACATTTACCACAAGAAAATGCATCCATTAATGTGACATGTGCATTGTTTCTGATTCTTTTTCCAATTTATACACAATGCTCGGTGTATTTACTCATCTACTTCATTTCGTTCTCGTTTTTGTGTGCATTGGATTCGTATTTTTTTTCTCTCTTCTGTTTATCGGCACGACACGTTTGTTGTATACCGAAAAATTCCATTTCTTTTGCAAAAGACAAATGGCAAAAAAAAGAACTGAGATGCACACACATAAAATCATTGTGTAAAAAGGTGCCGAAAAAATTAATCTTTATTTACCTAGTAAAAAGGAGCATTTATGCCGATATGCACGCATACACAGAGACGAATTGCTTGGCCAAAGATAATGAAATTGGCGGCAACATACAACAAAAAAGGAACAGACACCACAGTGTGCGTAATCGAGACACACGAGAGCACGCAAAATGATCAAGGCGATCGATGTGCCATAAGCACAGCTTGTGGTGTATGTGTGGTTAAAATGCACTCAACCAATATTCGTAGCAAAATACTTCCACATACATTTAGTTCATCATTTCAGGCGATTTGTTATCGTTTAGCTAAATACAGGCAAATTCGGACGGAGCAAACAAACAAAAAAAAAAAGATCTCAAATTCGGTTGCAGTGTATTATACTGTGACTGCTGTATAATGGACAATGTGAATGGCAGGCGATTTATTAAGCTCCTTGACCGATCACTATCGACCGCAACTCACTCCCGTCTTACGGCAATCGATTAGATGACTCAAAGCATCGTATACAATGCATATGGGAGAGAAAAAATGCGATGAAGATGGAAAATGAAATTGAAATCATCGTTGTGTCATCCTTAAGCCTTTGCATTCAGATATTTGCATTCATTTTTCAAAACACTTTGTTTTTCTCATGCACGACACTCACTTCTCATTTCGATTCTGAATTTGATCTCATTCTCTCTCTTCGCTCGCGTTCTTTTCCTTTTCATTTACTATTTTACATACCGAGTAATTCGAGTCGTGTGCATACATAATTTACACAATCCAATTTTGAATATATGGCCATGATAAATGTAGCAAAGATGGAATTGTCGGTCTATGTCGATGAGCGGTAAAATTATGTGCATTCATGATGAACGACGTTTGTTATGACACATAAGACTAGAAGAGCGAACGATTTTCCATTCGAAACTCATTTCTATCGTTTTTAGTCTCTCTCTCTATCACTCTCTTTTTTTCTTGTCCTGCTCCCATTCTGGCTGTATGATCATCGAAATCATTTTGTTCTCTAGATACATTTCTCTACTGCCGAACATTTTGCAAAATGTGATTTTAGATGAAGAAAAAAAACACACGATGACTCTGGACCCACATTGAGAGCAAAATAATAAATGTCATTGTGTTGGTGGTGACAGTGGATAAAAATAATTTGAAAAAACAAACACAGAAAAACAGCAGCAGCCGTGGCAGCAACATTATGGGTGATGATCGAGCATTTTGCACCAACTTACAATCATCCGCAAATGGTATCAAAGTGAAACGTAGGCTATATAGTTTCTGCAGGTGTGCAACCGACTCAAAATTCCAAATCGCTGTAGATATATTAATAAAAGCATTCCATTGGATTTTGCATTGGATTGACAACTGCCTAAAGACAGTTTCTATATTCCTGGTTTCATTTTGATTTGGCTTTATGCTTCTCTTTCTCACTTCTTGAGATTATTTTTGTATTTGCATTTAAAGCGTATGCACGATTTGTATGTGATTTATGTAGATTCGGTATATGTGATTTTACGCGATGGCAAACGACCTTTTCCTTGACGCTTGCATCTACTTGTACTTCACATCTTTCAACTATTTCTCGCCACTTTGAGTTTTCGCGAATGCTTTTTGTGGTGTGTACACTCGTTTCTGCTCTCATTTAAATTCACACTTATCACTTGATTGGCTTTCATCTACCAATATTATTTCTCTCTCTCATCTCCTTTTTTTTGTTGTTTATTTTTGTTTACATGTATGTTGTCTATGCGGTGAATTCCATGAATAAATCGTTGGATTGGAAATGCAGAAGGAAAAAAAATAAAATAAATAAATATCGGAATTTGCGTATATACATCGATGCATTCGACGGCTTTTTCGATTGACAAAGAAAAACAAGTAGCGTGTGATATAGAAAACTAATATTTTTTCGCCTGTACAAAGAGTGGAAAAGATAGAAGTGACAATAAAATAAAACCAACAAGCACATACAGCGCACGCAAAGCTGACATATTAAAACGCAATTACAGCGACGACTGAATGATGGCAAGCAAATTCCTATTAAATACACAATATGCGTGTCTTTCGATTTATGTTTAGTTCGGTGACAACAGAAAAAAATCGACAAAGACATTCAGATAGCTAGCGCAAGTGATGGGGAAAGGAAGAGAGAGAGAGGAAGAGAGAATGGATGGTCGATCTCGTCTTAGAATGGAATAGAAAAAAACATTGAACGGATTGTAATGCAATCGACTCTCAAATTTGGTATGCACTACAGTGACATGTAACCGCAACAAAATCGACGGTTCTGTATCTCTGGTTCAATTTGCGATGCACTGTTGTTTTCAATTTTTATGGTTTGTTTTTTATTTTGAGAACATATTTTTTTTACACAGTTATTGCAATGTTGTTATTATTTTTTTTGTTCGTTCGATGGAAAATTTTTGAAATAACAAAATGCTTATCGTGTGTGCATCGATTTTGCCGGCTGCTTTCATGGAATTTTCAATAATAATATCGAAACATTCTCCAAATCCAATGTTTTCGATATATTCTTTTCTCTTTTTTTCCATATATACAAGCTTGCGGCTTGTCAGTGTTGGATTTGGGGATTTCATTGTTATTAGATTATGTTCGAGCCTTCGATGTATTTTTTCTCTGTACTGCCATTGTTCAGTTTGTTTACACACCTGAAATCCCAGAACTTAGCACATATCAACGTTGGTAAGGAAAAAAGTCAAGTTACTTGATTTCCAATCACATACACACAATGAGAGAGATATAGATATATTATTTTTTGTCATTGAATTTTGACATTTAATCAATCGAGTACGCCGTCGTTTGTTTACGTTTACTTTATTTCAGCTCCGTCGTTCATTCTTAGTGCAGTATTTCATCAAAAAAAAAGAATAGAAAGAACTTTAAATCCAAGTTCGGAAATTAAAAATAAATATTAGACGAATAGAGGAAGAATTCTCAAAGGAAATGTGTTGTAAGAGCGAAAAAATCCAAAGAAAATTTCAAAGTCAAAGAAATTGTCGATTGACTGTGAATTGCTGATTCGTTCGGTTCGATAGCCGACAAGAGGGTCGAAAGGATGCAAAAATTGATCGAACAAATCGATTGAAGCAAAAACGAAAAAGAGAAGAGAGAGAGCATACGATTTGGCTAAGCAAAATCATAGCATCAAAAAAATAGAGATTGCTTATAAGCATAACATAAAATTGTTTCTGGATTTTCTCTTTTTCGTTCTCTTACAATGCAAAAAAAAAAAGAAAGAAATTTTGACAACAATTTAATAATACCAACTAACCGAGTGGAACATTTTTCCATTTTTCGCATCGAAACATTGTTGAGGGCAACACTCTGTGGAAATAAATATGAAAAATATGATTGTTAGCAACATAAATTTTTTATGTTTATTAATTTTTTTTTGTTCGGATTCGATTAAATTGAAAAATCCGAAAAGCCAAGAGAGATTGAACACACATGCCTGCAAATAAAAAAAAACAACACAGAGAGAGAGGGGGAGAGAGAAAGAAGATTGAGTGTGAATTTTAAGAATCCAAAATGAATGAGAAAATTATTATTTTTGCATATTTCGTTTTGTTTGTTGAATCACTGCTTGTGTTTTGTGGCTGGCTGGATGATGATGGCAATGGGAGCGCTCACGTTCGCGACCTCAGCAGATCGTAAGACGCGAGTATAAACGGCGAAATAAATTTCTCTCTGCTTTGCCGCAGAGAAATATAATTTAAAAAATACCATGAATTCACATGATATAAGAATCAATATTTTTTCGCTGGTTGAATAGTTTCTTACGCGAACAAAAAAAAAAACAAGGAAAAAGAAACAACGTGCTCGCGGAAGTGAGACGGAGACATCGAGAAAAATGCACATTTTAGAGACGATGCACAGTAGAAAGAAAAAGAGGAACGACAACGATTCTCTTCATCGTTCATTTCTCTCTCTCTCTCTTTTCAAGTATTATTATTATTATTCAACTGCGTATGAATGCAAACTTTTGTGGATGAAATGGAAATTTAAACAACTTTAAAATATATTGGACAGTTTGTAGTTGTAATAAAAAGAATGTTCCTAGCACTCTTCACATTCTGCCACAGAACGAAATGGCATCCAACACCCGATCGAGAGAATGAAGTAAAAACAACAACAACAACAACCAATGTGAGATTGTGTGACGAGCGCGCGCACACGACCGCGATGTATGAATGCACATTGTGAAGTACATTGAAAAATTTAAATAATATTTAATGTAGAGCCAACCGAGCAAAGATAGAGCAAGAAAGGCTAACATTTTTACACATGAATTTTCGTATTTGATCCTTTTCACTCTGTGGCTCTCACTCTGTCTGCTGTCTCTTTCCTTTTTACAGCCAACAGTTCAGTTCAGTTCGCTCTCTGTGCAGTGTACATTCGATGCCAAAAGATTGCCGTATCGAAACGCATATTATTTATTATTATTAGTTATTCGGATTTTATGAAGGCGCCAATAAAAGTCAGAGCATAAATATCGTTTATAATTGCAATGCATCGACATACTTGGGCTTTTGTCGTGTATTATCATAGCGTCATCGCAATATACCAAATGAAACTAAATAAAAAGACAATGTCCAACGTAAGATTTGTATATGTGTTTGTACAAAGGAAGAGAAATGCAATGAAAATGATTCAAAACTCTCCATATACACCTACCATTTGATGATACTTTACTGACTTGCACAATGGATTTGTACTGCACCATCATCGGAAGCAGCAGCAGCAGCAGCCTCCGAACATAAAAAAAAACAATCACAACGAAAAAATTGAGCTGGTGTGATTATCATTGGTCCTGTGTACATTTGAAGATGGCAACCTATATACGGTTCTTCGGTTCTCTTCTGAAACTTACTTCTCATCTTCATTTCTCAAAACAAATTTGCGTTCTCAGCTCTTGCTGTCTCATATTGAATATTTCAAAGAAATACTTTAAAATATATGCAATCATGTAATATATATATGTAAAAAAAAGACTGGAAAAATGAAAATGTAGTCGATGTTGCAATATGTCTAAATGCCGTTGCCGTTCATTCTTTTGACGCGTTTATTGATGCCGTTTTTTTTTATTAATATTCTTTTGCACTGAATAGTATTCAGTGAATAGTATGTGTCTTTTGTGAGCCTTTTGTAATCGTTCTTTTTTTTGCGAATGCATGGCTCATCGAATTGGATGAATGTGAGCGCGACACTCAGAAAATGTTCCTCGTTGTTCGGAGAATTGATGATATTCCATTTTGTGTGTTTGTCTTCTTGTTGGCTTTTTTATGCATCTCTTTCACCTCGTTTGTGTGTTACGTTTTTCTCGGGCACTGGACATATTTTAGTATACTTTATTATCTTTATTATCACAGAAAACTGTCATTTTTCTTCTTGTTTCGCGTGTGTTTCGTTTTTTTTTTCACTCGCTTTTTTCGCAACAGAAACGTTTCATTTCGGAGTCTATATCTTGTGAACTGGTAATAAAATGTAATTATATCGTTGAAGATGCGGTGAAAAGTGCGAAGGCCAGAGCAAGAGAGCAAATATATACACATGTTTGGTATATTTGCACGCGCTTTTATTCTTTACGTTGTTGTGCGCACGCACGAAATACACACAATGAGAGAGAGAGTGTGTGAAAGAGTGAAAGAGAGAAGTTGTCTTGGCGAAAAAGCAAACCAGCAAAGAAGAAAGAACGAAAAAAAAATTGTTATTATTACTGTGCCAGAGAGCGTATTGAGTTCGGTTAATAAAAATGACGATAAAAATGTGACTTAAGCACCCTCGGAAGCCGCGAATCATACATCGCGCCAATTGCACTAGCATTTGCAACAGTGTATTTTGTATATAGATATTTTACCATATCGTGTCCATTCAGCGAACGACCGCCGATTGCGCACAGGCCGAGTTCGCGCGCACGCACCACACAACAACGCGAAACAGAATATGTATTAAAAAAAATTGTAACTATCCTTTAAACTACATTATATTCGCTGTTTAACTACATGAATGAGAATATTTATTTGTCGTCAACGTATTTTATGTGTTTGATTTTTGTTGTTGTTTTGTTGTACTGTACTCGCTTGCCTCAATGTTGTAATATATATTTTATGTGATTCTGTTTATTCTTGTACGAAAAACATTCTTTTTTTTTGTCGCGCTCGCTCGCCTGCTGTATATTACTGAAAAATCGACTGTGAATCAACCTCGAAACTGTCTTTATATGGAAGTATTATTGACTCATAAAAATGAAATGCCAAAAAAATAAAAATAAAAAAAAATAAGACGATATAGGATGCAGAGAGTATAGAACATTTCGCGCAATGAACACTGTTGTGAAAAATGTGTGTATTTTATTTTAAATCCAAATTCTGATTAAAGCCTTCAAAAAGTACATGCACAGATATTCTATACATAAAGCATTTCAAATTGTACACTTTATATATTGTGCACCAAAACATATATATTCGCTAACATACATTAGTCGTGAAATTTGTTTCACAGCCATCATCGTCATACTGAGCGAATGTGAATGGTATGTGATCGGGACGAGATGGTGGCGAGCAAACGATAGAGCGACGGGCATGGATGAGCGCAAGCATGGCCCGACACCGATGAAAAAGAAATCAATGCATTTGGATGATGGCATTGTGTGACAATTTAGAGCCGATATCTCGGCATATCGCTTTAAGACAGAAGTTTTTTTTCAACTCTCAATAAAACAGCACAACGATTTATTGTGTGCACCGAAATTTATGCGCGACAAACGACACCATTTCAAATGGTGATCATTTGTATGTGGTAGGTATTTGCTACTAGGTATTTATCGCTATATCGTGTTGTATTCGAGCATTTATCTCGCCTCCCTCCATGCGTCTCCCGACGTATAAGGAATACACACACAAAAAATCAGACGTTTTATGTTTTTTTTTGTCGTTCGATTCCTTTTTGTCTTTGTTGTTGTTGTTATTGTGAATGCAATTCGTGTTTCGAGTGAGATTTGGTCGTTTCAAAGCTTTAAGCCGCGCCAATGCCGAATGGCATGCCCGCGACAAAGTGAAAAGGTGAAACGAAAATCACATTGTATATTTTAAAGTGAGAGGCAAACACACACACACGGTCGGTCGGTCGCTTGCACGCTATTTCATACAATGGCTTCAATATAATAAAATAAACAATGACTCTTCCAAAGTCAAATAAACTAAATGGAGAAGAGAAAAAAATGAAAAGCGAAACTTGGAAAAACGCGCTCGCGCGATCCCAAAAACGCAAAACAATTGAAACAACCAAATAGTAATGAATACGATTGAATAAATAGAAAGAACACACATAATATCTAAATCCAGGTCCGTTCCATATGAGCACATTGATTCATTTAAATTATTTCGATATTATTTCTTTGGCCTTTTCAACAGCTCATTGAAACACATACATACATTGTGTCCCTGTTTTACCACCCGCATTAATATATCTACCACATTGCATGCACGTTGCATTGTGACTGCAGCAACAACAACAGCAGCCTCATCATTTATAGATGAGAGAGCATGCTTTCTACGACATGTTTTATTGAAATTTAGAATGAGAGAATAAAATGCCACAATGTCATTGTTTCTCTATGGTGTTTTTTGTGTTCGTTCTAGCTCTCTAGACTTATTCCATCCTTGATTTCCATAACAATTAAGCTCACTTATTCTATAGCTGTGAATGCACATATCGGCCGAAAATGTGAATGCACGATTTCATTGAGTGTTTGACTCGAACACCGTTTTTGTTGCCGTTTTTTTTTTCTTCTCTTTCATAAATATCTTATTAGGTGTGCGTGCATGTGTGTCTGTTCAGTAGCAATTCAAAAATCATTGGTAAACCATCATGAACAATGCACCAAATTCTGTACCATATCGAATGAAGAAGAATAGCATAGATTTCGAATAAATATCACAGAGCGGTTTACTCAGCAATTTGTACTGAGAAAAAAAAAGAAAATATCGATAATAGATATATTTAGTTCGATAGTTAAATAAATAAATTTCCCATTTCTTTTCTTTTTTTTTTCAAACCTCAAATACGTCGTTTTTTCATTGTCTTTTTTTGTTATTCGTATAAAATTCAAAGTCAATTTAAACAACAAATCATTCGCTTCCTGTTCTAATTCGCAGCAAACATATCGTTTAGATTAGGAAATGCATTTTACTTATACATATAAAACAGCTGTTGATGTCAACAGTGCGCAAAGTTTTTGTAAATAGTTAGGAACAAAGTTTGCCGCCGAACGTTCAACGACTGCCACTAGGAAAAAAGAAGAAGCAAAAAAACAACTACGTCGGAAAAAAAAATAAAGTAAAGAGAAAATAGTGTACCTCTTTCAATTTAATGAAATGAACAAATATTTGCCCTTTCTTTTGTCGGCGTGGCGAGAGGTGAAATGTGTTGGCCCGAAAACGACGACGGCGACGGCGACAACATCAGCTACTGTCAGTACAAATTGCTACGACAAAAAATACTACCTCAAAATTGGTTGTGACAGCCGAAGAGATGCATATCGAACGTGAATGTAAACACTGTAAACACAAATCTTCTTAAAATTAACTTCCAAATTGACTTTTTTTTTCTCATTCAACACAATCTAGAACTTTTCGAATATAAACAGCAGAAGCAACAAAAAAAGTCGGAAAAATATCATTTTCACCAACATGCAACACACAAAATGCGTGCAAATAAACCACATTTCATTCTCACAACATCTGACGACATTTTCGAATATAAAAAGAAAAAAGATAGAGAAATGGCATACAATCGACTTAATGTCATCGAGAAAACGAAATAAACCCAAATGCCGCATTTCTTTTTCTGCCTTTAAAAACCAGAATAAACAACAAGGTGTTTTTATAGTAGCTGTTGTAGGTTTAAAAATTATATTGACAGAAAGATTTGTAAAGGGAAAAAATGGGCTTTTCAAAAAACTAATACTACATGGTGGTTTATTTTTGTCCTCTTTTGCTGCCACACATACAGAAATAATGTTTCATATCTATTTAAATACCCATCACGAAAGTCAACATTCAATTTATCCTGCATCCTCTTCAATTTTGAAAGCAATCACTTTTTTTTTGGTGCTGATGCCGATACCGATGCTCTCACGTCTCTCATTGGGATATTTACATTGGTATGTCTTTTTGAGTATTTTTTTTTTCGTCAATCATTGTTGGCATTAAAACTAAGTGAATTAAATCAGTTTGACTGTCAAACCGGATTTTCAATATCGGCAAATATGATATGAAATAAACGAAAAAAATGCACACACACAACCAACAATATTATTTATGTGACTGTGTCATTCAAAATCATCCAATTTCGAATAACATGATAATTGGGCAGTGTTTTATCCTCATGGATACAAAGCAAAATGTAAATACCATTCCCAGCTGCCGATGCCAATCTCTCTTTCGCTCCAATTTTATATCTTATGTACACATACACACACACAATCGTCGAAAATGCGATCGGAAAGAGAGCGACAGCGAGAGAAACATCATGTCACTCAAGTTTGTCATTTGCATTTAGCGATGAGTGATTGACAGATTGCAAAATTAAATGAATTTTATTTAATTAATTTCTGAGAGCCGACGCGTGTAAGATAATTGAACGATTTTGTATTATGATAAGCCAATTTTTGATATAACAACAGCAACAAGTGCAAACAAACATGAAAAAAAAAGTGAACAACAGCAATGCCATTACTGAAAACGATGAAAATCACTTTAATTGAGATGAATTTAAATGTTTTTTAATTGAGATATTTTGTATTTTCCATTATTCTCGCATACTTTTTAAATGTATTCATTTGCAACCCACTTGAACCCTCATCTCGCTTTCTCTGCTCTCTTCTTTTTTTTTCACTAGCTGTATGAGTATCATGAGATATGAATATTCGCTGAATTCTTAATTCAATAAATTCCATCGGCCATATATATTGTGCAGTTTGAGTGCGTCAACGAATAATAATAATTGATATCGAAATATGTAGGCGGCAGAGGCAAATCGTTCTACATTATTCATTTCAAAAGATGGTTTTTTTTTTCGTTCATTTTTTCATCTTCTTTGGTTGTTGTCTGTGTCTCAATTTTATGAGATTTTGTTAATTTGCTTGTAAATTTGTTGGCGATGATATTCGGGTGAATATATTAATAATATTCTTTGTCTCTTTCTCTATTCCGCTCTTCCACGCCAGACACACACATGCACATTTCTTCAATTTGCCATTGTTGTGCGATCAATTCAAGTAAAATGGCAAGACAAGAACGAATGGCAATGCTTTAAATGTGCGTGCAAAATTGATGAGGCTCGTTTTAAAATAAATATGCTTGTTAATAAATAATTTCGATAATTTCAACTGACAGCACCGACAGATTATGTGTGTTTCGAATGTGCATTAATAATAAAATGCTAACGCGCATCTCGCTCTCATTTACAATCTCATAAGACAGTGCAAAAACGGTGTGCAATTGCATTGGAATCACATCGCGATAGTAGAATGCACACAGGATAATGCTTATGTTGCTAAAACGAATTGAATAAAATGCTTGTTGAAGCGTTCGAGCGCACGCTTTCTCTCTTTCACTCTCAACAGATAGATTGAGATTGCATAAACTGCAGAGACAAAACGGATAGACAAAATGAAAAACCTTAAATGAAAAACGTAATGAAATAAACTTTGGACGCTTAAATCCGAATATTATCTGCGCCCATGTAGAATTATCCGCGCTCGCGTACAGTAGACACAAAATGAGATTTAGCTCGTATAATAAAATATAATGAATCTATTATGCGTGGTTCGAGTTGCGATGCATTATGAAATAAATATGAATACAATTTATATCTCTTTTTCTATCTTTCTTTACGTGTTATTGTTGTTGTGGTTGTTTTTTTTTTGCGCTGCTGAACATTTTTCTACCTTGTCGAGCTTCTCTCTGTCTTAGTTCATTCGAATTGAAGCCGGCTGATATATCTGTTCCATTTCTCTCTCTCTCTCTTTCTCTCTCTCTCTCTTCTTTCTCGAATGGGCAAAATGAAAATGTAAACCGAAAGAATCATCGACAGATGAATTACTATGGTGGAAGAGCAAATGTTTTTATGCTGTTTTTATCCACACTCAGGGCTCGAATTAAGAATGCATAATATTATGTTGTCGTTGGTTTTTTTTATCATTCATTCATTCATTCATACAATACGATTAATATTTATTCTTCTTGAAATAGACAACATGAATAAAAAGTTAATCGCTCGATTATAAACAGCAACAACAACAACAAAAACGCGTATGCATTTATGAAAATGCATACGACACTCCCAGCCCTGTTTTATATTCTTTGCGTAAGACAGGCGAACACACATATGGAATTGGTATTTAAAATGTAAATGTTCGCTCTGACAAAGTGTAATCCAAACCGACTCGACCAAACTCGACTGGTTGGCAATATAAAGAAGCATATGGTGCACGTATCATATCGAAAATAGACACAATTCCTTTTCTCTCACTGTCCTTCTGCATTGTTCGCTTCTTGTCTCTTTTTTTTTTTTTGCTTTTGTTTGATTTTTGTTTTTGTTTTATTTTCAATTAATTCAATTTCATTGAAGAATAAGATGTGAAAAACGACGGATACTGTTTTGTGGCCGCGCGCAACGTCTTTCAATTGCTATCATGCCTTGAATCATAGCTCTTCTTTTCATATTTAATTATAAAATATTTGCGTCAACGATAACACACAAAAGAAAACGAAAAACAACATGAATAGGTACTATTATATTCGAAAATCCCATACAAATAAGGGAATATCCTTCGTATTCAAATGACGATTAAGTCTCTCACTCTCTTTTGAATAGAATAGAAAAAAAGACCGACCACATGAACTAAGAAATAAAAGCCAAAATAAGATTAATGTTTATGTCATGCAACAAAAATTAACGCTCCAAAATGGAAAACACAGTGATTTTCACTTGGTGTAACCAATGAATGTAGATTATTTATATAAATGTGTGTGTGGTAGTGTTTTTGTTTCGCTTATGGTTTGCGCGACTTAGGATTACTGCCGATTCCATTGACCAACCACAAAATTGTTCCCATGAATATGCACCGAAATTCGAAATTAAAATGAAGTGTATATTTAGGTGTGCGTTTCACAAAATCAACATTGAATATTGAAAAGAAATAAGAAAACAAATGCGTTATTTATCTCATCTTGTTGTAGTACTGTGTGTGATTCTTTGCTCTAGCGAAACAGAGAAAGAAAAAAGCCGTTTCTTATTAGCGGGCTACCGATCCCGCTCTCCATTTCAATGGATGATGAGTTTCGGTAAAGATGTTTTTCGGTTTAAATGAATACAATTCTTGAATGCAACGAGATCAAGCATAAAAAGGATCCCGGTGAATGAATAAATGCACGAATAATGATATGTAGGACCAAGATTGTTACGAAAACGTTTCGAAAACCAAGTATACACGGCATTAATGCATACACAATGCGATTTGATATGTTTGAATTGAGGACGAGAGCGAATTGAAAAGAAAAACGACCGAGAGCAAGAGAGAAGTTTGGGAGAAGTAGACGAATTATAACGGCAACGACAGTAATAATGTGATATCACAAGTTGTATTCAACAAGCTACTTAAATGCATAAAAATATCAAAACATCGCAATGGCTCAAACGAAACACCGAGAGCAAATATAATAATACAAATAGACACAAAAGCGTAAAAGTGGTAATCAAAAGAAGTGTCTTTCCTCTACATTTTCGCCTTCCCAGAGATTTGTTCAGGCAACGACACCAGAGCACATTCCTCACTCACTCACTGGATTGCTTGCATGAATATGAAGAGCAGAGACACAAATACGAGAACAACAACAAAAAAAATACAACAAATCCATGCTTTTCGCTTCTCTATTACACACTCACTCATTCACTTGTACTGTGCGCGCAAGCACATCTATCCGATTCGATACATTTATTATTTGATTCAAACAGACAAGAATGACAACAAACAATAATCGTACAATCTTCAATAGAAACGTGTTTTTATTATTTTCAATGAAGTGTATGTGAGAGGATGAATCGAAAACGAACCGACTGTGGTTTTGCGCGCGACATGCGACGATAGAGCGTTTTAGTTGCAGAGTGAACGAAAGAGATATGCCATGCCATAGAAATGTTTGGTTCAACAATAATATTAATAATACGTTTAGTAATGTGTGCACGCATTTTTCTTTGTCATTTGTGACAGTGTGTCATACAATAAGTGTCGTTGTCGTCATTCATTCGTTTGTATCTTTTTTCCATGATTGTGAGCCTGAATGAGCCAAATAATTCGTGCCGGTGGTCGACCTTATCGGTGAATTTTTCATTTTTCCGCATCCACTTCAGCCGCTGCCATCATCATAATCGTCTTCGTATTCGTCTTTATTCATGCCACCACGTTTTATTCGCTGTTGCTGATGTTTATACTACTGTTGCAGATAAATTGAAATCGTCGAAACGAAAATAAAAGATGAAAAGAAAAATGAATGAAATCTGTGTTAAATATTTAATTGCACTGATTGAATTTCCCAACAATACATGACATGGTAAAATTTCAGGCGGTACAAAACAATCTCAATCTCTTTGCAATAATATTATACGTAACACGATAAGGAAATTTTTGCCGAAGAATTTTTTAGATGCCGCCGTCGCCACCGCCATAGTCGTCGTCGTCCTCGTTATTGTTGTTGCTGCCAACGAACGTCGTCGACGTTTTTTTTTATTGTTCTCGAAAGCACATACAGAAGATTAGTCGCTGTGTGTAAATCAGCAGAAAATATTGTGAAATCGTCCGATTTCCCGAGTACATTCTACGTTTATGATATCGGCTCTTATGCTCATATGTATAATATTTTTGCTGTGTATTTTTTCTTCATATTTTATTTTATAAAATGTTCTAATATTTTGTACCCTCTCACTTATGGCCCAGCTCATTTCATTTCTCGGCCCTCTTTTTTGCATGCTCTCCCTCTCTCACTTTTTCCATTAACCAAACACTCATTCATACAACATATTCGCCGTTCGTTTTTAGTATTTGCATATTTCTGAGACATTTTATGCTTTTTCTTTGAAACGAATCTTTTTTTTTTCATCGGCCGTGCTAAAGTATACCAGTAACAGCAACAGCAGCAGCAGCAGTACAAAGAGAGTGAGTATGCATTAGCTTCATTCTTTTTGCTGTTCGTTTGTTCAATTCTCAGTAGTAGACTTTTCTCCATCGACGCCGATTTCATTGCTATTAAAATGCTCGACTGAGAAATGTTCGTTTACATGAAGCAAAAGTGGAAAGCAAGTATATGCAATATATGAGGGAATGTAATGAAATGAAGTATTCATGAGCAAATGGAATTCAAAAACAGTGGGAGAGAGAGAGAGAGAAAAGAAGAAAAAAATGGAAAATATGGAAAATGCAGAGGCAAACGTGGAAATTGGGTAAGTGTTTTGCTCTCAGTCCGAAATTGCATGAAATAAACGAATATGATAAGGGAGCGAACGCGAACCTTAACAGGAACGCTCGCGAGCCTGTGTGTATATGTTTTTTTTTATTCAATCTCTCATTCCACATATACACAGTTCAAGACTCTAACATAAATTCACGCAACACATTTGAAATAATGCAGACTAAATATGCACCAAAACATTCTTTGTAGTTTCATTTGAATTCCATAGTATTTATTAAATACATGCCTAATATTTGAGCAAATGCAATTTTCATAATAGCGACGACAAGCGAACGATAGCAAGTGAATGAGCAAACGAGACCCAAACTAAAGCCAATGAAAAAAAAAATTGGCGAGAACAAACGAACGAGAGAAAGAGGGAGCGAGAGAGAGAGAAGGAGAACACACAATTCATTCCAATTTTAATAGACCGAATGCTGCAATGAATTTTAACAATATTATTAGAGGGTGTATAATATTGATTCGTTATGGTTTATCGAATAATTTTGCGTCGTTAAATAAATTTTTCATTTTCTCGTTTCAGTTTTTGTGTGTCTCCCAAAAAATTAAACAAATGCACCGCAACATTGTTTTATCAGTTGGAACTGTGTGTTTTTTTTTTTGGAATTGAAAAATCCGAACGATGCGCGTCAGTGCCGCCATCATGCAAACATTTTCCAATGCATGTGATTTATGCAGTTCCGCTATAAAAATGCGAGAATCTGTTTTTACAGCGGCTCTTAAAAAATATGTCTATTTTGGCATCTCTTTATATTAACGTTACTATTACGTTATTATCATTGAACAGTTGAACACACGCTCTAATTTTCATTTTGCAATTTAATTTGTGGTTCCCTCAATCACAAAAATGGTTCGCTGTTATTTCTGCGCGTAAAATTGGTTGGTGTGCGTAATAACGGTAGCTCCTTTTTTCTACCCGCGTTAAATTAGTTAATCAGCATCTCATCTCTTTCATGGTCGGTCTCTTTTTCTCTTGCTTGCATCTCTTTTGTACGCTCTTTATCACTATCTCTAACTCGGTCGCGTTAAGCGAATGCAAATATTTGTAACAACTGGCTTCTGGCTGGTCTGTTTAACGAAAGATTAATTTTTATGTTCGTGAAAAGAGGGAAATAATTTTATTGTCGAAAAATTCTTCATTTCCCGTTGTCATGTGTAGGCAAGTTTATTTGAAGACAATGAAAGTGAAATGTGTGTGTGTGGTGAAAATCGGGTAAACAAAATAGAGTGAAAAAAAGAAGACGAATGAGAATTTATGCTAAAATGAAGGAAGATTCACCCTCAAACGATGCTCAAGACAGACGCAGGATGATTACACTATTTCAGCGGATCAATTGTGAAAAAGGCAATTTCAGTTGTCGTTTAACCAAATGTCAAAATATGTTAAGACCATGCAATGTTATAATACACAATTGCTGTTACTTTCGTTCCGTTTAAAGTCACCAAATGCCATTCGTTCCGATTACATGATTTCATTACATATTTTACAATCCCCTCGTATTTGTTTGGCTTGCCACTTCGTGTGTGTATGTGTACTTGGAATTTTTTTTTATTGGCTAAATTTATCTTATTACATCGTTATGATGATAAATTTTACGCATTATATTTCAGTTGCAATGCATATTCGCTGCTGATATGTATGTGAATGGGTGCGCGCACAAAAATCCATCCAGAACCAAAGTAGTGGAGCGCAATCGAGAATTATTGGCATTGGATGGTGTGCGGGCTCGCGATTATTCTTGCATCGGCCAAAATTATGGCTTGCAGCCATTTACTAAAGGGATTCACAACGTATTTGAGTGAATATTTTCTGGTTTAATACTGAATTTGTATGCAAAACACTTGAAATATTTCACCGACATTAATCTCATCGACACATTACGATATCGCTACGTTTACACCACAATTCTATTTCCACACAAATACAAAGCTGGGTTGGGCATGGCCTCCAATAACATTGTATCCGTGCGTACAACGTATTATGATAACAACAAAAAAAAACCGGAAAAACTAACGCAATTCACCAAATACACAACGCAAAATATGCAAATTAGAAAAAAAAAACTCTAGACAAACTATTAAAATGCGATGACAATGAACAATCGTACTTGAGATTGCGTTTTTGTGGTCACTTGCCCTTTTCTATCCCTTTTTCTCTTGTATACACTCGAAATCACGATCATAATTACACATTTTTTTGCGTCTCCTTGTCTCCCTCATAATTGCTAATGAACGAAAGCCTCAACTCACCCAATTTTATTCATTGTAGAGAATATAATGTGTACAGAGAATGCGAGAGAGATATGTAGTAGAATCAAACGAGTTTAAATAGTACGTAGGACATTTTTTTTTTGAAAAATTATTCGAATGGCAGAAGTTGTAATTAACATATAAAAGTGTTCAAAAACCCATGAAAAGTGTTCACAAACTCATTTAGATAGAATCGATTTGGTTGAATTACGAATTTTGTAGTGATGGTGATGGTGGTCGACAACGAAAGGGGACAAATGAAAATCGAAAGCAAATTTTCGGCACAAACGAGAGCAATGCCAACTCGACAAGAGTGAAAAAAAGGAGTCGAATATCTGACTGTTCACCCGAGGAACATGATAAAAAGAGGAAAGGCAACGATAATTGGTTGTCACTTTAAATACAGTTTTTTTTTCTCTTCTACTCCGTGCTGGGCTCTTCTTCTTCTTATTTACGAGAATAGAATACCAAAAACCTCAAGAAATGCAGTAGGATGCGCATAATATGAGAAACGAGTAGCTAAAGCCCCCAACGAAACTTATTCTTTTCGAAGGCAATTTCCTTTTATATTATATTGTATTTTATATTATGGATCTATCTAATAAATTGCATTTTATCCTTATAGACATTCCTTGTGAGACATTCAATTTGTTAAATTAGTGGCATAAAAAAAAATTATTGAATGCCTTGTGGCGACCGGTCGTTGCGATATCAACCGATTCGTTATTGTGTTGTTAGAACCAGAAGATGGCAACAACAACGACGACGACTACAACAACAAAAATTGAAAACGAATGTTATTTGATCGAATTACATCCAGCAACTTGCACATAACTGCAATAAATCGCACATATTGTCAGGGAGATAAGTAAGACTAATCAAAAAATATATCATTTAAAAGAAGCAACGAAGAGGCTGTTGTCGTTGCGTATGCCTCACCAAAAACATTGTGTCGTTACACAGTGATAACACGGAACCATATAACGGACCATATTTAACTAGAAACAACAACAACCACCAAAACCAAAAAAAAAAATTGCTGAATTTTTATTTCAGCTGATCAAATCTCTATGATTTTGATTTGCATATTTTTAGTGCTTTTTTGGTTTTATCGTTTTGCTATGGTGTATGTATCGAGCCAATCAAGCAAATGGCAAAAAATGAATATATATATTTTCTGTCAATTGATGAAACACAAAGAGCATCGAAAGAATAAAGTGGATAGAAAATGAGCGAAGGAGAGACGGAGAGAGAGAGAGAGAGAGATCGGTTGAAATTGAGCAATGGACCAGAGAATGTGTTTGATTTCGTAAATGTGCAAGTTAATCTCGGTACGGATGTGAATGTGGTGTGCATGTATTTCTTTTTTATCATTGTATACGACAAGAACAGTGTTCGGAATCGGGATTTGAGGCTTTCTATTTTGATTGTATTCGTGACTCATTCGATATGAATGTTTATTTTAACCCCTCGTTATATTGTCGCTTGTTTAACGTGCCAAACGAATGTCGAATGGATTGGATTGGATTGGATTGTATATGCAAGTTTTGTATGCATCGAAAATATGTTTTGAAATGCTGAGCTGTGTCAATGGTTCTTCAAATGGGGCATATACGGACGAACAAAAAAAAAATCCCCGAACGAACCGAACCAATCGACAAAGGAAAAAAAATTGTATTTATTTTCTAATATTTTTACATTTTTGCGGCAATTCATTTGGTGTCATTTTAGTTTATGCATTGGTACAACAAAAAGTTTGTCTGTGTTAAAATTCTGTTTCACCCTATTTTGCATCTGTTTCAAGTGCTTCCATGTGCAATTTGTTGAACGACGCATTGAGTATTATCCTTTCTCTTTCTCTCTCTCTCGCTCTCTCGCGTGCGCTCGCCTTCTCTTCCTATCCGCCTTTGCATGCTTATAGGTTGTGGTGGTTACATATTTGTTGTTGCTGCTGTTATGATGATGCGCGCGTTCGCTTCATAAATTTAGTCTCTAATTTAAAATGCAAATTAAAATGCGTCGATGTTTAATACGGAACTACTTCATCTCATTCTGGTTTCCATTGTGTGACACACTGTGTGTTGTGTGCACATTGCACTTTTCCCTTCATTTTCAAAAGGCTGTAGTAACGATGTTTGAATACAATCACACACAGTCATACAAATATACAACCATATTTCCTTTTATTTTTTTATCTGTTTTGTTTTTAATTTTTTTATAGTGATAATCATCGGTTCATTTTTCTGTGCATGTGTTGCCTTTGGCCTTTCGAAAAATGAAGAACAAAAATGTTGCGGTTGTTTTTGAAAATCGTTTGGAAACATAAGTGCAGCCTTTTTTTCTCTGGTATGATACAGCCAGTTGTTGGTTTCAGGTTTGCTGTACTCTTTCTCTCTCTCTCTCTCGCTTTCACTGTCACTCTTCTGCTTGGTTTAGTGCCAGTAAAGGGCACCCAAAGTAACATTCGACTACAAATAATTTGATTCGTTTTGTGTCAAATGTGGAATCTCTGACTCATTGAGTATTATTATGTATGCTATTCGGTGTGTGTGTGTTTTCTTTCACTCTCCGTTAACATCATATCATTACCACTCTTCTCCTATTATTATGCAGTTCACGCATAAAATCATGAATTTAGGGGGTAGTTTTATTTTGTCATTGCCATATTGGAGAGAGAGTAAAATATGTAAGAGCACTTTTTATACGCATATTTCCATATTGTTTGTGGCTTTTGTTATGTCGTTCAACTTAATATAGCCCAAAAATAAGATGAAAAATTAACGCGTAGTAGTTAAGTATCATACAGTTGAGTTTAGTTTCAACCAGAGAATATACCATGCGTGGCCGAGACGAGAGCAAAAAAAGTGAACCAATACGCAGAGAATGAACTCAAATAAAAAGGGAAATCGAGTCACCGTATAACAAAGCATAAAATGTAGCGAAATAAATGTGGCAATTTTTAATAAATATATATGAGTTATTGGTGCACTCTCTCGTTTACTCTTAAAATTATAAGTCTTTGTGTACGTAACTTTCTGTACATATTTTGGCATATGGGTTTTATTTCGATGGTGATTTGTGACAAAATAAAATTAGTGTTGAGCCATAGCCATCGCATTTTACCGCTCATTCTCTCACTCTCCTCATTTTGTATCCCTCGGTCTCTCTTGAAAAATTTATTATCGCCCAAATTGTAGTATACAACATGGTCTCGTGTCGTTTAGGTTTTTTTCCCACTTTTTAAAGGCATTTTTTTGCGCGTTCTTTTATATCGGAACTGATAGATACTATTTAGCGTCACATCATCACTTTGATTTGATTGCTCCGTATGAAAAAATGATATGCAAGAGACTGTGTTGCACGCTTAAATGCATTCTTCTTTGTGTCACACATATCGTATTTGATTCATAAAATGCCAACCGTAACGATGGTTCCCAAAAAATGCATTTTTAGAGTAGAATATATGTGTGTGAGTACTAGAAGCATAAAAAAAATAACGTCCCCGATCAAATGCATTTTTTTGTATCACATACGGTTATCGTAATTTTGTTGGATGTTTCGATGGCCCAGAATATTTTTGCAATCGCCGATAAATCAAATGCAGCAAGGGTCCGAAAAATCGGTAGCGTTCGCGACCATTTTAAATGTGTACGAGTGTGACGAAATTCGTATAATTGGAACGGAGGCACGTTCAACAACAGCAACAAATTGCTTTGATTAACTCAATAAATAACTATAAGACCTATGAAATAAATGCTCCGGTTTAATTTTTTTTCTGTTGTTGTTACAGCCATTGCTGCTGCTGTTGCTGTCCGTTATCTTTCTCTCTTCTCCATTCACTCACTCACTCTCTCTCTCTCGCCCAGTCAATTTTGTTCTAGGTTGCGTATGCGCTGGCTCATATTGCAATTTTTGCTGAGTCGGTGCACAACTGTAAAATTGCCGATGCCATTGCCATTACATTGAGAATAGAGAAAAAGAACGACCGAGTCCTTTTTCATATACATATATATATGAATGTATATATTTTTTGTTCGTTTCGGTTTTGTTTTGAAATAGTGAAACGCACTTTAACACAAGAGAAACGAGAGAGTTATCGAAATTGCATTTTGCAGAACGGAATGTGAAGCATTATTTCAGATTTGATGTACAATACATATTCGCAATAGTTGGCCAATGTGATTCGATTGCAATGTCCCCTTCTAATCAAACCATGCAAACGCACTATGCACTACATGATGGTGATGTTTTTGTTGCTGCTGCTTGTTTTCGTTGCGAGAGAAGTGTTTGAAATGCGAAAAGTCGCTTAATATGACAAAGCAAATAATTTATTGAATATATGAAATCTGATAGGTTCTATCAGTTGGATAAATTAGGAGTGATGTGACGGTTCAGTTCGTCTCGGTTCGGCTTTGGTGGGCCGACTATGTATGTGCTTGTCTGTTTGTGTTTTTGTGTGCCACGCAACACATCGTACAATGGCAAGTTGGTGATTCATGCATTCGAACGCTCCTAAATTTGATTTTGACAATGAAAATTACGAGAATTCGACACGCAACATCAAAAAGGATTAAATTAAAACAAAGAATTACTGTCATGGCCCTTGCATTATGCGGTGCCATATGGAAATTGAAAATAGAATATCCAAAATGACAATGACAATGGAAATAGAAATTTAGTAAACCAGTAAGTGAGTATGTTTGAATATATCCTTATCGTTTTTACATTTTCCGGAATTACGAGAAGCTACAGAAGGCCAAAGAAGACGAAGTCACCATCCACCAGTCCGGTTATGGTTGTCTATTTTTCTACAATGGCTTCGGCTGCTGCTTTTGGCTGTGGCTGTGGCTGTTGGCGACGGTGTTGTTGTTTTCTATCTTGTTCCCGCTCCTCTTATTATTATTTCATTCAAGTTTATTTTCCTGAACAAAAAAAAAAGAAATTTCGCTTTAGCAGCATTTTTAAGTGATTCCTATCCTCGATAAAGTGTCGCAATACGATAAGCAAAATGGCAATTTTATTATCCAACAAACCGTCCCTTCAACATGTAAAATTTACATACGGAATCGGTTTTGGTTTACAATGGCTTCGAGATAGACACTGAGAGCAAATGTGAAATACAGAGAGAATCTGATCTCATAACGGAACTGTGAACGAACAAAAAAAAAAGAAACTTAACTACTACTTTGTCTTTTCGCATAGTTTTAACCTCCCCCGTACACGTCCCGAATTTGCTATCTAACTGAACTCAAAGTGAGTGCTACAACAACAACAATAAAACACACAAAAAGCAAGAAGAATAAAATTCATGCAAAATGAATCGATGTTCGGGTTGTATGTGTTTTTTTGGCGTTTCTATCTCACTCAATCTCTCTCACACTCTGCACACAAACACCACTTTTGTCACTTTGTTGCCTTCCGTTTCGTGTTCATCTGGGTACAATGGTGAATATTAAAACTACACGTTTCAGCTTGCAAATTGATTCGACTTTATTGTTTTGCATTTGTAAAGAGCGGGCAGCGAGCGCAAGAGAATGAGAGACCCAAATGCTCAATGACGACGACGACAGCCATTGTTGAGGTGTGAGAAAAAAAAAATGGTCGTCGATAAAAAAAAAGTACCCAATGTATATATCGCTGACAATTTTTAGCTTTTGTTAATTTTCCGAGCCAGAGAAATAGAAAAGTACGGGATAAAGTCGTTCGTCGTACTGGCGACACAATCATCAAAAGCCAAAACACGCACCACACCAGAAAAAAAAACTAATCGAATTTTTTTTTTCATTCTCATGCGTTATTTGTTCTGCATATTTCACTATTATTACAGTTTGAAAGTGTGAATGATTTCAAAATGAAATTGTTTGAGAAAAAAAAAATAGTTTTTAGAGAGAGCGAACTGCGAAAACAACGACGACGACGACAATGATGATGATGAGCGAACGATATTACTTTTACTAAATTACGATTTTTTAAATCGATATTGTGGACAATAAAAAAAACTTTCACCATTCGCATCACAACCATTTTCATTTTAAAAATGTCGAAAAGGAATGGTCCATATAAAACTTTTTGATCAACGAATATTAATAATTTTGGACCACGACTGCGAGCGCTTGTTTTTTTTATGGTTGTTAAAATGTCATTGCACAGAGAGTTACCCTTCAGTTGTTCGAATTTCTATTTTAGTACTCGCATTTATAGTGTATGTGATCAAAAGCTGTAATCATATGTAGATATGAACAGAAGAGTAAAAAAAATGCCAATGAATCTAAATGCACGTACATTTTGTTTCCAATGACATTGAGTTTTGCAATTGTTTGAATTTGCAGCGACGAAGACAGAGAGAGAGACAGAGAGGGAGGGAGGGAGAAAGAGAGTGAAATGAACAAAAAAACTTGTTACACTAAATTATTTTGAATTATCTGGTATTAATTTTTATTTATTGCTTGAACGCGCGACTTTTGCTGGCTCCACATCGCTTCCATTGCACCCAAAAACCAACAAATATAAGCGTACAATGAGCAATATATGAGGTTTGATGTGTGTGCGCGCGTTCGAGTTATTCGTACCAGAGAAGACAATGGCATTTGAATTCGAACTATTCGTTGGTCGTAAAACACTTGTCCGCGTATTTATTATGCACATGTCTCTCATTTTATATGTATTGTTTTGCACAGTTTCACAATTTTAATGGGTTTCTGAGTAAATGACATAGAGTAAGTGTATGTATGTATGAGAGAGAGAGCGAGAATGCGAGTGAGAAAGCAAAGTGACTCGTATAAATCCAAGCGTAAAGCCTTTCGAAGAAATATTGAATGCGGAAAATGGTCACGGAAAAAAGCTTAGCAATAAGCGATGGAAAACGAGAAATGGCTCTAATCTTAATTGATTACTATCGATAAGATGGTGGTAGTCAACAGCACCGTTTTTGCAATAATATATAAAAACACATACACCAGTAGTGTGTGTGTGTTTTTTTAACTAGACCTCATTTAAGTTAGCTGAAGTGGAATTTCCTATAAATGGCTTATAATTCGTTTTAAATTATTGCCTCGGCAAGGGCTACCTAAAAATAAAATGTTATCAAATAGAAATGAAATATTTATATAGAATAAAATATTATTTAAGGGAAACCGCATCAGAAAAAGGAGTCGATCATTTGAACGGGCGTCGCCACAAAACTATAGATAGACACGTCAACAACTACATTAATTTATTACAATTTTGCTTTTGGCTCACAAACATATCATTACAATCATGACATGTCGATGAAGACGACGATGAAGACGACGACGACGACGATGTTCGGTTCGAAATTGGGTTCGTTTGGTGGTGTTTGGATGGTCGAAAATTGCATGAAATTAGTGATCAAATTGAACGTATTAATGGCCATTCCGGGAAAATTTCATTCGTAACGTCGGTCGGTTTCAATGTAACGTTAAAGGTTCTTGAGATTCACATTGGAACAAAACAAAAATTTGGAAAGTTTTTCGGTTATTTGTTTGGTTTTGTTTCTGCTTCTCTTTCTTTCTCGTTTCATAAATGTGTGCATGTCTTGAGCCTTCCGATTCATGACAATTTAATGTCATGAATTATGAACATAAAAGATCAACGGTGAAAATGAAATGCATCTTGAAAAACGTGCATCCATAAATCTTTTCGTTGTATTTTTTTTATTCGAGGGATTTTGTTGTGTTTGTTTTTATATTTTGGCTTGGCATCATTTTCATTAGTCCATTCGTTTTTTCCTACCTGTTCTCTCTCTCTCTATGTGTGTGTGTCTACTATTGTTCTGTGTGCGCGAGCTCTTTCTCTCTTGAGGAAGTTTACTTCCGATCCATTACCGAGAGACCGTGGACTTATTGCCATTAAGGGCACCGAACACGTTTTTCTCAAATATATTTTCCCTTATTCTTTTTCTGTGTCCGGCTATTTCTCGCTCTTGGCACTCTTTCTCACTGTGGCTTCCTTTCTCTTTCCTTCTATTTCCTTCTTTCTCTCTCTCTCTCTCTCTCTCTCTTTTGTTTGTCTTGGTATTACAGACTATTTTGTACGACTTGTGCGGCGCCGTGCAAATAATTTCAACTTGATCAAATAAAACCATAAGAAAAAACCCCCGAAGAGAGACGAATACCTGAACCTCAAACTGATTTGTTGAATTCACTTTTCAGCTCTTTTTTGTTGTTACCTTTCTGATGGAATATTCAAAATACAAGGATATATTTCATCCAACTAATCGCTATGTCTGTTTTATGTTTGGCAAGTGGTTATACTGGTTAATCATCGAAAATCAATGTGATTATCCTTTTCCCCCGTCCTTTATATCGCTTTTCGCTACAATTACAGGTATTTGGAATACTCATTTTAAAAACCAAAGAAAGAATTAAATATAAATGGTTTTCGGATATTTAGCTTGTTTGCTTTTTTCAAATGCCGTTGACAGCCCAGTAATAGAGTGAGGAAACAGAAATAAATACCAAAAAAAAAAAAACAGAAGACGATTTTGGTTCGACTCGGTGGATTTTGTTTGATTTTATTTATGCATCAGGCGCTTGAAAAGTGGTGCACACACGTCGGAAACAATGATTTTAAATTAACGAAGGAACATTTTTTTTTTCAAACAAACGCACTTAACGCACCTTTTATATGTTTCCATTCAACATTTTATGTGTTGGTTTTTCTCATTGCTCTCGCTCACTCTCTCGCTGGTCCGCCTTGCGTCTGAATTTTTTTTCTTCCGAACTTGACATCGAAAGATGGGCAACAGACAGACGTGGCCAGTAATAAAGAGTGTGGTACGATGCGGTACGGTGTCTGTATATTTTATTGACTCAAATAATAATTACGCCAAAAATGCATTTGTTCAAGGGGAATTTTGTTGATATGTTTCTAAACGCTTTTTGATATTTTCATGTGTTGGAATATCGATTAGAAATCACCTGCGGCTTTGGATTTTATTCTTGTCCTTATCCACTGTCTCGTAGATCTTTCCCTCCCATATATTTGTATGTACAAATACTATGCGATGATAGTTGTTTGCTTATCAATAACAACAACAAGAAGGTAGAACAAATCACCCAGCGTACACCACCGTTTGCCTTTGGATCGGCTTGCGTTTTTCTCACTGCTTCTTCTCTCATCTCTATTCTGTTCTCGTTCCATTGCTCGTTGCTGTCTTCATGTAATTTGTTTTCGCTTATATTTTATTTGCGTTTCATCTTTTGGGATATGTATTTTTTTCCGTATTTCTCTCGTTATTTGTTTGAGGTGAATTCTTTTGTTTGCCTTTTGTTTTTTATCTCTCTTTCTCTCTCTCTCTCTCTCTCTCTTCATCTATTTCTTTGCATTGTGCGTTCAAAACTTCAAAAAGCAACGAAGACCTTGCCATACCAAGAATCAGATAGAAAATATTATTGCACATATGGATCATATAAATATCAAATCGGTGTGTTTTTCGATTAACCATTTTCGTTATCCTCACTCTATCTCGTTGGCTCGTCGTTTTGTATCGATCAAAAATGTTAATTCTTAAACTAGACAGAAGAATAAACAAAACGAAATGAACTTTAGCGCGTTTTGCGTTTCTCTCTCGTTCTCATTTTCATTCGTAGTCAACCGATATCTAGCTCTCTTTTTTCGGTTTATGACAACATATCATTATTATTATATTGTCTTGTTGATTTAATGGTTAAATATTTGAAATGGATTCGGGTTTTCTGTTAATAATTTTCTTAATATGATTTGTCGGATGAAGGCGCTTCTCTTTGACATATCTCTTGATATTGACTCAAGAGACTTTAATGCTTAAGCATGTAAAACGACAGAAAAGCAAATCAAATCAAATATTTGGCTTCGTTTCATGCACACGCACATCGCATACAAACACCAAATACTAGATAGGTAATCATCATCATCATCTGTAAAAAAAGAATGCCTGAACAAATGAAGAGTTTTGCAGCAGGCAAATAGTATTTGTGTGTGTTTGTGTGTGTGCAAGCACTAAGCACTCCGGAACTGGTTGTTAGTGAAATCGAAATCGACGAATGGGAAATTGTTTTATTAGCATTGGGATTTTATCTTTCGCTATGTTATTTCATTGCAAATGGAATGAAGTGGATGGGACTTTGGTCTCCAAACGATCTAATGTAATTGTGCAAAAATTCTTTGTTAAAATACCTCATAAAAGTTTACCGTTTAATCTTTAACAACTTGTTTACTTTACCCGATCAACTTGAATCCGCACAACGTATGTGCATAATAAAGCATATGCTTTTAGAGCAAAAGCAAATTGGTTTGACTCTTTCGATAGATAATCAAGGACAGATTGAATGCAAAATGAAATACACGAATCAAAGGCAGCACCAGCAACAGCACCCAAACTCAGGCGCATACAAATAAGTCGAAAATGCTGAAATTGGATTTTGCCACAAACCAAAAATTCAATTGGCATATGTATGAGGTATAATGGTATGAGAGAGCTCACAATTTCAAGACCTGAATTTCTATATGTATACACGTATGTTGAACAACAACAACAACAAAATAAAAGGAAAAACTAATTTAAACAATTTAATATCTGCAACGATCTCTTGGCCTCTGCACATGCTGCTCTCATTCTCTCTGTTTACAACATTTAATTTGATTTTGAAGACGAGAGCACAAAAAAACTGCATTAATTCAAATTAGTTGTTTAAATTGAATAATAAAACAACAACAACAAATGCAAAGAATCGAGCCAAAGAAAAAGAGTCACCAATGAGAGTGAAATGAGAACGACAAGAGTAGAAAATGCACGGAGAAATGTTCTCTCTCGCTGTTTGTGTGTGTGTGTGTTTATTTGCTTACTTAACGTTGTACACAATCTTTTTTTTCGTCGTTGTTTCGCTTCTCTGAATGTTTTGTATATGTGTTTGATTTCTGCTTTTGTTGCACCTTTAAATCACTCTTGTTACGAAGAAAATTGAAAAATACAAACGGTTTAAATAAGGAATGAAATAAGTAAATAAAGTAAAAACAAATAATAAATACACGGAATGAGAGAGAAAAAAAGCCCAAAAGCTATGTCGAAAAAAATACACGACGATGAAAAAAAGAAGCTCAAACGGCCAATCCACATACATACAGCCACAGCACACAGCGCGCAATGAACATTTTGTTTGCATTCATTTCATTTTGATTGTTGCATGCAACATGACTGTAAAATACAGCAAATCAATCTTTTTTTTAAATAGGCGATTTTTCTTGAGTAACGTTGATGTGCGCCGAACAAACTTTTAAGACGGCAACAGAAGAAGACGAAAGAGCGAAAAACACACACACACACACACTGAACAACCTTTTGCACGGGCAAATGCAATGGCAAAAACGCAAAATGAAACGGTTGATTTTCTCGCTGAAAACAAACGACAGCGCACGCGAGGAAGCGAGCGAGAGAGAGAGAAAGAGTGAAAAAATAAATGCAAAAAAAACGAATTGTTGCAAATTCAGTACAATTTAATGCATACACAGAGGCCGGCAGAAGAACTGAAAACCGTACTTCAGCTAGTAATCAGTGGAAATATGCACTCTTTTTATATGCGAAAAAAAAAATCCATCTGAAAAATAAAAGACCGGGAAAATGTTAAGCAGCGGAAAAAAGCAAATGCAAAAAAAAAAATAGATGAAATGAGACGACTGACTGCATAACCCCATGTCAGTGTGCGAATGAACGAGCTAGAACGAAACTGAAATAGAACACAAACAACAACAAAATGACTTCATAATTGATGATAAACGAAATGCAGTGTGTTTCAAATCAACACAGAACATTTGACCGGTTCCAACAGTTTTTCGCTCAATTCTCTTGCTTCAAATACACACTTAATTACAAGGTGCACATTTAAAATGATCATTTTTCCCAAATGTTCGCCCACTTCGCCTAGCGCTTAGTGCATCTGCATTGCAATTGCCCGAGTAATTCGCAGTTATTTTTTTATTTTCCATATAAATGACCACGAAAATCACAAATTTATCTTCATTTTTCATCATTTCACAACGTATACACGTGAGAACTACCAACATGATTGTTGATTTTTTCTTCTCATTCGTTTTTTTCCGTTCCATACTAATTATTTTGAGTAATTTGAATAAATGGTGTGTTAACACAATTATTAACGTTCATATCTTTTTGCTGCTTCTCATTCCATTTTTCACTTCGAACTTTTAAAATTGTGTTCCATTAAAGCTTTTCTTCAAATTCCCATTGGAATCGTTGAAAGCATGTTTTGAATTATTTTTGGTGATAGCCAGAGACACTTTTCTTAAGTACTTTTGGTGCTGTAAACGGTTCGAGTATCGGCTGTAGCTAATACAAATTTCACCGAATAGCGGGTAACAAAACCACAACGTACTTAATAACTGACCGGGCCACATTACAAAACCATGTGAGAACCTGCTCAAAACTTAAGTACTTTTGACGGTGCATACTGAACGCACGCATTCACATTTCAATTCAGTTTTTCCATACACATTAAACATTATTATTTGCATACCTTTTTCTATTGTTTTTGCCAAATTGTGTGCAAGACATTTTCGAAAATATTTTCATAAAAGTATTCAATAAAAAAAATCCAATATATCAAGAATAACAAAATAATCAATTAAATCTCCAGAACATTCATCGCAAACAAACTGCGATAGCAACCTAATAAACAAATCTCAAGTCATTCGTTTGACAGTTGCTTTTGTTGATAGCGAATGTGAATCGCGCAAATTCATCGGTTCAAAATTGTATGTTTTTTTTTGGTGAATTTTTGGTGTAATTTTCATTTATTATCGAATCAAAGGGGAAAATAAATTTTGAAACCATGTCGGATTTAGAAACACAAGTACAAGCTATGCAAAAAGTCAATCAAATTCGTGATGCGGTAAATAGTTTGTATGCATGGGAAAAAGACGTAAAAGAACAGGATGCCAAACGCAACACGGCACCCGATGAAGAGGTTACTTATATATTTCATTATTTTTGTTCTATGTATTCATGTTTCTCTTTTTTTCATTTGTATTTTTAGGCATTCGATCAAAGTTATATGATAAGAAGTCAAAAACCACCAGCCTCCGATGTTGAACCATCGACAAGTGATCAAGCAACATCAACAAAAAAATCAAACGAGATACCGGATCACAGTCAGTTTAATTATTATAAACCGAAAAGTGTTAAGCCGACATCAAGCGGCGGAGAAACTGAAAAAAATCCGTTGAATGATTCGAAAGCGTCGACATCAGCAGCACAGACTGAAGCCCCTCGCAAAGGTCAATTGAATCACATTAATAAATCGAATGCTGAAAAAGCCGATGAGTTCAAGCAACGTGGAAATGATCATGTTAAAACCGGTGAATACCAAAAGGCCATACATTATTACACAGAAGCAATTCGATTGAATGGCAGTGAAGCTGTTTTTTATACAAATCGAGCGTTGTGTTATTTGAAACGAAACGAATTCACGGAATGCATTCAGGATTGTACAAAGGCAATTGAACTGGATAACCTGGCGGTCAAAGCGTATTATCGGCGAGCACAAGCATATGAACAAATGAAAGGTGATTTGCAAGTGGCAATTAACGATTACAAATGTATTCTTCTTATCGATCCGAAAAATGCTGAAGCAAAACGTAGCTTAAGTCGACTTGATGGTATATCGAAAGGTAGCAAAAATATAGTAACACAACGTGATTTGAAGGTTGAATCGGTGGCCAAAAAAATTGCATGGACATCACAGTTTGACGGCAAAGATGGTTTTGAAAGCATTGATTTTGTGACTAAACCACCACACTTACGATCAAATCAACCGCTGAAGAGTATTACAATCGTTGATAGCAACGAAAAGACTACATCGGCACCGGCTATGATCGATTCAAATCGAATCGTTGAATCAACTTCCGAATCGAATATCGATCAAACATCGCAAAAGAACAATAAATCAATTGCCAATACCAAAAAATCCAAATCGAACAAAATGCCGGTCATCGAAAAAATTCCACACATCATACCAGTTGATTTGGTGATACCAAAGAATTCAGCGCAATTCTATAAAACATGGTCTTCGATTAAAGATGATGCACAAAAATTTACGGTGCTCAAGGTAATTTTGAATAACGCACAATATAATGGCAAATGCTAATTGAGTTTTGTTTATTGCGTTGCATTGCAGGGTATTTACAATGCTGACATCGGTCGAATTTTGGGCGCTCAATTTACCTTGAATATATTACGGGAAATTTTCACGATTCTCAAATCAGAATTTGTTCATCAAAATCTTCCAATAGTCAATATTATGCATGGCATTTTCAAAAATGATCAGATGACCATCATCTCGGCTATGATGAATGCTGAAGACAAACTAGGTATGAAAGAAAAAACATCCGATTTTTAGACATGAAGAAATTGTAATTAAGTTTTTCTCTTTATTCTTTTCAACAGCGTTCACAAAACTGATGGAATATATGCGAAACCGTGGAGAGGACGCCCGAAAAATCAATGCAATTGAAAAACAATTCGATTTGTTGATTTCTATGTAAAACTGATTTATTTAGTTAGAACAATTCCGAGATTATGCAAACACTCTCCAAGAGAATGAATAAAATTCAACAATAAATGTTAACGCAAATTATTTTTTTTATTCATACTTTCTTTTACATGGTTTTTTTAGCATTTGTTCCACAGTTCTCTTTGAACGTCTTTAAAATTATCGTTTTGGCTTTCAATCAGATTTAAAAAAAAAATCCAATTAGATTTTGTCGTAATATTATTTGCACTGCAATTTTTCATTCATATATAAACGGTATTGTCAATTTCTTGGTTCTTCAAATATATGCAAAAATCTGATCCGATAAAAAGCTTAAAACTAAAAAAAATTATACTGACATATTATTGTCCTTTTTTTTATCAAAAAATTCCAAAATGGTCGGTGATTTGTTTTTTTTTTTTTTGAAAATTAAAAATTTAACTAACAATTCACATAATTTTCATTCACATACGTTAAAAGTATGTATGAATTAAATTATGTGAATGCTGTCATGTTCAACTTTGTTTTCTGTTGGGAAGATCCCTTCTTGGCGTTGTGTGTACTGTTTCCGGCCTGTACTGCAGTATCTGATGCGGCTGATGTGTTTTTTGCCATGTGCTCAGTATACTCGGCAATGATTAATTGGAGTAAGGCGTGACTGCGTTTTTGAAGCTCAGCTTCCGTGCGGCTACGTAAATACCAATCGAAACAGTATCGCTTTGATAATCTACAAAAGCCAATATATAAATTTTATGATAGATTTATACTTTCGAAGATTTAGGTTTTATTCATTTTTTTCTCATATATTTTTTTTAGAGCAAACTTACGAAATTTCTCGACGCATCAAACTGTAGACATTTGGATTATGAATGCCGTGTTTTTGTAATGACATTAAAATGAAAGTGTCATGTTCACGTGTATAGTTTGATTTTCGCATTCCTTTAATCGTAAGTTCCACTTCGATGCAACGATAGCTAGTCATTTTCCACTCAAATGCTTCAATGGAATGCTCTATCAGCTTTTCGGCCATTTCTTTTTTCACCAATGGCTTAATACAGCGATCGAATGTTTTTATTTCGGTTTTACCACGTTGCCAAAATACGAGATGATATTGAGTCAGTTCATTCAATGTTTTGCCAGGAATCAAACCTTTTTCAAAAATGTCGGTCAAATTGTCGCGCCCACATTCTGCCATTGCGTCGACATATCTTCGAATGAATTGTTATTAGTATAACGTAAAATTTAAATCGAAATTGAACTTACAATTTTAAATCGTTTCGTGACCAATTTACAAAACCTTTGCTCATCAAACTTTCTTTTGTTTCACGATCGATTGCCATATTAATACGTCCATCACTTTCGCACATTTCGTATAGTTCCTTTGGATAAAAATGAAAATCATGCAAAAGTTTCATGTTTCGAGGAATGGCTGGCACTGGTATGGGCGACGATGGCATCATTGGAAAATTGTATTGCTTTCGTTTGCGCAATTCGTATGTATCATCGGCGCCTCTCTTTTGTTTTGTACGAAAATCAGTGCCTTCATATTGATAAATTGATGTACTTGAAGCCTCTTCTAATGTCAATGTTGTCAGTTCACTTTCGCCCATTTCGGCATATTTGGCATTCTCTTCGGCCGTTTTTTCTTCACCTCTTTTCAAAATCTTATCAATATCAATGTCGATTACATTGGATCCATCTGATGATGATAGTATCTGTTCAGCGCCAAATCGAATCATGTCTCGTTTCATGCCTTTCGTTATTTCGCTGATTCTCTTATCAACCGTACGGCCTTGTTGAATTACCTAAGGGGAGAATCACAAAAGAAAAGAATAAAATTTAAAATAATCGATAAGTAATCGGAGAATAATCGAAAAATAATCGGAAACATATAATGAAAAAATTAAGTTGAATTACCATTTTATCCAAACGGGACTTTATTTCAGCGCGTTGAACAATTCGTTCGTCGACTGTATTTTCGGAGACCAATCGAAATACACGCACCTGTTTCTTTTGACCAATGCGATGCACCCGATCGATCGCTTGAAAGTCTGGCTGTGGATTCCAATCCGAATCGTAGATGATGACGGTATCAGCCGTAGCCAAATTGATACCTGTGCACAATGAAACGTTCGATACAACAAATATTGAAAAGTCTTGATGGATTTGATCGAATCATGTCTTAATTTAATTAATTTTTGTTTTTCATATTACCCAAGCCTCCTGCACGTGTTGAAATCAAATAAAGAAAAATGTTGCTATTTTCCGCATTAAATTCATCGATGTTGGTTGCACGGTCTTCATACGGTGTGTTTCCATCCAAACGACGGAATTCATGGCCACGCCACGTTAAATAATCCTCCAAAATGTCGAGCATTATCACAAATTGGCTGAACATAACAACACGCGAACCCTGTGCCTTTAGTTTTGCCAAAAGTTTATCCAATACCATCATTTTACCACAGCTGGTTACTAAATGCATATCGGTGGTATATGGCGGGCCAAGTTCAACGCCATCAATTAAATATGGATGGTTGGACGCCTTTCGTAATTCCATTAAAATGTTGCTGATCGATTTAGTGGATTCATCGCCAAATGCATCAATTTTCTTGACCTCTTTCAGTAGAACCTTCTTATATGTTTCACGTTGTAATGGTGTTAAACCAACAAACAATTTCACTTCGATTTTTGGTAGAAGTGATTTTTCCACTTCAGCCTTGATTCGGCGCAACATGAATGGCTTTAAAATGGCCCGCAATCGATTGACAATCTCATTGTTGCCTAAATGTCGAATCACAAAAGTAAAAACAAAACAATTGAAAATAAATTCAAATCATTCCTGACAAAACTTGCTACCTCTGAGACAGTCATCAGAATCAAACCATGTATCGAAATCAGCGGAACTAGCAAACACATCTGGCAAGAGAAAATTCAACAGTGCCCACAGTTCGTGCAAATTATTCTGTTTGTAAATGGAAAGGTATGAGAATTGTTTGATTCGCTTTAGTTGCGAGAAATGTGTTTGCAATGATAGTACTGAATACATGCCTGTAACGGTGTTCCTGTAAGCAACAGTCGGTTGTCAGAATGAAATGTGCGCAAGATTGTACTCAATTTGCTATTTTCGTTTTTTAAACGATGAGCTTCATCAACGACAAGATATCTCCAATGAACCCGTTTCAATCGACTTTTTTCGGATAAAATCATTTCATATGTTGTTAAAAGACAATCCCATGACATTCGATCGTCCATTTCACGTACCACCTTGTCGCGTTCCTCTTTGTCGCCAATCAAAATGAGCGCTCTGAGCGATGGACAAAATCGATTGACTTCGTTGTACCAGTTACGAAGTGTTGACTTCGGTCCAATGACCAAAAATGCACCGTTGATTGATCTAAAATTATCCACAGTATCTTAATATTCGAATATCGATTCTTTTTAAAAAATGCGCAAGTCTTACCGGCAATGTTTCAAATAACCAAGAACTGATATTGTTTGCAATGTTTTACCTATTCAAAATTGAACAAAAATCGGTTAAAAATGGTTTTTTGTGTAAAGTAGTTAGAGTTGCTGTCATGTACCTAAGCCCATTTCATCGGCCAAGATGCCGTTCACGCCCTGTTCGTATAATGCAATCATCCAATTCAAACCGCGCAATTGATAATCACGCATTTCGCCTTTGATCCACGTTGGGGTTGTATCAAATCGTATGCCCGTTGTCGTTTCATCGTCTTCAATATCGCTTTCTTCGTCATTGCCTTTATTTCGGCGGCGATTTGTTGATGGTAACCTTGTTCGGGAAAAAGAGAGTGAAGTGTGCCATTGAGAGTAGAGTGTCGAACGCTGACTTGTTGTAAGTGGACCTGTCAAAACTCACTTTTTTTCACGTATAAGCGCCATTTTTTGTTTCGCCGCTTGCTTTGGTGAATTGCCCACAAAATGTGTGAAAATTTCGGCTTGTGCCAATAAATAATCCAGTCGCTTTTGTTGTTTCGGACTTAAAAAACTTTCTTTCGGTGACACATCCACCTTACATTCAATAAATTTGCATACACAAACATTTGTAGGATAATTTTTTTTTTCAGCGAAAAACCATCACAAGTGTTTACTTACAATTTTCGAATTGGAATTTTCATCGCCAATTTTAGTATCGTCCACCTCCATCGCTTCAGCCATTATTTTATTTTTTTTGTCGAAGATATAATCACAATAAACACTACAATACGGTCAATTTTCAAATTACCAAAGTAAATATCAAAAGTCAATGCAAATGCTTTAATCAAGTACACACTGTCCGTTATACTGTCTGTTTGAGTGAGAGAATGAATGCACATGCAAAATGGACCAGATCATTTTATTTGTACACCGACTGACGCGCCATCAAGTGAAACAGCGTGTGGTTAAATTTAAAAATTAACTTGCAATGTCATGGTTCTCAGACGAAGGGGTTATGTTTTGCACCAAATCCGAATAATATGCGCACGCACACTGTGTAAACGGTACAATGAAGTGAACTTAAACAATATGTGCTAACACGTACTATTTTACGAACTCAGAGAGAAAAATGCAAAATAAAATAAGAGCTCGATTGTCACATGTAAATAAACAACGATTGTTTTATTTAAGACAAAAACAATATGGATATGTCACTTATAATCTAAACGATTGTTTTTGTGTAATCAATACAACGAATTTTAACCGATTTTGATGATATTCCAAAATGAAGAAAATACACTCGATTATATTTTGTCATGAGTTTTCAGAATTCAATATTGTATTGAAATTGTAGTCGATTGTGTTGAGAAAAGAAAAGAAAATAATAGATCGCTTAAGATAATGAGGCACAATATGGGTCGAAAAAACTATGATAATTGTTGCTTCTAATCATCGTCGCTGTCACTGGATTCACTGTCACTGTAAATAAGCGTCTTGTCGGCCTTAGAAAATTGTTTCATGTACATCGAGTAGGTGCTTTTTCCTTGTTGCAACGATGAGGACGAAGTTGACGTTGCCGACGGTAGTGAATTTGTGGAATTGGTCCAAAATGCTCGTTGACTGGAAATATCGATTTTTTTCGGTGCGACCACATTAGAAATGAGTGTTGAAACTGGTGGATGTTTGGTGTCGGTTGTTGGCTCAACTTGGCGCCAAAATTCTCGTTGATCAATCTTCTTATTTGCTGCTATTTTTACTGTCATTTTTTCGTGTTGTCCAACTTCCTTAACAATTTCATCAAAATCTTCCATGATTTGACGGCCACGTGCCCAAAATGCTGAACTGTACTTGATGACATCATCCACAGTTTTTCCTTTCACCATTTTTGCAATATTGTGCATATCATTTCGACCAAATTGGTTCATTGCATCGCAAAATTGACTGAAATTCTCTTCGGTCCAATTGGTGAAGCCTTGTTGCATTAGCGCCTCTTTGCGTTTGGTGCCATGCGATAGATCCAAATATTCACCATCTTCAGTCATATTGTACAATTTTTTCGGATACAATTGATGTTGATACAATCTGATGAGATTTTCTCCATCCAATGTCTCGTTACCTAGGGTTAATCAGAAAGAAAAGAATGGAAATTAGTCAATAAGTAATGGAACAGAATTGTAGAGTAATGGAATAGTAAAGTATGCCTGACACGTTACCATTATAGGATTTTCGATTCAATCGTGCCTTTCGTACACCTCGGACGCCGTCCATTTCTTCGTTGTCTACTGATGATTCTTGCTTTTTACGAAAATCAAAACCCTCGAATTGATACAATGATACGCTTGACACATCATCAAATGTTAGATGACGCAATTCATTTTCACCATATTTTGCAAATTTCTCTTCTTCTTCGGCCGTTTTCAATGCACCATCTTTCAAAATTTTCTCGATATCAATATCAATAACATCGTCACCATCTTTTGCTGATAAAATATGCTCAGCACCAAATCTTATCATATCCAGTGTGGCATTTTTTCGCTGGCCATCCGTCTCTACATCCATTTGGTTACCTTTTTGTATAATCAATTTATCCAAACGTGACTTAAGTTCTGCACGTTGAACAATGCGCTCATCGATCGTATTTTCAGCGATAAATCGAAAAACGCGAACCTGTTTTGTTTGGCCAATACGATGAACACGATCAATTGCCTGAAAGCAGAAAGATGAGAATCACTCTTTAATCTGTTGGTATTAATGTTTCGAAATGTTCGTGATTTTTGATTGATAAAAAGATCGTTCGCCAATTTAAGATATGTTGGCGCACTTTTTTCTAAAACAAAAATGCTTTTTACCTGGAAATCCGATTGTGGATTCCAATCCGAATCATAGACAATCACGGTGTCAGCGGTGGTCAAATTAATACCTAAGCCACCAGCCCGGGTGCTTAAAATGAATATGAATTTTTCGCTGTTTTCTGCATTGAATTCTTCGATGCTTTGAACGCGGTCTTCAAACGGTGTACTGCCATCCAAACGGCAATATTGATATCCGCGCCAAGTCAAATAATCTTCAAAGACGTTCAACATAATTACGAACTGAGTGAAGAGAACGACCCGTGAACCTTGTGCTTTTAGTCTTGCCAAAAGTTTATCCAATACCATCATTTTACCACAGCTATCAACCTATTGCAAAGCATATATGTTAACAATTCAATTTCAATCAATTTGTGTTGCGTTCGATTTTAATTACCAAGTGTTGATCGGTGGTATATGGAGGGCCAGGTTCAACGCCATCAATCAAATATGGATGGTTGACTGCTTTGCGAAGTTCCATCATAATGGTTTTGAGCACCTTTTGTGATAGCTGTCCGGTTACCGAGTTTAACGTTTGAATATCCTTCAATAGCACCTTTTTGTATGTTTGACGTTGAATCGATGTCAGTCCAACAAACAATTTCAATTCTTTCTTTGGCAAAAGCGTCTTTTCCACATCGGCCTTCATACGGCGAAGCATGAACGGCTTGAGAATTGTGTGCAAACGCTTAACAATGTCATTGTTTCCACGCAAACAATTGTTCGAATCGAACCATGTATCAAAATCATCTGAACTTGCAAACACGGTTGGCAACAAATAGTTCAGCAATGCCCACAGCTCATGAAGATTGTTCTACAAGCAAATAAATAACTGTTAATCACTTCATCATTCGTTAAATTTTCAGTGAATTCAGTCTGTCTATTTACCTGCAACGGTGTACCGGTTAGAAGTAAACGGTTTACTGAATTGAATGTTCGTAATGCTTTGCTCAGTTTTGACTGTTCGTTTTTGATGCGATGTGCTTCGTCAACAATCACATACTTCCAATGGAATCGTTTCAGTGGACCTTTTTCTATCAAACAAATCTCATACGATGTAATGCAAACATTCCATTTCTTCGAATTTTTCATTTTTTTCAAAATATCCGAACGCGATTGTTTTTCACCGATCAAAATGTAGCCAGTCAGAGACGGACAAAATTTTTGAATTTCATTCATCCAATTTTGGAGCGTTGAATTCGGCGCAACGATTAAATGGGGCCCATTTACTTTTCTACAAATCAACGAGAACCATGCAACACATGATTTTGGATTGTTTATACAAATCGAAATGTGATACTTACTCATACTGTTTCAGATATCCCAACATTGAGATGGTTTCAAGAGTTTTGCCTGTGAAACGAAACGAATTCGTTGAATTTAGTTGCTACAACATAAGATGAAACTATATTTCCACTCAATTCCAACTTACCCAAGCCCATTTCATCAGCCAAAATGCCATTGATGCCATTTTCATACAGCGTTATTAACCAATTCAGTGCTCGGATCTGATAGTCACGCATTTCACCAACAATATATGATGGTGTTTCGTCAAACTGAAATTTCACTTTGACAGTTGAATCGTTCAGATCGTCCGACACATCTCCATTACTGCGTCGTACTTTTTTCGATCTACAATTCGTTTTGTTTAAAGAAAAATTCAACCGAAAAATAATGATAAACACATTCCAATTGAATTCCAAATAACTCAATAACTATTGTGTGTTTGACATTTGCCAAATTACAACTTACGGTACTGTCGCTGTTGTTTCGGTCGCTTTGCGTTTGTTATTTTTCTTGGAACCGTGTGTCACGAAATGTGAATAGACTTCAGCTTGTTTGAGTAAATATTCCAGTCGCTCTGACTCAAAATCTTCTGGTCTTACTTCCAATGAATTTTCTTCGACATTCTTTTTCATTGTAAAAAAACAAAATTAATTGCACACTTTGATTGCATTACCACCTCGACTGATTTTTCTATTGCACAAAAATGATCCTTTTACTTACCATATTATTGGATTCAATTTGTACATTTCTGTTCTCATTTTCCGTATTTGCCATCCTGTTTTTTCGATCAAAATCAATGTGCACGAGTTGAATGTGTGAACGAAATTCGGCCCGTTCATTTACTGAGCGCGAAAAATATGAGTACACCAGTTGACTGACGATGTTAGTATGAGGTTTGTATTCCGTTATTCAAAAAAGAAGACACTTGTTTGAGTGCACAGCAACGCCATCTAGTGTTATACTGTAGAAATACATATTGACATAAAGTTCATGTTCTAAATTTGACCGACGGTATTGTTTGTGGAGAATGCATTTGGATCAATGCACTTTTTCTTATTTGCAGAAAATCGATTCAAGTAATTGAATTGCAATATTACATGTTTGAGCAGCAGAGGATATATTGATTTTTAATTGAATGATATGCTACCATTAAATTTATCCATTTCGCAGATTTGCTACAACAAGAGTTACAGTGTTTAACTTTTATATGAAAGGAAGCGAACTAAAATGGGAAACTGAATTTATTTGTCTCGGTTTAAATTTTTTTCAAACATCTTTCTGGTTTATCTGAATTAAGATTTATTAGAAATCACTGCAAAAAAACTATAACTAAAAAAAAGAATAAAACGAAAATGATTTGTATTTTTTTGGAAGCCATTTTTTAGCTTTTATTTTTATAATTCTTTTTTATACATTTTCTCGATTTAATTTTTTTTTTAAACAGTTGGAACGTTAAAAAAGACCTTAAATTGTAATATAACAAAGTAAAATAATTCAATCAATATTTTTTGTGTTTGTTTTTTTTTTCATTCATTTTGTTTGTATACTATAATACATTCATGTACCAAGAAATGTATAGCGTGAGAAAAAAAACTGATTAAAAAATATAAATTTGTGTTCATCTATTTCTCTCTCTATATTTATTGTTTTATTTTTATTTTTTTAAAAATCGCATCGACTCACCAAATGAACATACTGGGACACAAATTTGTTCCAATGAATACACATACAATGTTCGTTTTGGTTGAAAAAAAAAATATCTGTTCTTTTTTTCACAGGCATTTTTTTGTCGGCCTCTCGCTTTTCGTAACTGAAGAAACAATCTTAAGCAAAGTTGTTCTAACATTATATAACAAAGTTATAGTACTAACTCGAGTTGTACGATGATTTTTTTTAAAACATCTTCAATTAATTATGCAAAATGCACGAACAAAAAATGTATCGAAAAAAATACATATATTCATTTCAAAGTGGCTAATAAAAGTAAGTTTTGAGCACAAGATATTCAAATTCATTCCACAATGACCGTAACAAAAGAAACAAAACTATCATGATAAAAATGGACGTGTGAATTATGAAATTCTCTTGTATTCATTGTCACATATGTGTATATCAGTATTTTCAAATGTTTGTTTCGGCATAGATTTACTATAAAAATGTTGCGTTACAATAAAATAAAAATGTAGATTTTTGTTTTAATTTTAATTCTTTGATTTGATTTAATTTATTGAATAGTTGGGATTGAGTTTGGATGAGTGACACTAATTGCAAACTATTTTTTTTTGTTTCAAATGTTTTCATTGTCTGTTTGGTTTACTTCCCAGTGTAATATTTAAATTTGTATAAGACATTTTGTGCCTTGATTACTTGGTTCAGTGTTCATTCATTTATTATTATTTTCTTACACACGAAGCGAAATTGTTTGTTTTAAATGTGATTCACAATTTGTATAAAATTTACGCGTTGAAATGAAACAAATCCTTTTCGTTGTTTTATTCTTGTTGTTTTGTGTTGGAATGGCTGAATTTCTATGGTCATTCAATGTGTCTATAATTTGTTCTTTATTACATTTTGTAGATTTTTTTAAAGAAAAAAAACATTGATTGCATCTGCTAAATGCGGTGTGGGTATGTACTTTAGAAGATCATATATTATTGCAACCAGTATTGTGGTTTTTTTTTTCAAATATTTTTTATACGGCGGCTGGTGAATTCTTCGTTCATACTTTAAGGTGGCAGGAGGAGGTGTAGGAGAAATTAGAGTTGTATTTAACGCACGATGGATTATTGCTGGCTGGACATGGTTAACATCTGTATTGACGCTGGCTATTAATTTCGTCGATGTTCGCGTACACTGTAAAATTAACGGAAAGAAAAATGCAAACAAATTAGTTATAAATTTAAATATCGATCATTTTTTTCAGCAACATTTTTAAATACAATGTGAAAAAAATGAGCATATATTAATAAAAAAGATAAGATAGTAGGTATTAAATTTTCCCAACACTGTGTGTGTATGTCTCCCGTGTATGAAATTGGATTATTAAATGCTGATAGCAGCAAACATTGTAGAAAGACAAGAGATTTTTTGTTAATTTCGAAATGTCAAACAACAAAATCACTAGTCTTCCATACAAAGTATGCCAAAAAGAATGTTTTAGTTGCGATGATATGCGTGTTTCGATTTTTCACTCCTGAAGGTTTGTTAGCGCGATTAGTTCCATTTACCCAATGCAAAAAAAATACGTAGTGCATGCGAAATCCAACACCAAAATGACTTTTTGTTTTTACCAAAAATATATATGACTTAATACATAAATCAAATGAAAGAGGTAAATGAAGGCCGTGTATATTTGAATATTAAATTGCCTACCTTTGCTGCAGCAAATATTGAGCCAATTGAATTTGCCTTGCTGTGCCAGAAATTGTGATGATGCGATCGGTTGATCCTTGAGCTGGTTCATCGATTGTGATGAAGGCGTTCGATTCCATACGAATTCTTCGTATGCGTGTTCCAGCTTTTCCAATGATAGCACCAGCCAACTAAATAAGAAAAAGAGAAAAACAAACGCATATGAAAAATCATTTCATGATATTGAAACCGGGAAAAATCTTACATCTTTTGGAATTGTAACTTGTGTAGTTTCTCGACTCTCATCATTTTGTCCATTGTTTCCAAGATTATTTGGCATATTATTTCCCAAATTGTTGTTACCACCCATACCCATGTTACCGCCCATGCTGTTATCAAATGCACTGTTGTTGCCCAAATTTGGATTATTACCGAGCCCATTAAATCCATTCATCAAGCTATTTGTGTTGCTTGTATTGTTCGGGTTGTTGAAATTATTGTAGCCCATGCCACCGAGGCCATTGTTTCCAAACTGACTGAAATTTGGTCCATCAAAATTGTTACCACCCAGGGGCTGTTGGTTCGATGCCCATGGATTTATGAAACTGTTACGATCACGATCTCTGCAAAATGACAACGAAAACCAGAAAAAAAACGATCAGAAAATACGTTTCAAAAAGAACTATTAAAATTGAATTTCAAACACTCACCTCATGTTATTATTACCACCACGTCCACCACCGTCATTTCTTCGATTGAAGTTGCGATTATTGTCACGGCGCTCAAAGCTTCTGTCTCGATTGTTGCGACCTAATCAAATAAAAACATTTTTTTTTGTTTTGTTTAACTCTCTTAATCGTTTGAGCGAAATTCTTCGTGTGATTTAAGGATTTGTTTTATACCTTGGCCTCCATTGCCACCGCCGCTACCGCCACCGCCACCGCCACCGCCACTGTTTCCGCCGCGGTTGTTATTGTTGTTATTACGATTTCCGCCATTACCGGCATTATCTCCACCAAATCCACCATATTTGTCGGCCAAGTAGTCATCGTAATTGATTGGATCATAACTTTGTATTGAGCCTTTTATTGGCACTTCTTTTATCAGCACAAGAATATCGCTGATGGCATCCATGCATTCTTTTGCCTTGCCAATGCACTGTACGACCCGGTCGGAACTCTGTGGGCACATGTTTGAAAATACCTTCAAAATACGGCATCCTACTTTCTGTGAATTGAAGTGAAGAGAAAACAAACAAATGATGAGTTAATAATTTTTTTTTCTTTTTGCATAAAAAAACAACAGATGAATACATTTGACTGACAACCATTTACACAGTTTTTGTTGTTTTTGCTTGATTTTGTTTAATAAAAAAGCAATTGCGATTGATTTTCATTTGAAACAAGCGATGACCGATTTATTTGTTATGATTACAATTGAAATAATCAAGATAATTGCTTGGAAATTACAATTGTTTGCGTCAATTTCATACTTGAGCACATCTCAATGAATCATTTTGATTTACATTCCAGGTGGAATGATAAAATCCACACAAAAAAAGTAAATGTTTTCTACTTCACAGTTATTGTCTCTTTCTTTTCAGATTCATTTCGAAATATGGAATTCATTCTTAAACATAGCAATTATATTATAGATAGGAATATTTTGATTGAAGTGAAAAACACAGCAAGTTATGCATATTGTTATGCATAAAATGTGAAACAAGACAAAAGTATATTTCCATTTGATAAAAAAGGTGGAGACGAACGAAATAAAACAACCAACCAACATCGGCGCTGAGTGAACGCCACTGAACGTTAATGGTAGTATTTCCATAGGAATTTTCATATTCGCCACTTGAAAATGAAACCAAGCAATGGAATTTAAATTGGGGTATGTTTCTTCTTCAAAGTGGAAAAAATATGAACAAAGTGAACGTTTTTTGTGTGGGTGTGATTACTTCATAATGTTTATTAAGTTTATGAACGATAGTGAGAGAGAATGTTTAGTCACATGAATAAAAAAAATGGTCAAAATAAATGTGAGAGACGAAGAGGGACAGAAAAGTACGAATAATTTCATGAAGTAGTGTCGATGACCATATGCTTGCTCCCACCAATACATATATACTCGGTGGCGCGCAAACACATGCACATATCAACCGTCTTGTCAATTTTGAGACGAACACTGACGCAAATTGTCGTCATCGTCGTCACTTCTACTATTAAGATTTTTACTATCATCATCATCAGCAACAAAATCATCTGCCTGAGCTATTTTGTTTTGCCTATGATGTACATCTGTTTGTTGGTATGTAAACTGACTCTCTCTCTCTATCTATCTATCTTTTTCTCTTTTTGTATATCTTTTTGTTTGCATCAGCACTTTGGAACATTTGAGAATTATGTGTTCTATTTAGACAGCTGATGTGAGTTCATACATGAAAGGTGCAATCCATGCATGTCTGTGCACTAAATATAATGGATGCCGTTTACTTTTGTTCTTAAGTCTTATTCTTTTCCTATTTTTTGATCTCTCTTAATCTTTTTTCGACGTCGTTGTCGTCGTCATCATCATCGTTGGCAATACTGTTGTTTTAATTCAATTTATATTCACTGCTTAATGCCCCTTATACGTTGACTCCTTTTCTCTTTGCTATTCGGTTTTTTTCAGTTCTTTTTTTTCCATATTTTTTATACTGTACGCTTTACTTTTGCTATCTACAATTATTTTCCGTGTCGCTTTTCACTTGTTCATTAACTCAAGAAATGTTTATTCGGTTCAACCATTAGTCTCACCTTTGGTTCAGAAAGGTGCAAAGGAAAAGAGATAGAGAGAGAGATAGACGCTTGAAAATTGTGTCAATGTGCAGACGATAATTACACCAAGTAATAACATCAACGACCGTCACCATGATGGTGGTCGTTTTCGACCTTCTTGACATTTTCGGTGTGAATACAAATTATTTCGTCCGTTATGACATTTCTCTCTCTCTCTCTTTCTCCCACAAAAATCTAATTCAATTTAGATAGTCAAAAAAGGGTAGCGCGTTCATTTGTTATTATTTTCTCTTCTGTGTCGGGTCAAACACACAAACGATAATAATAAATCATGCGAAAAAGTCTCTGTTTAAATTTCATTATATTCTAAGGCTGCTTTGCTAATTACAATTATTTCCTTTTGATTCTTGGTTAACTAAAAAAATGACGAAGCCTTTTTCTCTCCCTCTGTCACTCTCTCATTCGTTTTTGCTTCGATGGTGTCGGTTTATTACTTAAATTTTCACTTAGCTCATGATTTGAAGCACATTGTATTCTATAAGAATGTCACAATGAAAGTGAATTTCTGAACATTAAATAAACGAAATTAAAATGGCCACATTATTCTTTTCACCTTTCTTAACGAAATTTTAGTTGAAACATTAGCACCAAATTAAATTGAACATAAAAAAGAAATCTTTCTCCGTCTGCTCGGAAACGAAATGAATGAACATTTGGTATTTGTTTTCATATACGAGTATACGAAATTGTGATGAGTGAACGGAAGGCGTTTTGGAAGGAAAGAGAATGAAAAAAAAAATTGAGAAATGATTTTCAATTCCGGTCTCCTTATGGCTTCGTTTGCTTTTTCCACTGTAAATGTACTAAAAACCCGAATCTAGCGATAAAAAAGGGAAGTCGACAAACAAACGAAACCAAAGAGCAAAACAGAAGAAATTTAACATGGAATGTGGTTGAATACAAAAAAAATATATATATATAGCGCAACGCTCATTTCGCTTCGACGAATATTAATGTGGTTTCGCTTGACTGTTTGCTCTTGCTCGTCGACATCAAAAAGGATGCCTAAAAGATCTACATAGAAAAATGTACGTGTGAGCCGGAGTGTAAAATATTGAGTCAGTTGGTGTGTAAAATATTGAGTCAGTTGGTGTGTGCGTGCTCTTCATAAATATGACGAGAATCGAACGAAAAAAAAACCTCTCACACAGATTTCAATCATTATCAAACAAATAAGGCCAACAAAAAAATGTTTGAACAAACTAAAATGTGACCAAATTTCGAATATATAATTGACACATGAATTTTTGTTTATATTGAATAACATCCAATTTTCTATTAACCCTGTAAAATAATTCAACTCAGCTCATTTTTATGCACTCATATTCCAATGGTTTTTTCCGCAATCCAATGGCCAACGGCTATAGCAAAATAGTCATAGCAAAGATGCACTCTATACCAAAGCAAAATGAAGAATTCAAATAAAAAATAAGCATAAAATGAACTGAAGAGAAGAACAGCAATAGAAAATAGAATATGAACTGAGATGAAAAGCATAAAATTGAGGTGAGGAGAAGAAAAAAATGCAAAATCGACATCACACGGCGATGGAAGGAATGAGAGATAAAGTGCTATGTAAGAATATTACAGCTAAGCGCAGTCGAATGCAACCAAAAATGTAGACCGGATGAGGAGCGAGTAGCAGGAGAATCTCAAAAATGAATTGCCGAACTAAAGTAAAAGGAATATTGTACTAACAACGTGAGAGATGTAACTGTACGGTGTTATGAGAAAATGTCGAATAAATTCCGAGATTGACACACTTCCCGTCATCGTTTTTTCGTTCGATCTAGGTGGTTTTTTTTATTTAGATTTTCTCTTCATTTTCACTCGTCTTACGGAAATACATATTTTTTTTCGTTTATTGTCTCTGCACACTGGTCGTCATTATCAACGCGATCCCATGGAACACTTTTTTACATCATCATTTTAAATAAGTATACAACTACTCTACATGGTTTTTAAGTTCATCATCTAGTCGCTTCTTTTGTATGTGTGTGTGTATGTTTTTTTTAACTTTCGGTTCATGCTCAACTATGAACGTGTGTTTCTTGTATATTTGATTTTCCTTGTTCACAAATAGAATTCCCAACAAAAAAAGGAATCAAAATTACAGTAACAGCTCGAAAAAGAAGAACCATCTTTCAATGCTTGAGAGACCAAACAAAAGATAGGTTATAAAATGCCTCGTTATCTATTCATAGTTTTCATATTTTTGTTTGTTACACAAATTGATTTTGCTTCAGATGCTCATGGAAAGAAAAATACGACCACTGTTTGTTTTAAAAGTGTTAAATTGGGTTCAATCGACAGTGAAAAAGCCAATAGATTCTTGTTGAACTGCATTTCCATCGTGTTATCGATACAGCAATGTCAGCAGAAGTAGTAGCCAATTTTTCGTTCAGCCCCATCGTCAGATAGTGACGATATTTTGTTCTGTGTATGATTGAATAATGTTGATTATATAGTAGACACATGGAGAGTGATATCGGCAAGATGGAAATGCATTGAAAGTGTAAATGTTCCATTAAATGAAGAAAATGATGTAGCATTTTCGTCGAACGAAGAAATTTATTTGGATGCCATTGAGCATTGGTGTTGCTTCAGTCATTGCGGCCTCTTTGCACACATAACTTCTTTCTCGCTCACTTTTTTTTATCCATTTCAGTCTTTCGTTCGCTTTTGCTTTCTCGTCTCCGTGTGCACATTATCAATAGACAGGAAGAAGACAATAAAGAACATAGCAGCAGGGAGAAGTGAATAGGAAAAACTGTCATTGAATCGGCAACAATGGGTTCAATGCAAGTGATATATGCACACATCGGCAAAAGGATGAATGAAGGTAATGTGTCACACAAAGAGCCCTCTTTAATGTTCAAACAACGATTTTGCTTCTCATTTCTCTTTCTGTGTTTCACCATTTTTGAGTGTGGCAGTGTACATGATTCGCTTATTCAGTGTATCGAACGCTTTTTTTGTACAAATCCACTCAACAGACGAGAAAATTCATTATTTCTATGAATTCGCACATTGAAAATATAACAACAACACAAGAATGAAAAAAAAGAACTAATGAAACGGGGAGAGAGAAGAAATGAAATGGAGGCATATACATTTACGGTGGTGTAAAAAGAAAAACCAAATTCAATTCCTTTTTTTATCATCATCGTTGTCGCAGAACACAATTACTTTGGCGAGAATTTCTTTTTTTTTATATATATTTGCATGTGTTGTAGAACTGAAATAACATTTCATGCAAAATAATCAATGCTGAGTCAGCAGAAATAAACGAACAGTAAAATGTACATGCTTGCGTTTAGCCAACGGAAAAATAAGAAAACACTGAGAATCCAAATGCATTACTAATACTCAGAAGAGAATGAAAAAAAAAGAAGAAAAACTTGTGCAGGCAGTTTTTGTCTTATTTAGAGTGGATCGTGTGCTCAGTACAGAGAGAAAAGAAATATCCATTGCCAAGAATACACTCGCTAAATTATGAAAGAAAATCGAAAAAATATGGTCGTTCCAAACCACCAAACACGAACGCTCGCGCACACACATACACGAAAACATAAATCGACCGAAGAATAAACAAATAATTGAGTAGGTAGGAAGTGAGAGATTATAAACGACTACTTGAAACTTCCGTAATTGTTTTTTTTTCTTTCGTTCTTTTTTTTCTTTCTTTGAATGGAACAATGTAATTCGCCCAAAACAATGTGCATCATAAACGCAATCAAACGGCACTGAATTTATTGCAATATAAATGACAATGCAACATTCCTTACAATTTTCTTCGATAGCATTTCTGATTCCTATCCACCACCTTTGGCCCCCTGTCCCTGTCCTCAAGTTTTGACGAAAACTCGAATCCAATTCAAATACTAATTTATCAAATAACTCGAATTTTGGATTCGTGTTTAGAAGTTTCTACCATTGTTCCAAATGTTCGACTCAAAATGTGTTTTAAGCATCGCGTGTCTTGTGTATGTTCAAATGTAAAACAACTTACATGTATTCATCCAATTAGATCAAAATGATTTGGTGTCTCGCGTTTTCATCCCGTATCCAAAATTGTTGATTGCAATTCTTTGTAATGTTCAAAATGGTATCGTATCGAATGAAATTCGACATAATCATTGAAAATGTGATCGGTCCACATTTTAAAACACCCTCGATTAACCCGTTTCATGCCCGTTCCCTTTTTCTTGCCGCGTTGCCTTGTATTGTGCGAATGATTCTTTGAGTACGTGTCGTTGAATTAATTTCTCATATAATGAACAATGAACATTTTATCCACACATACACACACAAAAAGCATAAGCAATTGTGCCACAAAGTTTTCGTAAGCGAACGCTTAATTTTCTGTCAAAGGTGGTTTCAATTGAATTGAATCAATGATGTATACGCAATCCGAACGCTTAATTTTGTGAATTCGTTGAAACGCCACATTAGTACACACATGAACACACTCACAAATGAATCATCTCCATTTCTCTTTTGCCATCAAGTGTAAACAACTGGGTGAACCAAATGAAAAAAAAAACCGAAGCCATCAAAATGTTGGGCGCAAAATTTCTGCTTGATTATTATTTTATTTGCGTTTCCGTGTTATTTCCATTGCTTGAACGAAATTGTATTTACGTTCGACATTTATTCGATTTTCTCGTTCAGTTTTCAGTCGTTTTCTTTTCTTCCATTCCCTTTTTTTCTTTGTTTCAGTCTTATTTCCTGTATGCACAAAAGCCAAACAAATAGGCCCACCACTCTGGAGCGTACGTTAATGGTGAGTTTGTGGCGAAAGAAGAAAACAACACCAACAACAAAACTCGCTTTTAGTCTCTCTCTCGATTACGCTTTGAGACGGAAAAAGTAAAGCGATGAAAAAAAGGATAAGCACGAATTTAATTAAGAAACTTTTCGAAAACACTTAACCGAAAAATGAATGCAAAATAATACATGGATGCATCACACGAGACTAAGAGAGGATGCTCTCGCAACGTTCGTAATTATGCACGATTCAAAACACCGATTTAAAAAAAAAATTGGATTCTTAATGCCATACAAGTCCAAGTCTTTTCTTACTTTTGGCTTTTTCCTCTCTTTTTTTTTCTCTCACTCAAACGAATCCAATTCAAAAATTTTATTTTTTTTATTTTATTTTATTTTTTTTCTGTCGAAATGCAAGCTGCACTGCATTCTTCTATTATTCGGATGTACAAAAGAGATAGAAAAAATGCGACAAAAAAGGAGATGAAGTGAATAAAATGTTAAATAGCGCGGAGTAAACCGAGCGAACGATGTTACTCGGTTAGCGTTCAGTTATACACTGCCTGATAAATGCAACTGCTTGACGCTCGTCGACTACATTCCAATATTCTGACGGGCGACCACAACGAGATGGAAATTCTAATTTATATGAACTCACTCATACACAGTACGCTGGAAATGGTCGAGCCCGAGCACATTGAAAGGGGGAGAGAGAGCGAGAGAGAGAGAGAGAGAAGGGGCAACACAACGGCAACCAACAGCAACAGCAGCGGCGGCAAAAGCGGTGGCAGCACCACCGAAACGAACGATATGTACGATAGAACAAAACTCACGACTATTTTAAAACACATTGAAATGGTGAAACATAGGTAACAAAACCGACGAAGAAGAAACATGGACAAAATTCCCTTCAATATTCACACATGCGTAATGCACACACACCAAATGTGTGTAAGCAATGCATAACGGAAAGGTAAGCCGTTTGTGTTCATGTTCGATATTTTAGGCAAGGCATTATAACACAAAACATCAAGACTGCACACCGATATACACACAAAGCGCAAAGGGATGAATCGAACCGAAAAAGAAATAAGAAGACAACAACATGATAGATATAAATGGAATGCCATGTTTCGGTTCTCTCTGTCGTTTACCATCGCACATTTCGGGCATTTCTTGCGATCATTGCATGCATTATAACTCATACTCATAGACCCAGCACCACTTTGCTGTGTGTATGTATTTTTTTGTTCGTTCAAATTTCGTGTGTTCTTTTTCTTCATCTTTATTGGTGTGTTGTCTCTGGAATGCATTTTGAGTTTTTTTCCCTTTTTTCTATTTTCTTGTGTTTCCGAACAACAGCACGAAAGCAAGCATATGGAATCACATACGGGTCTTACTTAAATGTGCACAACTGTCTTGTTGTTGCTTCGTTTTTTTTTATCACGATAATCTTCAAGGAATTTTACAGAGAGCAAAATGATGATGATGATGGTGGTGGTGGTGGCGGTGATGGTGAAAAATAAGAAAACAAGAATGAAGCAAAGACGATGAAGATGCCTATTCAAAAAATAAAAATGACACCGGCTGCTCATTAAATAGAAATACTTGAAGCCGGCTGTTGTTTCCACATTGCATTGCAACCAACAACGTTGCTGTTGCTTAAATTGTATGCGATGTGAGCAGATGAACTGGATGCAACAAACAAAGCAAGCACTTCATAAATATGATGCGCGCGCGAGTGATACAGATACAGGAACTGTAATTACACGGTTTCAACATTATCCAGTCGTTCTTGGCATTGCTGCAGTCTTCTTGCATCTTCAACACGGCAAATAGAGAGAAAATCACTATCTCTCGCTATGTGTATGACTTTTTTTTTCTTGTTCATCTTTTTGGGACACATTTTGGCATGTTGAACGAAAGTTCCAAGCAAGCAACTCTCAACGTTTGAATTGAATAGTGAGAGTAAGTCGTCTTCTACTTTGAACAAAAAAAAAACTAGTTGATTCGAGAAACAGCGATTAAAACTTTGTATAATAAACGAAGGCGAAAAGTGAGAAATGGTGTGCGATCGCGTGTGCGCGCGCGTACACATATCACAAATAGTTTTTGACATTTGTGCGAATGCATGAGCAAATAGAAAACAGCGAGAAAAAAGGCACAAATAAGACTCATTCTCTCGCATATATCCACAGCTCGGGTTGAAAATTTATTCAAACAAGTTGACACAGTTATCAAGGCTTAAATTAACAAAATATATAACTATCTCAGCCGGAAAAATGTATATACAACTCACTAGACGCATATTTGAAATCTCTTAAGCTTGGGCTTAGTCGCTTAATATTTCAACAGCAACGGAGATAAACTCTCTTTCCCGCGTTATCTATATCGTTTTCGGTATATCTCTCATGGTAAGCACACTTCGGCATACTCATTCTATAACAATTATTGGATGCGAAAGAAAAGTTTATGCAAACACCAAATTTTCTACGAAAACTCATAGGATGAATAGCGCCGAATACATGGTTAAAATACTGAAAGTTGTATGCCCCACAGTTGCGAGAGCACGAAGAAACAAAAAAAAAAATCATTTTTTTTCAGCTAGGGATATGATCTAATCCAAACCATTTCTGACAATTCGCAGAGTGGGTTCCACTCTTAGAACACTTACACGGTTGAGGCAAATTTATTTCGTTCGGGCTCTCTTGGTCTCTCGTTTGTTCTCCTTCACATTTTGGATGTCGATGGTAATTTATACAGAGTTATGAATCGTTTATTTGATGTATAGAATCAAATTACGGACACGTTTTTTCATCATCATCATCGTCATTTTACACCATACTCTCTATTCAGTATATTTTCTTGCTCTTTCTCTCGTTATATTCACTAGCAGATTGGCATATGCGATAAGGTATTTTCTTTTCATTTAGTTTCGCCATTAGTTTGGTACATTGTACTAATTCAACAATCTGCTTGAACTTTTCGTTGAATTGCAAGTTTTTCAAGGCGAATATCTCACGAGGGGTGAATTTGAGCATTTCGTTTTGCCATTTTTCATTAAAGTAAAATTCTTCCGTTCCATTACGAAAACCACATAGCGATCATAAATTTTCATAGTAAAATTACCATTTTGGAAAATTCACAGATATACATTGCATTCGAAGAGAAAACATTTTCATCTGAGAGTTTGTAAGTTTTGGTTTGACTTCGAGAAATTACAACGAATTCGTATTCATACAATACAGACACACATACACAAACAATGCAGAGCGAACAGAATTTTTCCAAAATAATTTGGCTAAGTTAAAGCCATGCAAAAGCATCCATAGCCGTCTAAATTTCCTTACATGACACCATTGTGTCGTTGTTGATTCAAAAGTTTTCGTATACCGAAACATTCAAAGAAATGAAATTTTGGCGGCGAAAAGCTCTTTTGGTGTGCGTTCGTGTATATAGTGTAACACATAAAGTTATGATAAACTTAACATCAGTAATTTGTGGCAAAACAAAGCTAATTGAATTTCATTGAATCTTTATGTATTTTCTCCTTCCCTTGCTGGCAAAACATTCTATGCGACGAAAATTCTCAATTGGCAATTCACAGCCGAACACTAGTTCTTATCTTGGTCGACGTCGTCGGTATTACTGCTGTTGTTGTTGATGTCATCGACGTCGTCGTCATGTCGTTGTTTTAGTTGCACAATGCGAACACTCTAGTCGATTCGAAAATGTGGGATCATGTTTTTGTTTACAGTCGCCAATAAACCGATGCCTTCGACAAACATTCTCTCACAAACTCATCACAAGCAAACATTAATAACTAAAAAAAAGAAACAGAAAAGCTTGGTGACACATTTATATTTTACGTGCACATCGACAATTGTATTGTTGTCACACACACACACACAAAGCTCCATGGAATTGATCTCTCTCTCTCTCTCTTCACTTTTACAAGCATGATGGAGCTATAATCAAATGCTTCGAAATCAAATTGATGTTATACTTTTCTATGGCTTTCCAGATATAGATTTATAAAAGTATACATTTCAGTGTGTTTTTTTTGGATTAGTTTTCTTCTTGGTCATCATAGTTGCTGTTCTCTTACTTTATGCTATGCACTGATTTCATTCAGCCACGAAGAGTATCAACAATAAAATGTTGGTTATCATTTTCTGTTTCCGGTCACGTGTACCTCTTCGTCGATTTCTCTCTCTCTCTCTCTCTCTCTCTCTCTCTCGATAAATGTGTAAAAAATATTGATTGTAATTTGGATTAATTATGTGTCAAGAGCCATCTTATGGGTAAAAATGTAGATGGGAAACTAAAGGTGAGCAAAAACTGTGACCCAATTTAATCCATTTTCTTAATCTAATCTCGATTTTTCTTATACAATTACTACCAAATCCATAATAAGAGTGTAGGTATAGCATAAGATACACCAACTTTTTAGCCCCATCATCTCTTGGGAGGATTTGTTGTTATTGAGATGCGTATTAGTGAAATGAAATTCGAAACTTTTTCCTCAATCTCTCTAGCTCCGTCTGTCTTTTGGCCATGGTTGTTTTTTTCTTCTTCTTTTGGTTTTAATTTCCGAAATATGTCAGCGTCAGCCAATGGTGCAATGAATTTGTATTCCACATTTAACGTGAGCAGAAATTAACCAAATTGAGCTCATTTTCTCAAGCGCATCAGAAAATTACATTGCATTGCAACGAGCTTAAAGTCAAACAAAATGCATAGAACAAGACGGATGGAGCGTATATATGTGTTTTTGATAGAAATAGTAGCATTCATGAAACTGAAAAATGAATTTTCGGCAAAAAGTTTTTATCTTCGGTTGTATGCAGTTTACGAGAGAGAGAGAGAGAGAGGGAGAGGGACGGAGAGAAATAGAAAACAAAACTGGCTCCAAAGTAATTGTATAATTTTCACGATACACATTCCAATAGTTTTACCTCACACTACGAATCTTTTCGCGTTACGGAAATGTTCATACGTGTGAAATGTTAAATATTCGTTGAGTATTTTCGAAAATGTTCGTAAAGATAAAATCAAGCCGCCATCAACCCTCACCATCACCGCCCTGAAAATGAGCAGTTTCAGTTTTACAGTGACAGTGAACAATTTTCGATTAGTAGTGCACACTGTTTGCTTGTCGGATGAGGGGCTCGACCGAACGAGACAGCGATAATGTTCTGTCCTTTTTCATTTCAAAATTAATGGCTAAATAAATGTAATTTGAAAGATGTTGGCGAAAAACGATAATGATGATTTAACGATTCTTGTTGCAAGTGAATGTAGGATGCAAACGATTATACACGCACGCTCAGCCATATTTCTTTTCGCCAAATTTTTACGAGCTTCCATACTTTTGCCACTGCACTCTTGCTCTCTTTCATTTTCGATTTTTTCTCTTGCATACGGAGAGTAGAAAAACAGAACTGCTTGGAAACAACGGTAGCAAACGAACAAATCGAAGCAAATAATATGGAAGTATTTAACACTTGCAGCAGCTGAAACGAGCACAGGCCAATGCACGAAACTACATATACACTTTACAATAAGCATACGGCGACTAGCTAGAATATTTAGTGCAGCAAAGCGACGAAAGTCGCACTCAGGTTCGCGTTTCATAACACAATTTATTATTATTCATTTTGTATATAATAATCATTTATTTTCATACCGAACTAAACACACACACAACGGTTCCATTCGCAAAGAAAGCGAAACAAAACAGTTTGAAAATATAGAAATGCCATGTATGTGCACAAATATTATGACATTAGTACCCGGCAAAGAAAACGGAAATTAATTTTTCGTTTAATAAGATGCATTTTAACTCATGTTCACACTACCACTCCAATACGGCGCCACCAAAATTCATTTGTTCAGCAATTGATGATGAAATATTATGATGCTATTAGTTTTAAGCTTCTTGTTTTAAAGTGGGAGGCAGAAAATTATTCCAAATTCAGTTTTCCGTCGGTGTGCTAACGATCAAAACAACAGGAACAAATGAAGTGATAAAGTTATATGTGTGTGTGTCTCATTTTATGCCTCATTTTTCATAATCACATTTTAAATGCGATGCATGTTTTCGTATCAAACCTAATCAAGTGTCATTCCACGCGGAAACTTTCAAAATAATTACACCCATGAAACTTCAACTGTCGAGTGTGTGTAGTTTGTGTCAAACATGGAATGTTCATAGCATTACAAATGTATAATAAATGCGAACGGATTTCCGATCGATTGAAGTGTTCTTTGGCATTATTTATCTTTTATACACGACGAATGTCAATAATACTGCCACAATTTCTAACTATTGGCGGCAATTTATTGCGCTCTTTTGTGTTCATGTTGGAAAAAGGGCAAAAAATTACTGTTTACTTGAATTGTGTGCGCTTTTTTTTATTCATTCTCTCAATGAGTTGCTGACGTCTTTTTTTCGCTTGAAATTGTGCGCGTTGTCGTGTTTGTTGAATTGCCACCAATGTTTGCAGTGGGAATTCTTTAGCGAGCATAAAACAGCAAGCCAAATGCAAGCCTGAAAAACTGTGGTTAGAATGCAAAAGTAATGTTATATCATTGAGGATTCATGTTATTCTTTTTTTTATGTTTCTTTTTTCTGTTTCATACCATTCTTTCTTCAAATGGACAATCGAGCCATAAAACATGCACATAAAAGGCGATTGCATTGTATACGAGGCAATCGTTTTTCTTTCATTCTCTCGTGTTTTTTTTTTTAAATGTGGCGACAATATAGAGACTCACTCTCTTACATATAACCAATGGCATGTCACCCCCAATTCGGGTTCACTACAATTTTTAAAAATTGAAATGCCGTGAATGTGCAATATAAACCTCACACACATGCAAATAATTATATTTAATATAAGGTTTGCCATTGCTTCAACTACTCTTTTTTCGCTTCCATTTTACCGCTGTTTCGCTTGTATTGAAAATTCGCTGTGCGTCCTTTTTGCTTTCCATTGCAAATATTTTGTGGTTCAAAGATAAAACACATTAGGCTGGTTAACAGTAATGACATTGGCAACAACAGTAACATTGACAGCACCCAGCTAAAATGTATGTTATGTGTGCTCGACAAGCAATAAGAGAGATAGAGCTGAAGCGATAGAAGGTGCAACTAAATGTGGCTGTCACGATGGATGAGCTTTCATCGAAATTGCACCAAACGTTTTTGTGCAAACGCGGAGCCGGTGCCAATGATGTAGCCAATGTTGCCGCCACCGCCACCAGTGACGAGTTTTAGCTCGTGTATATCGAATCATACAATCAAAACATTGTTGAGCATTTGTTGCGGCTTGAAAAATCTTCAACAACAAAATGTATACATTTTAAAAAAGAAATAACAAAAAGAATGTCAACGGTATAAAAATCGAGAACGAGAAAGATTTTTTATCGAAAATGAAAAAAAAAAAAAAAAAAAAAAAAAAAAAAATTGAACGTTAAAAAAAAAAAAAACAAAAAATTTTTTTTTACAAAAAAAAAAAAAAAAAAAAAAAAAAAAACAGTACGCAATGGACTGGGAGAAAGAAAAACCATGAACGAGTTATTTCTCCACATAAAAATTAAAATTCGTATACCATCGGAGTAAATGTTCTCCAATTCACTGTAGGCCTGTGTTTAAAAAAGAAACAAGCCCGCATTCTGTTACCAAAGCGATAAGGATCTTTGAAGAAAGAAAAATATTTTGTCGAGCTGCAGTGAAATAAATGAATTGAAGAAAGATCGTTTTTTTTATTTTCAAATAATTTTCATACTTAATTCGCATGATTGAAACGCGTTCCAGTGACGTAGGCTTCCATTGTTTAACTTATTAATAACATTATTATTATTATTTTTCTTTAAGATTAAGTTTTTGCCCTTTTTTATTGTTTTTCCCATATTCAATCTCTTTATTTAGTTGAAGCATTGGGTATAGAATTTTTTCTATAAATGTTGAGTATTACTTGTTTGTTTCGCATTGTTTGTTAAAAGTGCAAAAATGTTTGGAAAAACAGGTTGGAAGGAAAAGTGTGTTTTGTGTTCATGAGCACATCGGCGGACATTGTGTAGTTTTGATTTTATGTATCTTTTTCTCTTCAAATGGTAGGGTTTTTTTCAACTCAAATTAATAGTGACGAAAAAGACCATGCATGCTATGTCGTTGCTTTGATCGTGATTAAGCCGGCGGATTGATTGGCGCCTTCGTGAACTCTTTGTTGTGATAATAATGGAGGGCATTTGGCTACTTTTTGGTTTATTTCTGTGTCATTCATTTCTCAAACCAACCCTTCCTCCAAAAAAAAATGAGAGGTACTCTTTATCATCATCAATGTCGTAAACCAGCCGGATTCATTTCGTTTATGAATATTGTGGATAAATGCGTGCTCATTGGACAAATAAACATAAATATTGCAACCATAAAGTGATCCTTATCATTAACGATAATCAGGTAATTGAAAGTCCACCACTTCTACATGCATATAGTTAATGTACGATGTAAAAGAGTTCGTCAACTGCAAGTGGAAGTGTTAGTGTGTCTCTTAATCGCTTGAAACTCCCCATACTCATGCCTTAGTCTGTTCGCGCAAAACATTCATGTAGCCCCATACAAAATGTATGTAAGATACTGTTTTAACGACAAAGGAGCACTGAGAAATGTGTATAAATAAAACGCACATTATGTCATGCATTTATGAACAGAAATGAAGTTGAACCGAGAAAATTAGCATTTGCGTGCAACTGGCAAGGATACACCGAACAACGATTCGAATTCGATTAACAGCGTAAAATGGAAAATGAGATTATTGCAGGGGACGGGATTTTCATCATAGTTATTGTTGTTGTTGTGGTTTTTGGATGATTAAAAGTGCGATATATGTGTGTGTGCGCGCGTTGAGTATGCAAACAATATCACCAACGATCCCCAATCACACATTGTTTTGTGGAACCGTTGCATTTATGGGAAAAACAAAAGTGCGTTAAGCTATCATGCTTTTACATGTTCAAAATTCATTCGTTTATTAATTGTGCGCCTGTTTTTGAATATCTCGATTTAATCTCATAATTTATTTAATTTTTGATATTCATGTTTACAAGCAGATTTACGTTCGTTCACCCGCACTTCCTCCCCCTTTTCTCGACGAATTCAATTAAAAGATTCACCAATACAGAAAAAAGAAGTGTGTGATTCACTGTGACAATGCTGGCGGCACCTTTTGCCAGTTTTCGCCTATTTTCAGCAATCACATTAAAATTGCTCGCTTTGACTCAAACTAATTTCTTGAATTGTTCTTTTCACTTTGTGAACTTTTCTTATGTAAATTATGTTTCTTGATGAAAAAGTTTTTGCCTCTTTCAAATAACAATCTCGTTTTCTCTCTTTCTATCGAGTCTATGCACTCTTGACATTTGCTGGCATTTGCTTGGCTTATGTTTCGAGAACTTTATGGAATTTCGTTCGGAAACTGGTCTCACTAATGTTATTTGAATTGGTGATGTTGAAGCGAAAAACTTTCGAAGAGCATCAGAAATTGCATTATTTGATGAGCCGGAAGAATGCTCCCTCTCTATCACTTTGCATTCGCCCCGAAGCACTCAATTTCAATAGAAAGCGTGTATAGTTCAACTATTTTTTTTTTTGCTTTCCCGTATATATGCGCGCAATGGGTGTGCATACAGTGTTCTAAATTATTAAATATTAAATTAAAATAACATGCAATGCAATTGGTTTTGGCTTTTGGTACATTAGATATCAAACAGAATTTCGATACTCACATTTTCTATTGCACATACACAAGCCTCGGTATCATTTTAAAACTGAATCAATAGATTGTCAAATATGTCCACGTCATACACGCACTTTATAAATGTGTAGTGTATGTTTCATTCGGTTGATCGAGCTATAATCATATTTTGGAATGACGAATAGTTGATGGGAAAAAAAGCCAAATGACACAAACTGAAATTATGGTGCGGTTTGTATTGAAAATCAATTTTCCGTTGGGTCATCAGTAATTACAATACTTTTCCATATTGTGTGTATACAACAAATGGATTTTAAAATTTGTGTTTCAAATAGTTGAACAAATTATAGCTTTAGTTTCGGTTTTATTTTCTTTCGTCTATTTTTCCTCAATAATGTCCCGCCCATTGAAATTGAACAATGAAAAGAGAGAGAGAGAGAGTCCAACCACACAATATATTAACAATATAAATCGGAAAAAATATATAATGAAAAAGAGTCACGATGCAGATAGAGTAATAGAGCGAGTTCCGAGCATAAATGGTTTTTCATAAGAAATACACACGATTGGTGACGAAGTCAGTAGAAAAAAGTGCAACGCTTTTATGTAATAAATTTTAAAATAATAAATAATGAATAACGGTTTGTTCATGTTTATCCATTGAAATGACATCGACCGAATGCAGAACGAGCGAGCGAGCTGGCAAGTGATATAGATAGAAAAATGACAAAAAAATGAATCCAAAGACATACACAATGAATAAATAAATAAATCGATATTCTTTATTTACAACGCAAGGGGATGATAATGAAAATGGCTGTGACTTGACTCATACTCATGTGTGTTCAATATTCAAAAATACACAGGCTATTATCAACGGCATGACAATACCATTAACCTGAAATTCGAATTCGTTTTAGTCGCTCTCTCTCTCTCTGGCTGTGTCTCTCTCATGCACACGCACCCATTATCTCTGCTGCAATCGATTGGCCGTTACAATGGCCATATTCTCATGATATTATGTCATCTAGCTGTCGGTAATTTACATGTTGTTGTTATACAATTTACTGTGTGTATGTGTTTTTTTTTTCGTTGTATATTTAATTCATCTTATTATCCTTTCTTGCGTTTTCAACATTGTTATTGTCGCCCATTGTGGTTGTTAGTGGACGATGTACTGTCCAAACTGGTGAAAGCGACCGACCGAAAGAGATACGACCGATGTGCGGTTACAATGTGAATTTAGTTTTATATTGTATGTACATGTACGCCAAGTTTTTCCTCGGCTCTCGGCTCTTGATTGTAATGTAATATGAAATTATATGGTTTAAGCCCCCCCATGTGACATATGCGCGACATCAAACAATTCATTATTATTTAGTTATTTAGTAGCCCAATGGCCAATAGAACTTCGTCCATTCTCTCACTCACTCTCGAAATAGTTTGTAGTGAAAAGAGCGTGAGCGCGCGCGCACACACACCACTGAATGTTCGTTAGTTTTATTAACGACAGCATATCGACATGCACATAATATCATCTAGGGCTATCAAATAGTCGCATAATGGTACTACTTTTTTTCACTCTTTTTCTTCAAATTTTGCTCGTTTCCATTGAGTTTTCATGTAAATCAACTTTCCAAAACTCAAAAACTCTGCCAAAGCACCGAATAAGAGAGAATGCATATTACGTATTGTATGGAAGGTTCTCACCATAATATGATTTTCAAATAGTATTATTAATCTCAGGTAATTAACCATTAAGTCACGCATTTCTATGTATATATCGATGCGACGACCATCACTCAGTGCGTCGTTCAACTTTTCGAATTGTAACCGGAATATTACTTATTTGCCATATTGTATCTGAATATATAAATGTTAACATAGTAACTGCTCTCAATATCACACGATGTCGCCATTAATTCATTTACGCGTTGAAGCATAAAATTTCCATACCGATGGATGTATAATACAACATCGTCCGGATGAAAAGTGGGGTACTTAAAACCGTTATAATATTACCAGTTTTGACGCCCCAGTTTTCTCAGTGCTCAATAGATCAATATTGATTTAGAAATTATTTCATTCTCAAGCCTACCCGTTTTCGGTTTTAATTCGTCTTAAGCATCATCGCATCACTTTAAGCCAAACGAGACGAACATTTTCTTAATCCTTTTAACAAAGTTTAACATTGAGATGAGAAAAAAACGGAAATTCCTGTTCAAACGGATAGCGAAACTCCAAATGAATTCCAGCTCAAATTCAACAATCTAATGAAAAATGATTTGCTTTGAAATGCTGAGAAGAAATAAAATTGATTAAAATCCACCCTTTTATATGATATTGGATTTGAAACAAGAGATGACATCAACATTTAAATTGTTATTCCACCATCAAAGCACCATCAAACTATTTCGTTTGGTTTTTTGTTTCTTGGTCTGTTTTAAATTTATTTCATTTTCAGAAAGAGTCAACGAATTACGTTGATCCCAACAAAATCAGACATTTCACACGCATAATCATGAACTTTTTTGTCACTTCGATCAAATCAAGCCGTTTAGATTTTAATTTCATTCGAAGTAGATCGTATATACCTATTGATTTTCTCGATGCTATAACAACCTAATTACAAACTGGCATTTTTGACCAAATCGCGAATAGATCAAAACTATGTAAAATGATGATGGTTGTCGCGGTGCGCGGACTCGACGGACGCACACACATACAATATCGAACCCCAAATAGTTTGCTGTGTATATTTGCATACGATATTTAGACCAGTTTATGACTTATGAATGGTTCGCGACCATTTTTCGTTGTTTGGTGCTTCACTCGCACTCGAATATAATTTCGTTTGGGTCAGATTGTGCTCATTTGTATCGACATAAATCACAAAATCGAATACAACAGCTCCTCTCTCTGTGTCCAATGAAAGAAGAAAAAATCCAACAAACCAGAAAATGTCGCCCGAAAAAAAAACAGTCAAAGCATAATTTGTGCTTCGTGTACTGTGCCAACCGATTAATTTTCAATTCGAACTACACTCGAGTTATTTATTAATGAGAAGACCGTTATAAATATTGATTATTTTTTTGTGTGTATGCTCAATTTTTTTGTGACGATCATGTCAATACAAGGACACACATAATAATCCGAAGAGCCGATATAATTTTATGGTGTTATTTTGATCTGGTTGTTTTATTTTCATATATGATGTGGATCGATAGTTACATTTTTTTTCTGCTTCTTTGTCGGTGGCCATTTTATACATCATAAAATGTGAATAAGTAGCCAAAGGAAATGGCCATAAATTAATTAATAATTACGATTCATTTACTGTAAAATCAACAAACTTACAGCAATTCGTAATGATGATAATAAAACGTTTTGGAATATTCGATTAATAAGTCGATCATTGGAGTGCCTTAATTACATAATTAATTATTCTCTAAATCATACAATTTTATGTAAATAAGACTTTAGCTATTAAGGATCGAAAAAACTGTGTTTGGTTGCCCTTTTTTATATGAATATTTATAAAATATAGTACTTACATCTCGAATTTCCTTGATTTTGCCGCCACCCTTTCCAATAACACAACCGGCCAAACTTTGATGAATCAACAAACGTAAATCAATTTCGCTGTCCGCCTATAGAGAGAAAATGAAAAATGTGACATTAAATCATTAATTCGAATCAATTGGCTTACAATACAAACACTACAAAGTTAAACATTCGATAAAATTAACAATCTCTATTGCATTTTGGCTGAATGGCTTTACATTTTCATTTGAAATGAATTGTGTTTTTTTTTTATCGTTTCGATCTGTTTTCGTCAATTTTTGCTGGTTGTTGACTTTTCAGCAAGCCATTGTGTTCGCGCTTCGCATAATATTTATTCTCTTTTCAGTCGGTTTTTTACAGTTACACTGACTCCAAACACACTATATGTTTGAATAAAATAAATATACACCGAACGCTTGCAATTTCTTTGCACGTTCGCAAAATTGTTGATATTCACTAAATGTCGTGTTTTTTTTTTGGTTCAAGTTCTTTCTCTTTCTCGCACGCTCATTTGAAATCGAGAGTCTCGATCTATTCAATGGATGTGATTGGAATTCAACGAACGATGCTTATTTTGTATCAGCTCATTCATGAATGTATATATAGATATATTTCTGTAAAAAGTTTTCGATATTCATGTGGAAATCGCATTTCCACAAGAATCAATGTACTCTACAATCCATCTATTTTATCCAATAAAATGTGCAGTGGACAGAATCGAAGACAGCACAGTAACAATATCACGCTTAGTGTGTTAGATGTGACACACTTCTTTAAATAAAATGTTCAATCAAACCCGATCAAACCTGAAGGTACTGCTAAAATGGTCGAAGAGCGAAAGATAATAAAAAAAATTGAAGCATTTTTATTTTCTATCAATTTCTTATTGCACTTCAAAGACTCTTTGGCAACGTACACGCGCGATATCGTGTCGTAATTCCACAAGATATGCATATTGATTGGATTCATGTATGTATGTTTAGGTACATGTTTTGTTTAGATCCATTTTGGCTGTACGGTTTTCTTTTTTGTTCACCTTGCTTGAGTGTACAAGTTGAAGGTGATGCTCTATCACCAAAACTATGTAAAATGCAAATACTTTGATAGAAAATTGTTAAGGTAAACAGAACGAATTTCCATCTTGTATGTTCCAAGACACAATATATTATTTTTTTTTTCAACTGAAGGATATCGAAATCGTAAATTCGATTGTCTTTCTGTGAAATGACATGCAATTTGATTCGATTCGATTTTTATATCGATGAGAAAAAGTAAACATTTTAACATTTGAAATTTAAACGTTTCGTGACAAAGTAATGCGTGTTGTTTTCATTGTCTCACATGAATGACAGTGGATAGAATCGAATGCATTGACAACAAATTGTCGATCATTTGAATTCGACAAAAGTTTTGGAAAACTTTGGAAAATTGGGCGTTTTGAGCGAAGTTTTAAATGCCGAAACCAAAAATCGTCTACAATATGTCATTTTAATGTCAATTGTTTTACATTTGTTAGAAGAAAAAAACGAGAGAAACATTCGCTCGAAGAATTGTCAAACGGTGAAAAAGTTACTCCCCTTTTAAGATGACAACGACACCGCTCTATGTCATTCATGCGTGTAAATAATGACAACAATTGATATTTTTTATTGAAAAAGTAAAAAAAAAAAACAGAAAAAGGAAGCACACAAAAGGATATGAAAAAGCACACGCCTTCTAATTAAACTTGTTGGGTATTTTGAATGGATTTCGATGCTTGGATAGTGACCACATGTTTGTGGTTTACGTGGCATACGCTGTATGTCCTGAATCGGTAATTGCTACAATATAAACCGAAAACCCCTTTCTTCTTTCGATTCCAAATAATTAGCGAATCGAACTTATTCAATTGAATGCTCCCATTGAAATGATGACAACAAGGTATGTAATGTCAATAGACATTTCAAAAAAACATATTGAAAGACAGCTGGACGAGAAAAAAAAGAACAATCCATTTGTATCGAGGCAATTCAGTTTTTGTTTTGTTTTCAAATTTAGTACACAAATAATGATTGCAACAATAAAAAACGGAATAATGTTTCATTCAATTTGAAATTATCACATTTTTTTTATCAGTTCACAATCCATACATTGCATTGTCCACATTGCGTCTATATAATCACGGGTGTTCCGATGCAACAGCAAAATAACAACTTTTTTTTCTTCTGTCGTCATTGTAATGAAAAATATGAGGAGCTTGTATTGTTTCATTCAATTTGACGTGGCTTGCCGAATTAAAACTCATTTCCGTGTGCTTGAAAATATACCACTTTACAAATCAACTCTATACACAGAGAAAGAGTTTGAACGTTTCTATTTGCATATCGCATTTTCCGTCGAGCTTAATTTTAAAAAGTCTGAATGCTTTTTTTTCCTTTTCTACTTCTTATAAGTTATTGTTTTTTTTTCTGTTCAATTCGATAAAATGCAATACAACGTCCTGTGCATGTTTCTCTGTTGCGCTCTGACTTCAATTTGATATGAGACATCGAAATCGAGAAAATAAAAAATAAAAGAGTGAACGAAACGGGCGCGTGAACGAAAACAAAAATAAAATTTCGAATCGCGTGTCTTTTGTAATTACTATTTTAAAAATTTATTTATATGGCAAATGTTTATATGTGTGTGCGCGAATGATATTGGCTACGGTTTCGGTTTTAGCGGTTTCGACATGCATGTCGAGCTATGTATTATATTCATGAAACTGTGAATATGTGGCGACTTACTGTCTATTTGTGGCAAAACAACGACATTGCGGCTATCCAATAACAATTTAATGAAATATACGCTCTACACAAAATCATTTCTTCTTTTTTTGCCATGCACACTGTACTTTCATTCCTTTCGTTTGTTTTTGATTCTTTATTTGTTTACCATTTCAATTCAATTGTCTTATAATTGGGGATCAGTTTACCTGAGAGCTGTTGTTTCGATCAATTGTCCTATCAATTCGTGTACCGAATCAAAAGGCAATCATTTGAACAATTTTTTCCATCATCAACCATCAATACTAGCAAATTTAATTTACCCATTTGATAAATTAACTGTCTCCATTTCAGATAATTTTTTTGTTCTTTTTAGATCGTTATTTTCATTCCGATTTTAATTGACAAATTGTAGAGTTAAGAATTCTCAGTTCTCGTTTATTACAAATGAAAAAAAAATGTTGGCAGACGCAAAATATGTTAATAGAAAAGATGAATGACAGTTATTATACAATGTAAATTAACTTGCAAACTATAATGGTCAATAAAATTTTATGTGAGATTTTCGCAGTGTATCCTTTGATGCAAACGGCAAATAAATTTTAATAAAATGAATAATTGCCATAATAAATGTCGAAGCACACAAATAGACTTTGTCATTAATTTCTGGTTAAAAAAATGACCGATTGTCAGTTTTATCCTTGATTCAACCGTTTCAGTCATTCAGTAATTCAATAGAAATATTAATTTTGTTGCAATAATAAATTATATATATACCAAAGTTACTTACCTCGCCAAAGTTGTTATGCAAAATATCTTCAATCACTTTGAGAGCATTGTTGAGCTCAGGTGCAGATATATTTACCGTACTGTAAAAGAAAAGAGCCAAAACAAGAAAAAAAAGAGAGAACAAACACATAATTAGTTCAAATTGGAATTTTTAAATCAAAACGAAAAGAATACCTTACACATTTAAAGATATATGTATATATGTATATATATAAAAATGTTGGGTTGAAAAATGTATAAATTGATGGAAAATAATAGTCATACTTGACAAAATACAGAAGTTTGGTTTTTTGTCACAAACATTTTATCCAATTGGAAATTTTATAGCAAAAAAGATATAATGTGTGTAAAAAAAACAGTCATAAATTTTCGCGCCAAACATATTCGTCGAGAAAAAATAATTTTATGGGTATGGATTTATCTTCAATAAAAGTATAAACAAATAGATAAAATTGACAATGTCTTAACAACAAATGTAACCGAAAGTATTTTGAATACTTCCATTTGACGCACGCTCAAATAACAAAAAATTGACAAAAACCCAGAGTCTTTCACGTTTTCCTTCCGTATTCCACGTTGTGTCACGTTTTTCATAAAAGCATAAGTGTTAGACACATTGTTTGTGTGGTTTAGTACATGCCATTTCTATACTTATTTCCAATTTAATTTAAACACATTTTCAATTTTATCGAGTGTTTAATGCGGGCTGGTGTGTGTGCAAACGAATTTTCACAATGGTATTCAATTTCGATGGGATTTAATTAGAAAATCATAGCAAAAATGATGATATGAAACTTTATATGTACCGGATCGATTTTCAAAAAAAAAAATAATATCAATATCGACACGGCACATAAACATCCAGATACACGCGCTTACACATATAGAAAGATACACTCGTTCAACGATTATTTCCCACATTACGAATGGTTATGTTGGTTTTCTTTTACAATCATTTCGATGCCGGATTGAGATTGTTTGGACTCATGCCAAATATACTCTCGCACCACATGCACATCGAAGTGATTTCTTTTATAATATTTGAGAACCGAAAAGATGTGTTTCAAGACGCATACAGAACATGGATGTGATCAAACGATGTGAATAACAAATAAACTATAATAAATCCACCGTCACCTATAGTTGTTAATTCAGCATATGGATAAAATTGGAATTCGATTAAAAATGAGACACACAATAATATAGAAAGAGATAGAGAGGGAGGGAAAGGTATGGATAAAAAAGAGAGAAACAAACAATAATGCCCCGTTGCCGCATGAGCCGCGATTACATATAACAAATGATCTTTTGAATGATAATTAGTGGAATTATTTTCTTAGAATTAAAATATATAGAGAATAATGGATTAATGTGGTTGCAAAAATGAAAATGCTTTATTAGAGACTGAGACGGAGAGCGTGAAACAATATGATTGGTGAAAGTCTTTTAAATGCGCATAATTTTTTGCGTGTTTTTTTTTTGGTTCAATTTTGTCTTTGAATGTTGATGTTCTGGTGAGGGCGGCGTTGGTTGACGAAACAGTATCGATTTTCAGATCGAATCTAATTCATTGGAGCGGACAATTTGTGTGCGATTTGCCATAGCAACCTGTGGATTGAATGATGACTATCAAAATGAGAAATTGATTTTTGGAAACCATTCAAAAAACTTCTTATTGCGATTAATCGATACGCAAAACGAAAAGAAAAAAAAGAGAGACTGAAATAACAAATTGAATTAATTTTTAAATGTTCGAATGATGATTGGAAAATTCTACTGTATATTGAGATTAAATGAAGTATCATTGTCAAAAAGGATAAGAGTCTCTATTTTGAAATTTGAAAGTCATACATGGTTTGACTTGATTCAAATGCGAATCGAAGGACGAACAAAAAAATGTTTTTTAACAGGAACAGAGACAAAAATACAGAAAGAGAGAAATAGCTTGGAAAAGAGATAGTTAAGTGAGACACGCACAAAAACAGTGAAAAGCAATTTGATGATATATTCAGACACGCATCTCGGTCGATGCGAATGAATTGTTCTTCTGATAAAATAATCGCAATTTCAATGCAAGTATGCTGGTGTTGATGTTGTAATTTCTGGTGTGTGGCTTACTTGTTTATCGTTACACATATATATATTGATAGATATTATTTATATTTTTCTATACAGAATCGAATTTTTGTATGCTATGATATATAGATAAAAAAGGCTTAATAAAACAAAATTGTTTACCGTTCAGGGCCAGGGCAATCCTCAACATTAATATTGGCATTAAACTGCAGTTTGTGAACAGGTGTAGTATTTTTTTTTACAAAAAAAAAAGTTGTGCGTTTTTATTCAGACAATTATATTTTATCGAATGACGACGAATCGGGAACGGAACGAGAGAGCCGGAGATTCGTTTTGTCGCCGAGAAGCAGATCAAAAACACACACACACACAATGGTAATTTTTTTGTTTGTTTGTTCGTTTCGTTTTGGTTTATATCGGTTTTTCATCAGAAAATGACGTTTGATTGACCAAACAAAGGCACAGAGTGGTGTTCACATCATCATTTCAAGTGTTTTGTGGTTCGGACATTTTGAGTTGATTTTGGATTTGTTTCGTTAGATATCGGATTTATTCAGATCAGATCAGAGCAGAGCAGGAGTCAACACGGGGCGGCATACGGACGAGATGATGAAGTGATGGTACAATTTGACAAATGTACGTGAGTGTGAATTGCGATTCAGATTTGCAGGTGCATTCAGTGATTCATTTCATTCAGGTTTTTTGTTTGTTTGATATAGTTTGTTTGTTTTTGTTTTTTGTTTTTTTTTAATCGTGGATGAAGTTCAATTCAATGTTTGCGAACGTCGAACAAGTTGATTGGTTTTCATATTTTGCGATTGATTTTTGTTTTTTATTCGATTTAGTTTGATATTTCCATTTGAGTTTGAGAATTTAGGAGTTTTACACAAATTTTCCATCACAATTTTGTAATTGAAATGAAAATATTTTGTTTTTGTTTTTTATTTGAAAATTTGACAGATTTCGAAAAAATAAATGATTTTAACGAATAAAAATGCATTTACGATGAAAAAACGAAGGCACAATTTACAAAGGGCACATAGTAATTTGATTGATTTTTTTTTTAATTTATGATGTATTGTTTTTAAAATATACGGTTATTTGAGATTTTGTTTTGTCGGATTTGAATTCGCGTTTATTTAAATCGTATTTTCGTGATTATATTTGTTCGTTTAGTTGATATTTCGTACGAAAAACAAACCGAATGTCATTGGAAATACGCACATTTCACGCACATGTTCATTTGATGTTTTTTAAAAATATTTGGTATTTTTTGTTTGTTTGTTGCATGTTGATTTCGTTTTTTCCAGGGAAATGGCACACGCAGATGGTTTGATTTGTTTTCGGTTCGAGGCCATTGGCGAGATGAGATTCAGGTAGACATTATATTTTTTTTTTAGGTTTGATATGATTGTTTTCATTTTTAGATTGTTTGTGTTGTCGTTGTCAAGTTGGCATTTTATTTCATGTTTGTTATAATTTTTCGTTTTGTTTTTATATGCCGAAAAAAAAACATTAGCATCAGGAGACAAGATAGCATCATTGATCACACCGAGTAAAACAAGGACAACGACCCAAAAAACGAATCGGCACCAATGTGCGTTTATGTATAGATATGTGTTTTTTGGTTTCGATATTGATTGGTACGAGTGTTTTGTGTGATTTATTGAGGCATTCGCATGGTACCCAGCAGATGAGTAGTTGTTCAAAGGACAGGCAGGCAATATATATGTGAAGGGTAAATGAGAGAAATTTCAAAAAAGAGTTAATTATAAATATAATAAGCCTTAAAATAATATTAATTTAAAAAGATAAACGAAAAAAAAAAATCTTTCTTTTTTTTATAAATAAACATTTAACGGAAACATAAAATAACAAGAATACGAATTGAACAAAAAAAAGTCTGGTAAAAAATAGAAAAAAAATCAAGAGCCTAATATTACGAATTGGTAATTGAGTATTTGCGAAACAGACAGATGAATAGAATGAGCCAAAGATCGGGCGGGGAGAATTAATCAAATTAGTAGTAGAGAGATATTATCAAGAATATAAAGAAATGGAATATTGTTTTCGCAAACTATGCGAATTTTGAAAAAAAAAAAATACGTTGGAAAATCAAAGAGACCAAAACAAGAATAAACACCGGCGATTTATGGCTGCTGTGATTTCAAGTGAAGAAGAAAAAAAAATATGCGAAAATCATAGGGGTAATTATAAGAATTTGAAATGAATTGAACAAAAAGAGAAATATTTTTTTTCTTTAAAGAGACCGGGACAAATCAATCAAGAGTTTATAATTTTGTGTCTTTTTCTGTTTGTTCTTCGCGGGTCGAAAGGTTGTTTTTCTCCCGAGATTATTCTTCCCTTTTTTTTCTCATGAAAACACAACAAAAAGACCTTATTTCAATGCAATTACCTAAAGTGACTATTTAAGTGATTTTCATCTTTTTTCATGATCGATACATGTATATTTAAAGATATTTTTTACAAGCAAAACATTTGATACAATTTTACATACCTCTTGACGTAGTCGTTTGATGTTTTGGCCACCTTTTCCAATGATACCGCCAGCAAACTGTGCGCACAAGAGAAAATGAAAACGAAAAAATTCGAAAATCACAATTTTAATTAAACTGTAAACACATTTCGTTCAACAGTGATATTGGAAATTGATTTTCATTTTGTTCGGTACGTGAGACCGTGCCGGTATATATTAAAGGGATACTCATGGCATGTGTGTGTGTGAGTGTGAAAAAGGGAAACTTTACTGGAGCAATGTGATGTGGTTTTTGTACTTACTCGGCTTGGAATCAGTAAACGAATCGTTTCCTCGTTGCGAAAGCGTTTTTGTCCTCGATTGTTATTATTATAGTTATTATTGCTGTGATTTCCACTGGCATTACTGCCACCACCACTGCTCAAATTCATGACTCCTTCGTTCACATTGTCTTCGCTCTCCGAATTATTTTCTGACATAGCTCGCTTCATTTTGACTTCGGTTCCTATATGTTGAGAAATGAGAGAAAATATAACACATATACAAAATTAGTATTACAACAATTTTCCGTTCAAAATAAGTTTTACAAGTTTATTGGAATTTGCACAGTATTTGTGATGATGAGATAATATGTGTTTTGGGTGTGTGTAATGGAACAATGCGCCGAATTCAATACAAAATGAAATCACGTTGAAACATTTACATTACCATTCACAAGAATTGTGATTGCGTCGAAAATTATTATTATTGTCAATACAATTGAATTGATCCAATCAAAAATGGAGTGAATTTCAAGAGAGAGCGAGAACGATACAATAAATAAAAAAACCGTCTATTTTATTGATTACGTTCAAATTTTCGAGAATGGTCGTTGGTGTTTTGGTTCAACCCACAATCGATACGCAAAAACCGTTCGCTCTCAAAACGGAACGACAACTAACTATTGTAAGTCTCTATTGCTCAAGCGAACGATGTGACAGATTTATAATCGAATAAACACGTAATGTCCATTGGATTTTGCTTAATCAAAATGATGACAAATCGATCACTTTGTTCCAATACAATTACCGTTCTAAAAAAAAATTATCGATTCCAATAACAAACAGTTGATCAACTAAGTATCACCAACGAACAATATCTGCAACTTCGTTTCGACTTTGGTTGTCATCCGGTGTGAAAGAGAGAGAGAGAGAGAAAAATGCGCGAATTCTATCGAACAAAGTTTGTTTTAATTGCAAACGATTATTGCAAAATTGCTTTTGCTTGCACAATGAAAATCAACGCTCACTTGATATTTACATTTTAAATTAGCACTTTACTTTACAACAATATAATTTTGCGTTGAGCTTCATTTGCATGCTGTACACACATACACTGTGCAATGGCACAGAAGTGGTAAAATTGACACAAATATAGGTGCACAGGTGATGAATATATTGTTTTTTTTTTCATTCTATTATTGACAACTAATTACTATTATACACAGAGTTCGCGAAGCACGCAGAGAGAAACAAACACACATAGAGATACACTGAGAGCGGGAGATCGAGAAATATAAATCTCGGTGGCGGGTGAATGTTTATTGCAGAAAAAACTTCAATCACGATTTCGAAAAAATGCGCTTCATCCACGCTCACTTCTCTTCGATTTCTGTTTTTTTTTTTTTCATTTGTTATTATGATATTTTGTAAATTTTATATTGGGAAATTGGTTACAACTCCAACACATAAATAGAATTCAAGCGATTTTTGGTTTCTTCTTTTTTGTGATGGTGTGTTTGATAGAATGTGAAAGAGAGACGCGTTTTCGAGTGTGTGCTCAGCTCAGCGCGTCAAATAATATGGAATTAGAATGCACGATACGATTTATGCCGCGCGAATGTTGAAATATATAAATAAAAATATTGTGTAAGGTGTGCGCGTTCGAGCATGCGAGTGAGCATTTTATTGGCGTTCGCGAATCGATGGAATTTACTCGATGAGTGTCGGAGTATAGTAAAGAGAATGGTTATCGATGGGTGCTTTGACGCTGTGTCTGTGTGTACTGAACATTAAATTTGTTGAGCGGTTTTTCGTGTTTGTTTCGTTTCATTTTTCTTTTTCATGTTGCATTGCGGTGTATTGCCTTTTCAACTTATGTAAGTTTGGAATGGTACTCGCTTGTATATTTGATTGATTTTTTTTTGTTTATCATTGTCTTTTCATGGTTCTTAAGCTGAGTGACACAGCAATAAACGATTTTATGCTGACAAATGCTTCCAATTGACAGATTGAAAGACAATCGCGTGTGAAAGAGAGGAAAAAAAACCACATTGAGAAATTGTATGGAATGAAGCGTCAGGAAGAGAGAAAAAAGAATGCGATAAGGTAGTTTTTGTCTACTGTTTTCTGCGTGTTCACCATCGTAAAGTCTTCGATTGCCTCACGAAATGGCATAAAATTAGCTTATATCAGCATATCAGAATGTTTATTTGTCATCGTTGTGGCTTTGCAATGTTTTTCCTCATGTATGCGAGTGCGTATGATCTAAACCAATTTCAGAATATCGGGGCTAATTTTCATGTCACATCGATAGAAAACCAAAAGAAAATGGAAGTGATCGAAATAGAGAACTGACAAATAAAACAACAAGTATAAGGGAAATGAAATGCCTGTGTGAACTATCTGCACATGGCATCGCATAATTGCGTTTGATACACCGGATATTTGCATGCCACGATTTTTTGTTGTTGCTCGATATAAATTTTAGCATCGAGAGTTGCATATGGTTGTTTCGAATGTTTGATGCTATACAGTCCTTTTTCGATTGCAAAACATCATAAACACACTTTATGACTGTACATAGAGATCGAAGTAGTTGCAAACTTGAACTCACTCCTTTGTCCCGAGAAACTATGCACACATAACAAATGTGTGCCGTTCGTATGTATTTAATGAAAACAAGCGATTGGCATTTGGTCAACTTCTTTCATCGATACTACTTATAATTTTAAAATCGAAAGTATACCATTGAAACCGATGCAATCGAATTATTTTCAGGTTCGGCACACAGAAATGGAGAACGACCAATTCCAAACGACGACAATTGAATGAACGCCTATTTAATCATCTTTCGTCTTGTTCGCTTAGTGCTGTAATAAATACGGAAACATCAAAGGTAGTTGTGCAGTGGAAAATCTTCCAGCTTGAAATAACTAGCAGCAATTTTGGTCACATATAGCATTCTCATCGATCGTGTAATTTAAAACTGTCGGAGTAAATTGAGCTGACTTTGTGTGACATGAGATAGGAAATGGAGTCGTCCATAAATGGTATTCGATCGCATTCCATTTTGTGTTTGTGTATTTGTTCAAAATAATGACGGTTTCGTATTTTGAATATATAGAATGGCACTTGAAGTCAAAAGCATTAAATATGGTGATGCGAACATTGCTCGGTTTCAGATGCATTGGCCAACAACTTACTTTTGGCAATTTAGTCGACTTCTCGTGGCCAGAATTGTAAAAGACACCGCAGAGGTGCGTGTCATTCCTTCTTGTATTCAGGTGTGGCACTTGAAAAATTTATATGGATTAGGTGCGGGCACTCACTAGTGTCCGAAATTTTGCGGTGCTAATAACATGCTCTGCTTGTGTCGATTCAGACTCAGACGCACTGAAACATTTGAATAAAGCATATTTTTACGCAGCAGAGCACTTTTTTGTTCATTTGTTTGAAACAAAATTGGAAAGAGTTTATTATGAAAAAGAAAAGAAAAAGAAACGAGCTTCATTAGAAATGAATCTTTTGGCCCAATCATTCATTCATCACCACGTGATACTATCGAAGCTAATTTCGGAAGAATTCAAATACTTTATATCAATTCAACAGAGTAGCGATTCTCTTGTATTTATTCTCTCGTTTTGAAGTATCCACTTCATTCATAAGTCGATTTATTGTATATAGAATTGAAAGATGTTTTCTTTAAAAAGAATCGTTTTTAATATTTTGAATACCATGTCATACAATCAATTAGACGCAAAATCGCACAATGAACGAAATGAAAAATAATCTTCGACTTAAGCGATTATGAAGTAACAAACAAAAAAACGTTTATAAAACACCTGAGTGTTGTTTTATCGTAAACATTTCATAGCATTCATAAAAATATTGAAGCGAATATAAAAACAGACGAGATACCATTGAGACATAGAAAATATTGTTGATGTTCTTTCGATGTAATTTGTACAATAACATCATAATATTTTCGCTTCAATTTCATTTTTATCGGAATGTTTGTTGTTGTTTTTGCTCTTGACATGTATGGAAGAAGCGAGAAAGGTCATCATTGACCGTTTAAGCTTAGTAGCAATACTTTGGTATCACTGATATTTTATTGCCATTAAGACTAATATTTGTAATAAAAAACAACACATACACGCATATACAAAACAAACGCAAACAAAAAGTACACAAATTAATCCGGAAAAATGACAAAATATATGTTTTTGTTCTGTGTAAAAATCACATTTCAATGAAATCCATTATTCTATTATTCAGCATTAGCATTAAATGGCAATTTGATTTAATGCGTTGGAACACTGTCTATATACATTTTTTTCGCTTCGAGTGTGTATGTGTGTGTGTGTGTCTGAGTGGTGGTGAAAAAAAGAAAAAAATGCCAGCACATTCATAATAAACAGCAACGGAACACGATGAAAAAGCCAAACGAATTGTGTTCGCCACTTTTGTATCGGTGTAAAAATGTCAAAACGACGCGTAATGAATCATGCTGAGCAAATTGATGAGAATATACACAACAGCTAACACAAATGAATAATCACAATGTAGCCTATTTGATAAGAAATAAGTGAGGCTTTTTAGCTTTATTCTCGGCAAGCTACCGGTTAATGATATTGCCAACACCATCACTGTCGTCATTCTTCCGTCTCAATTCAATTTCATTCTGGTTCTCTCTTTCTCTCTCTCTGGTTTGTTTGTTTGTTTCTCTCGTTTATTCGGAGCCATCTACACAAATGCGTTGAGCTGAATTTTCATTTTGCTAGCGTAGAAATGTGTTATTACGACAAGCGCACGGTTGCACAAAATTTTGACTCATCCATTTCCATGCGATTTGTGATTTTGTTTCATTCATTACACATTTTGTGCTCGATTTTCATCTGAACACTTGCAGTTGTTTCGGTTGGAGCGCGCGAGCGTGAATTCGAGAGAAGATGAAAAAAATGGAAGAGAGCGGATTTACTGATGAAGAGCCAGAAATATATTCATTTGGCAATCAGATTGCAAACATAGCAGTGATGTAGATGGAATGACCGAATAAGTAGAAATATACACATTGTGCGGAAAAGAGCAGCAGAGAGAGGGGGGAGGGAGAGAAAAAAATCTACTACGATAAATGCCATAGTGTGCACGTAAATATGTCAGAGCGTTGTAGAACTACTAATAAAAATGATTTTAGCTGAAATGAAAAATGATCTGTACGACGCTTATGGATTGAAAACGACGGCATAACGAATCATAAATTTATTCTTTGTATTGTTTCGAAGCGTTTACATTGTTTTCGTTTGCTTGTCGCTAGCGTGCGATTCTGCATTGTTTTTATTATTTTTCGGAGATGAGGTTGTTTTTTTCTACGCACTCCTTATAGAAGGGCTGATTTTCATTCTTTGGTCGCATTCGGTATAAAATCATAGTGTTTTATTTAGCCGCCTTCCGCTTTCACTTTTCGTAATAAATATTTTTTTCGTGCCAGTTGCGAATGCCAGTTGCGAATGACACACACATTTGAAATGGTTCTCATGTGCACTGTTATTTATACAAAGTCATTTCTCTTGTTTCAAACTGGCAGTCCGATTTGTGCTTGACAAACGGCAATTGAGCGGATAACAAATCTTGAAGCGCGCGAAGCGTTAAAACTGATTTAACAACTGCTTTGCGTTGAATATTCGATGGCAGTAGATTTGTACCGTTTCATTTCAACTTGATGCTTTAAGTTACCACTTTTTTCTTTTTCATTTTCTTGCTCGATGCCATTTCCTTTCTACCCTGTCCATTCTTGCAATCATTTTCATTTCGTCGTGTGCTTATAAAATGTACGAAGCGATCGAAAGTTGTTGAGTGTTGGACAAACATTCAAATACATAATCCCAAAGAGAGACAATGAAATGACACAGAGAAAATGCCTTGAATCGGCCATTCGACTCAGATACGTATTTATGTATTTCCATTGTTTACAATTTTGTTTAAGTTGAAAGTTGAAATACCTTCGAGTAATGCTCGGACACAAGCTCGAGAATGATGAATGAATATCAACCGAAGCAAGTGAATCCTCATCGAATCGAAAACATTTCTCGATTGGTAAAACATCAAAGTAAACTAAAATTCGAAAGTAACATGAAATGTTCCAACCTCCCTTGAGATTCATTTATTAACCGAGAAATATAATCAAGTAAAAATAAACAAGTTAAGATGCACAATCATATTTGACAGCAGCAACACAAATCAATGCCGAATAATGGCTCCCGGCGCTCAACCAATTCAAACACCATTTATTTTGCCATGTAGGAAATAACTATGTGTCCCCTTTGTTTTTTTGTGCATCGATTAAATTATTGTATTAGAGAGATAGAGCGAGTCCAGGCGACACATTTACCCCGAATACACCATGACCGAATTGTTGATAAAATCAGACTTATACATGTAAAAATAGTGATGCAGAAAAATACGAAGCAAAAAAAACGAAGTCGAAAAGAGATTGGTGTGTGTGTGTGTAATTTATTTGCTCAAAGTGGTTTTTCTATGCCACTTAAATGCACTCACTTTCTGAACATGATGGTATATACAAGAAATCCGTTCATATTTCCCACAGAATAAAATAAAAATTTGTGTGTCAGGAAGTGGTCGATTTTTTAAAAATAAATTACTGATAGATATGACGAGAATCACATGGTAAACTTGCACTTTGGCCATTATGAATTGGCTTAGCCAATTTTCCATCATTTATCGGATTTCTAACGAAAAAAAAATTGGAATGTGTTAGATTGATAAATATGTCGAGCATTTTCTCGTTTGCCTGTTAAAAATATCCACTACGTTTTTTGCTAAAATCGACATTTCCTGTTTTTATTTAACATTGTGCTAGTCGACAAGTTTGACAGATCAACTGTCAGAGGCTAAGGTAAAAGCGGCAATGGCAATGTTTACGCTTGGGCTTACAACGGATATATATATATAATCTCTCTCTCGGTCTGTTTTCCAATGAAATATAATTCATGGCGCTGGTTCTATGTGTATTTTACTTGACGTGATAAAGTGCTTGGATTGTGACTGAAAGGCTAGTGCTCGAGAATAGAGCTCAAAGAATTAGCTGTGGCGCGTCTGCAAGTCTCCATTTCTCTCAATGGCACATAACCTTTCTATATACGCTCTGCTTACAATTCTACAGTTAAATGCTTGAACTTTCCAAGGAAACCAATACGATAGAGAAAATGTATAAATTCATATTATAACAAAGAAACAAGCAAGTGGCTCATGCAAAAAGGATTTAACATCTGAGCTCACTGTACATTTGAGGCTGCCACGCGACTCAGATGGACACACACACACACGATGAGAATGAGATGCATGTGTCGATAGAAAATGTGAACAAAACTAGAATGTCTAGAATGAACGAGTTGAAATAGAACATTCGAATTGGAATATAACATTTTGAAAGCCAAATGTTTCAAAATGAAATGCCACTGTTGCTTTAGATTACATTTCGATCGAACTAACATATTTAACATAGGCACCACTACCGATAAAGTGTATAGCGGCTGAAAATGCTTGCATATAAGAATTAAGGAAGCATACATTCTTCATTGTTTGCATGCTTCCAAATGGCAATGTAATGCAAATTGTTAAATAAATAGATCTAGTTTGTTCGGACAATATTGTGGAAATTTAATGAAAATAAATTATGTGCAAAATATGAGAAATCGAAGAAATTTATGGCCACAAACATTCAGGTATGGTTTTGAAAATGTAATTTTCATCTCAACTATTTTCGAATAACTTAAATATTGTGAAGGACTTTTTGAAATTGAAACTGTGAATAAGATCATTGAAGAAACGGAGAAAGGAAGAGAGAGCAAATTAAAAAAAAAACCAACAACATACAAACTATTTGATGCAAAGACATTCTGAATTCGGAATGTGAAAATAGAACAGGCTCCATGAAAATTTGATTTTCATTTTGCTGCACCAAAATGCAATTTAAACATGAGAGAATATTGGCGCCATATTCTGAATGCTCCGACCGGGTTATCACACCACTTGTGCTGTATGGAAAACAGTCGACGAAATGAAAATGCGTACAAGACGACAGTCCACATTCTCTGTCTCCGTATCGCTCTAAATCTTTCATTTTGTAGGCCATTCTATTCATTGTGTCTATTCGAGCAAGAAGTGATCAAATTAAATTTTTGAATTGAATGAATTGCTCGACACCAGAAATTCACAAGCCAGAATGTGCTTGATTCGCTGAGAATCTATGTGACTTGGTGCAATATTCTCACTATCTCCATTCAATTCCAATTTTATATTAACTTATTAAAATTGAATGACTAACCTGACTGCCGAGAAATTGGTCGCAAATTTCACTCAATTTCGGTCACACAATTTTCATTGAACGCATTTTCCATTTTCGTTGCTGCGTTTATGTTTTAGTTATGTATTTGTTTGAATTTTCACCACGAAAATCGAATTAATGAGTTTATCTACTTTAAAACTGAAATTATGTTATCGTTCTTAATTTAGCCGATAAAAATGTGTTTGTTTGCTATTTTTTTTTTCTTTCGAATTCGAATAGACACTTTTCTTTGGTTTTGGACTCGAACCGAATTCAAAATTCAAATTTTGAATTGTGGCTGGCGATTTTCGGACCATTTGAAGTGTGCACTCATTCCGAGTGATCGTTTTGAACTGATTGAAAAATGGTTTTTCAAGCCCTATTTATCATCAAAAAAGAATCCGTTCGAAAAGCCAGAACCTCCCCCCTCTCATCCATACAAAGACATGCAAATAGATAAAATTATAGCATGGACGTTTATGAGCGATGGACATTGAAATTAAAATGAATAAAAAAAAAAATCTCAAAACTTTTTTTTATGGTGGGGGCTTGTGGAAAAACACGAAAAGCCAAATCAATCGAAATTGTAAAATTGTTTGGATCGAAACAATTCGACCACCGCATGTACAAATACATACACCCCCACATCAACCACTCAGACAGGAACCAAAGAAAATCAAACCACACAGTGGATAAATAGGTTTTCTTTCAATACCGCTGGTGTCCAACACATATTTTAAAACATTTCATGTCATTTTCCTTTCTCTAATATTTTTGTCGCGTGCGCTATCTTTTTGTCACTGTCTTGCTTATGCTTACACATCGAGCATTTGCATATGAACTGAAACACACACACATACAAGCACGGAAGAGACTCGATATACCGGGAAAGAGAGAGAGAAAGAGAGAGAGTGTGACGGGGTTTGAGAGAGCGAATATTTCGAATTAATATGAGGACGTAAAATAATGAAATGGTTGAGATATTTAATGGTGCATGCGGTGATATGGTGGTGGTCCTTTTATTATGCATATATGTGATATCACCAGGATGGTAGCTTAGCTCTTTCTCCCCGCTCTCGCTCTCTCTTTTTTCTCTTTCTCATTCTGTATGTGGCTCTGGTTGTGCTTTTTTCACTCGGTAAGTTATTATGTGTGCGACATATATAATTGTCTTGTATCCGGTGCATATTCGTCACGGAATTGATATTAATAACAGGACAAACACAAAAGGAAATCGAGAGACAGAGGGTCAAAAAGAGACACCGTGTGAGACGCACACAGTAACAATGTCGCCAAGAGAAAGCAAATAAAATGGATTATTAAAAGAGGCATGAAATGAAATAAAAGAACTAAAAGTGCACAAACATATCCATTCTCAATGCGCAAAAAAGAAATATGCCCCTTATTTATCAAGCGATCATCTTATTGGACTGTGGCCGCCGTGGTTGGCAATGTATGCGTGCATTGTTACTTAGTGAGTGCACTCTACCTAAGTAATTGCGATGCATTTTGCTTACGCATATGCACGTAATCGACATATTTCCAACTTTAAACATATATATTCCGAACCACAACAATAAAAAAAATACGAAAAATTCTAGAGGAACAGAGCAAGTGTGGGCAAAACCACCACCACTGTATTTCTATATTTAAAAAAAATAACTCTTCATCATAAACACATATATGCATGTCGATCCATTTATCATGATGATTACGGTCGACTGAACGAGTATACATGTATTTTATGTATTTGCATGTGGCCATGCCGTTAGCCACCTAATAAATATTTTAATAATTGGTATCGCTTGTTTGTCGCCTGTACAATTCATTTCGCGTTCAATTTTGTATTTTTTCCCTGTCCCTTGTACTACTTCTTCTTCTTCTCTTCTCTCTCATATGTCGCATTATGAAACTCTCATATACGTCTGTGTGCATTTGAACTACACATTCTTTTTTTGCATTTATGTTTGTGTGTATTGCGTTTTGTAAACGAATACAATGTATTTGTAATGTGTAAACAAGCACCAAAACGCTCTTACGTTAGTTTGATTATTATGATGATTGATATATATTTGTATATGCTCATTTCTATCAAGCTTACGTGGCCGTATGAGAATCAACTTAAATACACGAAAAATATGCACCACACACTAAGTGTGCGTGTATTTATATGCTCGCATATGCTCGCGTTTTATAGAAGCGCAACTGAAAAAGAGGTAAATTATGAGATTTATGATCGATTTAATTTGCCAACAAGGCATGTTTCTGATTCAAAGTAATCTCCTACGTATCAACACAGTATTTGTGGTAAAACAAAAACATTCTATCGGGTTACGTGGGTATTGTTCTCAATTTGGCAATTTTTTGGACAAAATTCTTCGTTGGCGCCTATGACGACACATGAGCACAAATCAATATTCTGGAATTTATTCAATTTTTCAAGCCAGAAAAAAAGCGCAACTATTTTTTTTATGTATTTGGTCTTTATTTTCATCCGAGTGTGTTGTTCATAAAGCAAATGAAATGAAAACAATGCCACAATGTTCATGACAAAACTTAACAGAAGAAGACTCATTATTATATAGAGTCCAATCGAATAAAGAGCTACACAAAAGAAGCCCCGTCCATAAAAACTAACCGAATATAAAAATGTCGCTTTTAAGAATATCCATTTATGTCTCATGTTCTGTCGTCGCTTGTTTGATTGAGCTAAACTGCGGCCGCTCTCATCAACGACACATATCATTAATTATTCATCAATTGAAAATAGTTATAAAAGGATATGTTCGAAATGTTTTGTTTGTCGCTGTCTCTTTGCCTTTCTGCGGTGTGCGGTTTTTTTCATCGTTTTTTTTTTTTTGTTTCAACACATTCGATTGGACGAAATGTTGAAGAGTGAGCGAGTGAGCGTGCAAAAGAAAGCCTTGATAAAAGCGAACAAAACAAAAGAAAAGTACGTGGCCATTGTTGATGATTTAACATTTGATTACTGCTAAGCGGCAATATGAACAAGTGTTTATTTTCTCATAACTTGAATCGAATGATCTATAAATATTTGAAATAACCACGTATGCATTTATATTGGTAAATATGGACATAAAATATGAAATATCTTCATTTTTTCCATGTCCATTGTACAAAGGCGTTCAATCAAATTGAATGGGAAAAATACACACACACACACGCGAAATCAAAATTACAGAGAGAAAAGTTTTTCTTCCTTTTACATTCGTTTCTAACTTAGTGCTTTTTTTCTCCATTTAACAGTAAAAAGTTTTTCAACTTAATTTCAAAATTCATTTCAATGTGTTTTTATCATTTTCTTTTCAATGTGTGCAAAAGAGAAAAATTACCCATGGTGAATTCCTGTTGCGAACGGAAAAATGCATTATAGAGAGATAGATGTATGTCAAATGTCTATTTCTTTTTTTCATTTGCTATCTGCGTTCAATGAAACGGTAGCATTTAATTTATAATTTAAATATGGACTTCGAATATGTTGGACAGCACAAAGTGGCCAATATCGAACATGTCATTAACAGAACTCATATGCTCTATCCGTAATATGAATTGATTTTAAACTCGGTAAAAAGTCGAATGATGGAAACGACGACATCTTTGTCTTTCTCCTCCTTCGTCGTTTTTAAATGCACTCTTAGCGCTCACAGCGTTTATATGAGTGTTTCATTCTGTGTGCATTGCTTAATTATTTAACACGAAAATATCATACCCAAAAGCAATTTTTGTCGGACGCACATTTGATACTTGCGGTCGCCTTTATTATTAATCAAGCATTTTACTTGAAATTGGCTAAAGGAGTCATTTCCTACACCAACGATTGAAATCGTGAACGATTTTTT